>NC_045767.1:120424444-120727474 GCF_008692025.1 Phocoena sinus | reverse complement strand
GGGGCTGTTAACTTGTAGATTTTTGTCTGGTAGGGATGCAGATCATTTCTTTCCTACAGAAGAGACAACCCCAAATGGTATGGTTCACTACTCTGTAAGACATAAATCTGTTTTGTTTCTTTTAATTAATTAATTTATTTATTATTGACTGTGTTGGGTCTTCGTTGCTGCGCGTGGGCTTTCTTTAGTTGCAGCGAGTGGGGGCTGCTCTTCGTTGCAGTGTGCGGGCTTCTCATTGCAGTGGCTTCTCTTGTTGCAGAGTATGAGCTCTAGGCACGCAGGCTTCAGTAGTTGTGGCTCGCGGGCTCAGTAGTTGTGGCTCGCGGGCTCTAGAGCGCAGGCTCAGTGGTTGTGGCGCATGGGCTTAGTTGCTCCGTGGCAAGTGGGATCTTCCCAGACCAGGGCCCGTGTCCCCTGCGTTGGCAGGCAGATTCTTAACCTCTGCGCCACCAGGGAAGTGCTTGGTTTTATTTCTAACCTAGCTATATTATCCTCACAGTTTTATTTTATTTTATTTTATTTTCCTGTATGCGGGCCTCTCACTGATGTGGCCTCTTCCGTTGCAGAGCACAGGCTCCGGACGTGCAGGCTTAGCGGCCATGGCTCATGGGCCCAGCCGCTCCGCGGCATGTGGGATTTTCCTAGACCGGGGCATGAACCCATGTCCCCTGCATCGGCAGGCGGACTCTCAACCACTGCGCCACCAGGGAAGCCCAACAGTTCTATATTTTATTGCACATATGACTAGCTTCTCAAATGTTCTTTGACCTGGTTATAACAGTTTACTGGTTCCCCCGTTAATTAATGAACTGAATAAAATCCTTGATGTTTTCACTTCATATTTTCATGAAAATACTGATTTTACTTTTTTTTAAAAAAATTATACTTTTACAATGCTCTTCCTCTAAATCTTTTTTTTCCTTTTGGAGAAAATATTCTGTATGGTTTAAGCTAACTGTTATAATTCCTAAGTGGGAGGTTTAAGATTATTTATCCTTAAAAATTATACAAAATAATAAATGTCCCAGAATTCTTCCTTAATTCCAGATTTACCAATTTATTCCTTACTATGACTGCTTTTATATTTAAATAGAAATATTTTATAAAGGTTTTTGTTGTATTTTACATTTATTAAGTATTTTGTTTGACACAGAGCATCCAGTTCTTCTGAGCTTCTTTTTTCATATGCTTTAAAAACAATAGGTGGTAAATAAATGCTTATTAATACAAGCGTTTAAGAGTCAATATCTCCTTGATGTTTACTCCTTCAAAATGTCTTTTAAAAATTCAGTATAATCTACAGGCCACTCTATATCATCTACTTTTAGTCACCTGTAGTAATGAGTAATTTCACTGAGTTTTTCTCATTTTTTTACTTAGTCTTCCCACATGAGAAATGGTGACATGTCAGATGAGACCTTTTTTTTTTTTTTTTTTTGCGGTACGCGGGCCTCTCACTGTTGTGGCCTCTCCCATTGCGGAGCACAGGCTCCGGACGCGCAGGCTCAGCGGCCATGGCTCACGGGCCCAGCCGCTCTGCGGCATGTGGGATCCTCCTGGACCGGGGCACGAACCTGTGTCCCCTGCATCGGCAGGGGGACTCAACCACTGCACCACCAGGGAAGCCCGAGACCATTTTTAATATACTCTTTTATTCCTTTTTCCTGTCAACAAATATTTGTTGACAACCCTTCTGTGCTATGCACAGTTTAGGAGTTGAATATGTAGATGAATTCAGGAAATCAAATAATAACTAGGAAGGACTATTTGCTAAGTATAGATTTGAAGCAAAGGAAGTTACCTGCTAAATTTCCCATTTCTATTCTAAGATTATTTTTGTCTAAGAATCAGGACTAAGAGTTTAGAGTAAAAACATCTTCCTCCTCGAATGGTTCTCTTGAAAAATTAACAAATTCCTTGTAATTCTTCTATTTCATAGATTATATGATGACTTGTGCCTTATGGTTTACGACCTCCACTCTGATTTAATAATAAACTTCACAATTCCTCTACTCAAGGTAAATACTCTTAGTTAATTTCCATTGCCATTTCTCAAAGGAATGCCTCTACCAGAACTAATCTTTGTTATTCTTAAATAAAATCAACCCCCCCAAATTTAAAAAGCTATTTATACTAATTTTTATAAAAGACAGTAAAAGTTTAAGCCAAGAGAAAACTGGGGGTGAGAACTTGAAGGGAAATATTTCACTTTACATTATTATTCTGCTGTAAACAATGGAATTGGTCATTCACTATGGATGAAACACAGTGTGAAAAAGAATGCAAATAAAAAGTAAAGTAAAATCATCCAGTATTATGGTTGACACACTTATCATCCCTTTCAATCCACAGACTGACAAAGGGGTATTCATATAAATTGATGGGACGTGATGAGTCATGGACCAAAAAATGTCAGTTAACTTGCATGAGCTCATACAGCAGATTAAGCTGTGCCTACATACAGCCTCTGACTCAAAGATTTTGGGCAGAAATGTCTTTTGGCAACCATGTAGGAGAGGGTAAAAAATATTTTCAAAGTTAGGCAAACATTGTGGGTGGATCCATCTACATGCCAAAAATATTGAAGTCAGTAGTCATATTTCCATTGGCTTTGTGTGATTTCTGGGGCTAACTGGAGGGCAGGGGGTAGGGAATATTGTGGGGTAAAATGGCAGGGACTTTGGAAATGAAACCTGGAAAGGAAGCCCAGAATATTCCTGAGTACTCTGAGAGTATTTGTCTGATAGTAGTTAATCTGGAAGTTGTGCTCTTCCTACTAAAATCCCGAGTGGTCTAAAAATAAATAATACTTACTGATGCACAAGATACAGAGCAATTGTGGCAAGCAACTCTGTATAGTTTCCATTGACAGAATATCTGCATTCCATGCAAATAGGGCGATTTATGGATTATGAAATGGTTAGAGCTTTCCAAGTGTTGTTTAACTGAACTCTGCCTTTAGAAGTCTGAACTATGAGCAAAAGAGTGTCAGTTCTGGTATGAGAGAGTAACCGTTGTTCCAGGCTGGTGTGTAATGCTGACCAGATGAAAGCACACAGGATAGTGATGATGAAAGAGACCACAAGGTAAGGGGTTCTAGCATAAAGGGAGAGTCTATTATTATCTTATCACATTTAGTCTTTACAATAAATCTTGCTGTTAGGTATTAGGCCCATTTTCCAGATGAGGAAATTGAGGCTTAAAGAGATTAAAATATTTATTCAAAACTTAAGGACTATTACCATCTTCTTTTTTCATGGCTGAATCCCATTTGGCTACTTTTTTCATCATTTGTCTAGTGGGGAGGGACTATATTTGCCAACTAAGCTATTCTGTGATGACAGCCATACATAATATAGGCATCTATGCATGTATGTGGGTACATGGCTCTGTTGAGGAATTCTGTTCACAAGCAACAAACTGACTCTAACTCACTTAAGGGAACCACAAAATATATAGGCAGAATGCTAGGATTTGTCCAGAATGGATAGACAAGCTGGAGAAGCCAGTGGAAGAATTAGGCCTGCTCTGGGGAATTCAGCATCAGAGGCTTACGTATTTCTCATTTAGACTTTCAGTCACTTGAATTTCCATTCAAATTTTCACATTCCCTAGTGAGAAATTCTTAATAGCTTCAGGATTGTATGTGAAGGTCAAGCAGATTATGAGATATGTGAGAGGTGGCATTAGCAACACTGATGATAACTGAGGGGATGATTGTTACTTCTATATGTGACATACATGTATGTATGTATGTCTGTGTACATGTTTATATACAGAGGGTATATTTGTATTTGATTTTGGTAAACTATAGAGAAAATTACAATGGATAGGTCTGATTATTCTTGGCTTAAGATTTTTTTTTTAAACTAGGGTTTATTCCTTTAGATATTATTAAGAAGTCTATGAACTAGATGGGCTAACAATAATATTTTACAGTAAAGGCTTTTCTGCTCAGAGTGAGCGAATCTAGTTCCTAAAACATGAGCTTGAATCTTAAATGTGAACAAGACCTACTGTTTTTCAGGGAATTTATACTTAACTATACAAAGTGCTAGACAGACCGTTAATATCCTTCATATCAATTCATCAGTTTTTCCTCATAAAACGAGCAGAGGAGCTTAGCCCAGGAGAAAACAAAGGAGCAGTACTAATGCTTCTAATTTAATGAGGCTGGATTTTTCAGTAAAAAGGTTTTGAGCATATCAACAACCACTGGAGACTTTGCTACATGTTTCACTTTTTAAATACTTCAGAGTTATATCATAGGCACACATTTAGTTGCTTCCTCAGATCTATTACTTATGTGACCCTTCTAATCTCTAGGAACAACTTCTCACATTTTCTAGAAAGGAGAATGTAGAGTATTTGACATTGAGAGGATCAATTTGGCTACCCACTGTGAGGGACCACGTTTACTAATTTCACCATCTTCTGTCCTTCTAGTTGCTTCTTCCTGTAGCTTCTTATAGAAATGATAGGTGCAAAACCGAAAAAGTCTGCTCATAGTAAATACTGTGAATTTTCCCCAAACACAAAATTATTTGAAAACAACTTAAGAAAGGAGTAGAAATGAGTCATTAAATTTTGAGAAGTTTAGGAATGGAATCCTGTGGAAGGATTTTCTTTTTTCCTCATGGGCAAGAACACATGGCTCTACTCATTTGAGCTCTGAGAGGAGAAATTAATTAGGAGCTGGTTTCTCATCATTTGCATATGCTCTGCTGATTATCAAAACAACCCTCACAAGGAAGTGAGCAAGAATTATTATCTGTCAATTTCATGTTAAGGAACCTGAAAACACAGAATTCTGTGCCCCCAACATTTTTATCCAGTGTGCCAAGCAAATGCCTAGAGATTGAAGCCCGTAGGCAGATTTCCCTAGATACTGCTACTCTTTCCTACTTGCAGTTCGGGAAAACTGCAAGAAAGCAAGATGCCAATCACATGGTAACTGCCCTTTGAGTTACCATGTCCCTTGAGGCTCTACTTTACTTTCTAGGCTGTGCTTCTGATGAAGGTTGCTGCATTTTCTGAGGACTTCTAAGTTAGTTACTAGTAAAAAATAAGTACTAGTTAAGTCAAACTTTAATTGAATACACTCGATTTCTGAGAGCTCTGTGTACAGGGCGTAAGGGAGGAGGTGACTTCCTTAGCCAAGTTTTACAATTGTCACATGTGGGAGTCTCCAGCATCTTAGAAGGCAGTGAAGGCATCCTCTATGTAAACTGTGTTTTAAGTAGGTGAAGACTACTTCGTCCATGAAGGGAAAAGGAAGAAAATATTCATGTTCTTTCTATCTCAGTTGAAACTGCAAAATATTCAGAAGCCCAGGAACTTCCCACTTGATACACTCTTGCCAAGAATACTGGCCCAGGATTGTGTCTTCCTTCCCCAGACAGTATCCCCAGGAGGAGCTGTTCTTGCAAATGGCTCAGCATGCTGCCTCACCGAAGGGAGAACAGACAGTGTCTCAATTATGCACAGTCCTTTTGTCCTTCCAGATGGATGTGGTTTATGATCTAAGTCCCACATGTAAAAATAGTATATTTATGATGGAATTTTACATAATCTGGCTTTTCACCTGCCAAGGGGTGGGAGTGCAAACATTTCCACTCTCAGAAGAACTTCTCCGTGGAAAGGGACTCTATCCATCGGTTCCCTATAGGATGGCCTGGGGAATACAAGGGCACCTCTGAACCCACTATACCATTGTCCCTGTGGCACAGGGAAGAAGACATATAAATAAATGCAAAACAAATGTAGCTGCTCTACAGACTCCAGTAGTGCAAAGTAGCTTTTAAGAATTCAAACCTATGCACTCAGCGAAGTCTGGGCTGTCACCTACTAGCTAGCTTTGCAATGCTAGGCGATTAATTTAGCCTCTCTAAATCTTAGTTTCCCCATATATAAAGATGATGTCATGTATTACATATGTATTGGGGAGAATAAATACATAAAACAAATAGTGTTACATCTAGCATAAAATGATATTAACTAGATTATTGTTGTTGTTACCAGCATGACTGTGTTAAAATTAGAAGTCTGAATCTAATGGCCCACTCTATTGGTCACCCTTATTATACCCACACACACACATGGTCTTTGTGTGCTTTGTACAACAGTGACACTTTCCACTTCCTAAGTAATTTGATCACTATTGATTCCACTACGTATATATTCTTGTCTGGTTTCAACTGAGCATATCATTAGACTGTTTTATAAATTAGCTTGTGGCTCTATTGATTTCTGTTCTTAAAAGTTTAGAGAAAACTATATGAAACTTTGACCTGTTAGTTCATACTATTTTTTAAATTAATTTTTATTGGAGTACAGTTGATTTACAATGTTGTGTTAGTTTCTGCTGTACAGCAAAGTGAATAGGTTGTACATTTACATATATCCACTCTTTTTAAAATTCTTTTCCCATGTAGGTCATTACAGAGTACTGAGTAGAGTTCCCTGTGCTATGCAGTAGGTCCTTATTAGTTATCTATTTTATATATAGTAGTGTGTATATGTCAATCCTGGTCTCCCAATCTATCCCTCCTCCCCTTTCCCCCCAGGTAACCATAAGGTTTTTTCCTACATCTGTGACTCTATTTCTGTTTTGTAAACAGGTTCATTTGTAACACTTTTTTTAGATCCCACATATAAGCGATATCATGTGATATTTGTTTTTCTCTGTCCGACTTACTTCACTCAGTATGACAATCTCTAGGTCCATCCATGTTGATGCAAATGCCATTATTTCACTCTTTTTTTATAGCTGAGTAATATTCCATTGTATATATGTACCACATCTTCTTTATCCATTCCTCTATCTATGGACATTTATACTGCTTCCATGTCCTGGCTATTGTAGATAGTGAAAATTGGGGTGCATGTAGTGCTGCAGTGAAAATTGAGTTGCATGTATCTTCTAGAATTATGGTTTTCTCTGGGTATATGCCCAGGAGTGGGATTGCAGGATCATATGACGATAACTCTAGTTTTCTAAGGAACATCCATACTGTTCTCCATAATGGTTGTATCAATTTACATTCCCACCAACAGTGTGGGAGTGTTTCCTTTTCTCCACACCCTCTCCAGCATTTACTGTTTGTAGATTTTTTGATGATGCCATTCTGACCAGTGTGAGATGATACCTCATTGTAGCTTTGATTTGCATTTCTCTAATAATTAGTGATATTGAGCATCTTTTCATGTGCTTTTGGCCATCATGTCAACTTTCACCTAACATTCAGCTTCTCTTTCTCAGATCTTTCCACTAAGTCCTAGGAATTAGGGCTTTTTTTCTTCCTCAGAATTCTTCAGTTGCCTCTATTGAAGCAATGCTCCTCGAACCTTCCTAACCTTTGGCCTAGAAAATTACTAAAACCTACAGGATGGGGATGGGAAACAAATGGCAAGAAAAGACATGAACTGACCAGTAAATATTGGAAAAAAGATATTCACAAGTCAGAATAAGAGAAAGAGGAGGAATGCAGATGTCAAACATAATAACATGTTACCAAGTTCAAAAGCTACCAAAAAAAGGCACATAGTAAAAATTCTGTGTCCTCTCTCTGTCTAGCCACCTAGATTCTTTCCCCCAGAAGTGAACAAGTGATTAGTTTCTTATATACTTATATATTCTTCCATATCTATGTCTTTTTCTATACTATTTTAACAAATGGTAACATACTATATACACTCTGCACTGCACCTTGCCTCTTTCACTCAAGATACGTAACTTGGAGATTATGTAGTATTAATACCTAAAAATCCCTCTATTTCTCTGTGCTGCTTCAGTGCTATTTGCTTAACCAATCTCTACTTATTGATATTCAGCTTTTTGCCATTGCTAACAGCACTGCACTGAACAACCTTGAACACATCTCTTTGCACATATGTGAGTGTGCATTACTCTGGACTCAGTTCTGAAAACAGAAACCGCTCCATTTTAGAGAGACAGGAGTTTCAAACAGCCAGTCTGGTACTTACAGATGATTAAAGGGTTGTTGGCACAGCTGGAAAAATGGGCTCTTAGGCCGATGCTCAAGGAATGTCTCAGGATTGATGGGCCATGGAACTTTTCTGCAACCTCTGTGGCTACTCCTGCAATACTGAGTTCAAAAGCATATCTCATAGCTGTGATTCAGGGAGCAGGAAGCCAAAATAGAGAAAAATTGCCTCCACTGAGACCACCTATTCATCAAACAGTCAGAAGAGGCAAAAATGGCTTCATTTGTACTTTGGCTGTCTAAATCTTACTTGATTACATTGAATTAATGGAACCTAATTTGCTTTTAGAACCTTGATTCCGTAAGAGTCTGGGAAATATAGATGTTTATTTTCTAGACCCTGTGGCTCTGTAAAAAAGGCATTCTAGAAAAAGGCAGAAAGGAGGGTATGTGAGTCAATCCAAGAGAGAAAACAACTGTTACTTTAATTGACTATATTGTTCTAAAGAATTATCAAATCTTTTACAGAAACATTGAAGGTAAAAGTCCCATTAATGGGAATAATTGAAATGAATGATTTTTACTGACAGGTCATATTTGACTGCCTTCCATCACTTCCACTCTCCCCAGTCCCCACCTCCTCAACATATTCTTCTTGGCCAAAGAAAATTGTCCCAGAGGAGCAGCGTTTCCTCCAGAGCCAGAGGAACCTGCACATACACATCTAGCTCAAGCCATGGTTATTCACGCAGGAAAGTAAAGAGGCAGTGAGAGTCAAGAGTGATATCAAGGTCACATGCTCCAAGTGGGGGAAAAACAGTGGGAAAAAAAGGAGAAAGCAATACCAAAAGGCGAACTAGGTGATAAAATGTTCGGTTGTTGGAAGTAATAATATTAAGAGGATTTTCTCATAAAAGTTGACAGGAGTCACTATAATGGGCAGAAGTTACAATGCAGTGTAAGCAAGAGGGCGTTGTAAGCAGTTGTTTGGAACAGAAGATAATGGCCATGCTGTTCCTAAGCCATCAAAATGTAGAAGCAAAGCAGAGTGGCTGCTGTTATGCATTGGTAGGTATTAAGAATCGCATTGTGCTGATATTAAATTAGCACGGATTAGAGAGCATATATTTACTCACTGTTTCCCCGTAGAAGACAACAAACCATGGTATGAACAGGAGCGCTGCGGGGGAGCTCCAGAAAGGAGATATGTTAAACTCTCTTCTTAGAGGAGACTTCAACTATAAGTTACAAAATTACAGCTTTAATGGAAAATAAACATTACTTGCATGGTAGAGAATTGTGGTTCAATTGTTTGAGGCTTTCTTAGAGGGGATAAGTACTATCACCTAGGCTAGGTTTTAATCTAAGGCTGGCAACTCCATACTTTCCTCTATTCAGACCAAAATACTTGGAGTCATCTTTGACTTAATTTCTTTCCTTTGTAAAATTAAAAAAAAAATCTTAATTTGGGTAAAATACACATATTCCAAAAGCTACCATCTTAACCATTTTTAAGTGTACAATTCAGTAGTCCTAAGCACCTTCGCACCGTTGTGCAGCCGATCTCCAGAACTCTTTTCATCTTGCAAAACCAAAAGTCTACATCGCTTAAGTAGCAATTCTCTAGTTCACTCTCCCGTGGCCAGGTCACAGCAACACCATTGTACTTTCTGTTTCTGTGAATTGGACTACTGTAGGTGCCTCAGATAATTGGAACCATACACTATTTGTCTTTTTGTGACAGGCTTGTTTCACTTAGCATATGGTTCATCCATGTTGTAGCATATGCCAGAATTTCCTTTTTAAGGCTGCTCGTTTGCTTTCTTTGGGGCTTTCTTCTCTTGCAGTCTACATCGAATGATTATGAAATCCTTGTGAATCTGCCTTCAAAGTGAATGCAGAGCCTGGCCACTTCTCATTACTGCACTGCGGCCACTGTCGCAGCCACCATCACTTCTCCCCTGCACTTCTGCAACTTGGTCCCTATCTTCTGTTTTCAACGCAGCATCTACAGCAATCTCTTAAAAATCATGTCACCCCTTTGCTCAAAATCCTGCAGTCTCTCCTCATTTTGCTTAGAGAGGAAACCAAAATCCACGCCTAAGCCTGCCAGGCCCAGGAAGCCTGCTAGCTTACTGTCCCCAGCTTTTCCTCCTACTGCTTTCCCTGCCTATGCACCCCTCCACCCACATCGTGCTTGCTTCCTTGTGCCTCCTTGAACTGGCAGGCAAGATCTAACAGCAGTGCCTGTGCCCTGACGTCTCTCTTCCAGATATCTCTGTACGCTAACCCTATTATTTTCTTTAAGCGTTTTGTCAAATGTAAGCTTAAAAAGCTCTAACCTGATCATGTTGCTGAAAATACAGCCCACCCTACCACACACACTCCCTTATCCCCTTCACCACTCCTTTTCCCCCCTGACAGTTAGTGGCTTCTAAACTGTTATATAACATACTTATCTATGTTGTAATAGTTTATTGTCTGTCTCCCCCTGCTAGATATACACCTTTACCTGCTTTGTTCCGGGATGTATCCCAAACATTGAGAGCCATGCCTGGCACAGAGGGAGCATTCAACAGGTGAATGAAAGGAAAGATCACCTCTTTGCACTGAGAGCAGGTTGCGTTCGTGCTTCCATAGGTCATCTGAGACTGTAACAGTGTGTGAGTAAAGAAGGAAGCAACCAAAGGATCCTGATTTCTAGTCCATCCCCCTCTTCCCCCCACATTTTCACACCAACAGAGCTTGTTTCTAAGAGTCCACTGGGAAGAAGTGTGGTGCAAGCTAGGAGCCTGGAGTCTAACTCTTCAAATTCAACCCCATTATCTACTGACTGAATGGCTTGGGGGAAGTTAGTCTTTTTACTCTTCAGTTTCCTCATCTATGAGATGGGGATACTATTAATTGGGTATTCCTCATAGGTTATGAGCATGAAATGAGATAATTCATATAAAATACTGAGCACTTGATAAATTACTTGTTGGTAAATATAATTATAAAGCACTTAAAGACAATGCATTTACGATGTTATGCATTCCTCTGTAATCTCACTTATTTTACTTTGCTTAATAAAATTCTCTTTATGTAAGTGGTATAAAAGTTTGAGCTCAGTACTGAATTATCAAGAACTCTGAGATACCAGTATATGAATTATTTTACCATATTGTGAATTCTCAGAAGTTAAGTGCATATTCAAGTGAAAGTACACAACAATATATGATCAAATATGAGAGTTTTGATTGTTTATTTAGCTTTTCCGTAGTACTGATTATCATGATATGACTCATTATATCTCTAATTCAATGGTATTTTCTCAAAAAAATTATTATAAGTAGATACTGAGCTTTTCATAGTTTCACCTTTCAAATAATACTTTATTACTTGACATTTATATTCTATTTTTAACAAAGCTTTTCTCTTTGTTAGGTTATCTGGACTATACCAGTTAAAATTTTTAAATTGGATATTTCCAATTAGTTTCAATTTGTCAGTTACACATCTGAATTAAGACTTGTACTGGATTTTAATTACCTTTTGGGAACAAATATTTGAATAGTTGATTAATAACTCCTGATATTGTGGTAATTTCCGCAAGAACATCTTTTCATTAAATGTGGAGATTTAAGCCAGTTAGAAATAACCCTTTTTGTTATATAAATCTGGCTTCAATTCAGTGGGTTCAATTTTTGAACCCATTACCCTAATGTTCAGTGCTATTTCCCATTTTGAAAACTCATTTTGTGTGTGGGTATTTGAAATGATCAGAGATATTACCAAGAAAATGACCAATAAGCCATAAAACTGCTCAACTCATTACTAGTATACTTTATTTGTTACCGGGAAAGTTTCATTTTAGATTACTTTGGAAGAGAGTATGGGTGTATGTGTAGCAGTTCCCTGGGTGTATGGTCCTATTGTCCTGTTCTTAATTGATTTAGAGTTTCTGCACTTGCTGTTGAGCAAGTGTGAAATTAAGGCCACTGTGTTTAAAAATGTAGTACAGGAATCTGAGCTTTCAATGGAATCAGATAAGAAACCTGAGAAAAGTGCAAAAGAGCAAAGTGTTTATTTCATTCTCCTTACTTGTGCCTAAGAAAGCAGTCCACCTCCAAGTAAGGCGTTCACATCTACAACTTCACCAGCGTGTGGAACTGGCAAGGAAAAAGACCCAAGGAAAGCATTCTGTCAACAGCCTTCCCCAAACTGGATACACTCTACCTCACTCTACCAAGGCTGAATGAATTGAACCCAAACCAAGAACTTAACAAATTTTGTCTGCCTGGACCGATTTTAACTTGAATTTGAACTTTTCATCATTCTCTGACACCTACAGAGGATTTTAAATCAGTTACAAGAGATCTTGATTAAACTCTTCTATCTAAGACATCTTTTTAAACTTGTTAAACAAAGGCAAAAGAGGCACATGGTAGAGTGGACTCTGTGACCTTCTGTTGGCTCTACAGAAGGGCCCTGTCTCTTAGTCTTTGGAAGGCTTCAGGTAATCAAGGAAGCAGATTTGGGGTACACTTCAGAAGACATTTACTTTTCACCTTTGGTGAAAAGTGGCGTGATAGTACAGCCTATTTTTCTTTGGTTTTCAGTGGGATTAAAAGGCCTCCTTGAATGTTTCTAAAACTTGTAAGAAGAAGGTGCTTTACAGCAGCTAGTAAGATTTATAAGACTATAGAAAAGCTTAGTTAGCTGTCTTTTATAAACACTTAAAGATCTTCGGATCAAAGGAGCATTCATAGAAAACATTTTTATTTGCTAAAATAAAGTATATGTTCATACTTGGATTTTTCCAAATATGCATTCCTATATTTATTTTAGTTCATAAAAACTCTTTGTGGTAAATAAGGGAAAAACAGAAGATGAATGTAAGATGTTCTCTTCCTAGAAAACAAATGTTGAGGATGGGAACAGTTTCTAGAAATGAATAAGGTAAGGTGGGAGCATTGCCTTTGAGTCATTTAAACCCTAAGCTAATGATAGTTGTGATTGTTTATTGTGAACTCACTGGGCCCATGCAAATAGGATGTGACTCTAGATTATGTAAGAAAAGGTGTTAATGGATGATAAAAACTCAACTCATCATGCTCACAAAAGGGGACATGAAATAGTTGACTCCAGGGAAGTTTCACAGTGCTACATAGGGAGTAGCAGTGCATCCAAATGTCCCCTAATATAAGAACATACTTTTTGCCCAGTCAGTAAATTATTCTTCCTGACAAAATTGATGGAATATAATCCCTTCCCTTACTGTGGTGCAGATAGAATAATACAATAGAAAAGACACAGGAAGTAGAATTATCAGTTCATGGCGGAGAGACACAAAAGCACAACACCATGGTAGAAACCAAGAGATAAAGCATTTCCCAGCATAGGCTGCAGATTTGCTTGAAAGGAGGAGGACAATAGAAGGGTTAAGAACAATGATTTTATGATCAGTAGAGATGTATTTTCATTCCAATTTGTAGATTTAGGCAGGAACCCGAAGCCTCCATTTCTTCTTCTATACCTGGGAAAAATAAAAAGATAATAAACTAACTTATACAGTTGTTGTGAGAGTTAAGTATGGTAATGCATGTAGAGCAGGGGTCCCTAACTCCCAGGCCACAGACCAATACCGGTCCACTGTCTGTTAGGAACCAGGCCACACAGCAGGAGGTGAGCAGCTGGTGAGCGAGTGAAGCTTCATCTGTATTTACAGCCGCTCCCCATCGCTCGCATTACCGCCTGAGCTCTGCCTCCTGTCAGCATTATGGTGCATTGTATAATTATTTCATTATATATTACAATGTAATAATAATAGACATAAAGAGCACAGTAAATGTAATGTGCTTGAATCATCCCAAAGCCGTCCCGCCACCCTCACCCCCGGTCCGTGGAAAAATTGTCTTCCACAAAACCAGTCCCTGGTGCCAAAAAGTCTGGGGACTGCTGATGTAGAGAGATTAATGAAATGCCAGGTATGTAAGTGCCCAGGAGTTTGTGGCTGCTGTCATTAGTCCCCAGCTCTTTGTCCCGCACTGTTGAATAAAGGTGTAGTTAAATTTTGAGCAAGTAAGTGTACAGTACCTGAAAGCAAAAGCCTTTCTATCAGGAAACAACACTGAAGTGTGAACCAATAAGAGAAAAGAAATGTGTGGTAAACAAGAATGTCATCAGATTTAGAAAGAAAAACAACATGGCCTGAACTAGAGACAGGGTTAAAGGTTTTCAGTTTTCCTAAAAATTAATATAAGATTTGTCCTTACTTTGTTGTCAAGATTTGTGACAAAATTAACTACAGAGTGACCTACAGATGGTTCTTATTCTTAAGTGTGTATTCATTTATTTTCAGTCCTTACTTTTCACCTTTCTTGAGTTAATAAAAGAACTCCAGTCTGGAAGATCATTCTGGTTGGTTTCTGTACACTTGCTGCAGTCTAGATTGTGGAGCCCAGAAAGAAGAGCTAAAAAGTACGACCCCTTTATAGGAATTTTGCCTTAACAAACCTCTCTTCTCTCTCTGTGAGTCCGTGTTATATACACACATTTAAATGTATGGTCTTACAATACTATATTCTTAAATATGGCTACATATGTTATTTCAGAATTCTCATGAACTTTCATTCAACATCATGGGTCTTCAGGGAAACAAAAGAAAAAAATTCCCTCTCTCTGTTCAGCTCTCATCATCTTTCTGACCAGAGAAACTGGAGAAAGAAGTGTTGGATTTGTTTCTCTCCGATTGCTTACTTCTTGGCTATAGAGTCCCTTTTAAGGGGGGGTAGTATTCTTGGATCAGTCAGGTTTGATTGGGGACACAGAAGCCACTGTCGGTATAGTTAGGGGAAAGAAAATTAATATATGCAAAGTATTTGAAGCTAGATAATTATTGGAAGAACTGCAAAAGCAAAGATCCAAAAGGCCCCTTACAAGAAATCTAGAAGTATGGGCTTTCATGGAAGCCTATACTACATTGATATACCCAATAGCAATGATTCTAGTTGCTAGCAGAGCTGAAATAGGAGCGTAGCAGAATGTCCGTAATACAAGTGAGCCAGACCTCATCTATTTTCCTCTCCAGATCTTGTCTTCATTTCTCTGCTTTTATCCCCAGGAGTCTGATTTGAATGAACTGGTGGTCCAGCACTGGTGGTCCTCCTTTGTCTTCTAGCTTCCAGTTGGGTTTGGCCAGTCAGGAGTACTGATAGGAGATCAGATGAGAGGAGAAGAATAAGGTTAGGGTAATTTTTCTCCTTCCTCCCTTCCTTCAAGGTAGTTCAGGAAGTCCGTGTCTCTTGCAGCTGCTTTCAAGTTAGTCTCCTCTCCCAATATACTCCTTCCAGGTTTTGGTAACTGTTCCTTCCTCATCCTTTCTGGCTGAGGAATGATAATACCTCTTACTAACCCTTGCTTGGATCCTGCATTCTCCCTTGTGGTTCCATTACATCCTGCAACATTTTTGTAAATAATCCTTTAGTAAATAAACACCCCGTGAGTTATTGTAACACGAGCGTGCCAACTGTTTCCTATTGGGAACCTGACTGATATAACAGTTTATACCTTAAGTGTTTCCAAGAAAGCCACCTTAAAGATGGGTGTCTGGAATTGGGAGATTGATATTTAAAGGAGGTCAGGGATAACATCCTTGCTGGGATGAAAGGGACATGGGTAACCCATGGCATGTAGTAAAATCTCCCTTTCTCACCCTGTCATGCTTGTGAGCCTAAGATACAGTACAAGTTACAGGCAAGACATAGATCGATTGGCTGAGAAATTTGGCTATTTTGTAAACAATGAAGATTGTAAGGGCTATGGAATCACCCATTTTTCTCTTTGGGCCTCAGAGAACATATACAGAAATTAAGAATCATAAACATATAATTAAAAGGAAGGATTGGAAGGCTCCACGACAGCTTTGAAGGCTTTCTTCCTCTCCAGAGGTTGCAATCTACAAGTGTGAGGGTAAGGACTGCAGAGTTGCAGCTCCAGTTAAATGCTCAGTCTTGTCCGATCTCTCACTCTAAAAGCATGGACACTGCTGCTGGAAAGCAGTGGGTCCTTGAGATCTGGGTTGAGGACATTTGAGAAAATGTGGGCTGAGACTGAGATCTTTAATCTCAGCTTGCCCTGAGATTCCCTTTCTTGCGGAGGGAAGGGTCTCCTCTCTCCATCATCCCTCCTCTTTAGTCTTTACATCACAGACAGCTGCTTCAAGAGCTAATACTGATTCTCCTCCAGGCCCACCCTGACTACGTCTCACTGAGTTTGATTTGCCTTATTAATTATATACCAGCAAAGCCCTAAAAAATTAAAAATTATCAACAGCTGTTAAGTAAAATATTTTGAGATGTTTGATAAAAGTGAGATAAAGTTAATAAAAAATGTTTTTGTAAAACTACTAAGATGTCATTTACACCTATACTATCTTTGAGTTTCCCAAAATGGCCATTAGGTAGCACAAAGGTTTCATCCTTCACCCTACAAAAGAAAGGATCATAGGATTAACTAGGGTTTTTCTAAAAATTCAGCAAATTTTAATGTATTCAAAACTGTTATGAAAGCTTTTGTCTACCGAACTTAATATGTAGCGGTACGCGGGCCTCTCACTGTTGTGGCCTCTCCCATTGCAGAGCACAGGCTCCGGACGCGCAGGCTCAGCGGCCACGGCTCACGGGCCCAGCCACTCCGCGGCACCTAGGGAGTAAACCTGGTGCTAACCTAAGGAGATTGACATAATAAAAGTGGAATTTCCCAAAATCCTTCGTAATGTTAACCTCAATAGCAAAAATAAATTCGCCATGATACTGAACCAACTTCGTGAATATTTTAAAAATACTGGTGAGGAGTTCTCCAAGGCATGTCCTACCTTCTAATAACACAATCTCAGTGAGTTCTTAGATGTAGGATATGGACAGGAATGTAAGCCTCAGGACCCTTTCTCCAAATAGGCTATGGATAAGTTCTAATTAGTGTTATTTATTTTTTGGGTGGTTTGAAGCTTCACCTTGATAGAGAGCTATGTTGTAATGGTAGAAAAAAAAATAATGTGGTTTTATACTCCCAGCTTGGGGAATTCCAATTTCTCTCTCCAATAATAGGGACATACATTTCACAGGTACTGTTATTTAAGAATTCTGTAACTTATAATTACTCAGAATCTCCACAGTCCTTTTCATCCCAAATTTCAAGAAAGATAAAGAGAAGCAAGGGAATTCCAAAACTATAACAAAGCTCTCAGGAATCTCAGACTATTAAGGCCCAAAATACTGCCAATAGCCTTGAGGACAATAAATCAATCCTCTCTAGTAGTATCTGTAAGTTATCTCCTTTTGAATTAATAACCGGCCTAATATTTTTGAGAGTTACTTTCTATCCTAGATTGTACTCTTTCAGAAGCTGGTATGACTAATTATTGCAGGAGACTCAAATGATACCTCTAGTTTTATCACCAACAGGTAAAAGGGGGATTTCCAAAATGCCTACCCAAGCAACCTTTGCATTGGAGACCTGGGCTTCAGAAAAAGGCATCAAGAAAAAAAACAAAAAACAAAAAAACCCAACAACAACAAAAAAACTACCCTCGAGCTTCAATTAAAAAAAACTTTATAAGGTACTGTCATAACTGACACAGCATAAAACTCTAAGGTGTTAATTCTTGGGTTCATGTTTCCCAAGTTAAAAAAAATATACAGCAATTCCTACTGACTACTGGACTTCTGTTCCATCAGGAGACCTTAAATTGATGATGTTTAGGAATTCTCCTGAAGCTGCTGACTATATAAGTGGACAACTTCTACCCAGAATGACAGAACAATCTGCTGACTACAGAAGTAAACAGCTTCTGCTCGAGATGATAAAACAAGATTAATTATATGATTTTCCAGCATTTTTCCCCTTTACCACTAATCTTGCCTATTGTTCTTTTTTTGTTATTCTCCATTAACTAAAGGTTCTCAATATGATCCCCTTTATCTTTATCCTGCTACTTTGGACCCCCCTCTTCTGCTACTTAAGAAAAAGCAAAACTCTCTGGAGTATCTTTCTCAGACTATAGCTATTGCTCTGATTACTGACAACATTTAATAACTGTTCTTTTAGACACTTCAGAAGTAGATTCGTTTTTATAGGAACCTCTCGGTAACTTATGTTTACTTCATGTATCACACACTTCAGTATGATAAAAATTAGACTTTGACCTCATGTCAATGAATGCTTCAGCTAAGGTTATTACAACCCTATCAGTAAAACCTAGCTCATCAGGAGGGGTTTCTAATTTGGGGCCATTCTTGCTACAATTGTCAGTTTGTTTTCTTGAGAGACCTGTTGCGGGCCTCACTGTTGTGGCCTCTCCCGTTGCGGAGCACAGGCTCCGGACGCGCAGGCTCAGCGGCCATGGCTCACGGGCCCAGCCGCTCTGCGGCATGTGGGATCCTCCCGGACCGGGGCACAAACCCGTGTCCCCTGCACCGGCAGGCGGACTCTCAACCACTGCACCACCAGGGAAGCCCGAGAGACCTGTTTTGTGGGAACTCTTTAGCTCTAGTCAAGGAATCTGTCCCTCTTGAGGGACAAAATTGGTTTTCTCCTGGTGCTAAGTGATATCACTACTCCCAATACAGTTTGTGTCCCACTAGATGACCAGTTCTCATGTGGACATTGAGCTTACCCTCACCTGTCACATGCTAACTTATCCTAAGTATTCAGGATACCTGTTAGAGACTTTTAGATGGTTATAGTTGCCAGCCTCCAGTGGATCATGTTTCTCTGAAAAGAATACTCATAAACCTTCCCAAAGAGGCCGACACAGCCTGTTTAGGAAAACTTCTAGGAGGGATCACTGACTCTCTATGCATACTATAGGATGATACAGTTGGAAAAAGTATTCTGACCCTAGAAGACGTGCTAATTGACAAATTCTGTCTGGAAGCCTCCCAAATCATTTAAAATTATTCAGAGCTATCATGGTTGATCACACAGGCCTTAATTTCTATGCAGCTATCCAAAGAAAACATTTA
The DNA here is from genome assembly GCF_008692025.1 of Phocoena sinus. NCBI lineage: Eukaryota > Metazoa > Chordata > Mammalia > Artiodactyla > Phocoenidae > Phocoena > Phocoena sinus. The sequence goes on along the minus strand of NC_045767.1, from coordinate 120,708,522 downwards.
TTCTATACCAAACACTTCATGTTGCTCCTATGATGCCATAGGTCAAGGAGAATAGTGCAGGACTAGCCTGAAAAGAAAAATAAAGCCACCTGGTTCTCTAAAACAGACTCAGCTGAATTCTGGAAAATGCTTTTCCTGCCTGGGTTTTATAATCTTGCCCCTGACTTTGAGGGTTTTCACTAGTAATAGCATTGAATTTAACAATTGGGGGGAGGGGAGGTAATCATAATATAACTGAAGCTGATGGAGTAAGCCACACGAAATCCAACTATATTGAAAAATAAGAATTTATCATGAAGACACTTTAGTTTGATACGGTGAGAGCAGAAGCTAAATTACAATGGTTTGAAGAGTCAGAAAGTAGAAATCAAGATAACTTTCTAAATTTCAAAAAACCCAAATCACCACTTTTTCTAAAAGTGTGATTTTGAAGGAATGTGAGAGATACAGAGAAATCTAGAGATGTGTGTTGTGGAGATGGAGATGCTATCCCATGCCCAACCCAGGGATGAGCTATCCACAGGAGAGAACCACATCTGATAGCACGTGAGGAAAGTGGGCTAAAGGATGGGTGATGAGGTAGGCAGGTTGTAGGAAGGACAGACGGGGAGAAAGTAGGTATTGTATGACATCACTGTTTCCTCTGTGAAGTAGGTATTGAGACTACACTGAGACTAGGTGTTGGGACTGAAGATGAAAGTGAAATGATAGAAGATTTGAAGAGTCAATGGAAAACAGATGTTGAGGGACCGAAAGAGGTAAATGAGGGCACACAGCAGGTTTTTCTGAGGCGCCTCAAGTACTACCTTATACTGGAAACTATGAATTTATAAGGGAACCAACCTGCAGGATTCTGTAATCCTCTCCAGTAGGACTTAGAAGCAGGTATCGTTTAGAAACAGAAGAAGTGAGCTGTTGGACTGATAAGCTGAGATTACTTTTTATACATCTGTGTGGTGAAATGACAATGGACAGGGGAAGTAATCGAGTAGACAAGACTGTATTTAGAGAGGTGGGCCATAGGATCAGAGGTGTCAGTGGCACAGCGTGGGGAACTTGATAACTCACCTAGGGAGTTATGCTATCTTTGTCAGGCCTCCAGCAGAAATTCTCTGTGACTGAAGGAATGAAAGCTTGAAGTGAAGCAGAGTTGAACTATCCTGTGTTTAAGAAAGTCAAGGAATTTTGAATCCACTCTGAATGGCATCAATGCATACATAAAGAACAAGGGAGGAGAGGAGGGAAGGAAAACAGAATTGGTGAGAGAGTAACATTTCAGTTAAGGCAAAGAGGTATTAATAAGTTACATGGTAAATTGTATTCTATGAGACATAAACATTAAAGCCCATTTAGAAAAACTAGGAAGATGTCTAGAAAATAAATTGTTTTACCAAGATTATTTTTAAGCATCTTGTCCACACATTGTGACTTTTAGAAAGTTAAATAATTTCCCTAGACCTCAGTTTCCCTATTTGTAAAGTGGTGACAACAGTATCCCCCTTGAAAGTTTTAGGGAGAAGATTTTAAAAAAATTGTAGGAAAGTGTATAGCATAATGCCAGGCACAAAACTAATGTTAAATTTGCTTTAGGGAATTCCCTGGTGATCCAGTGGTTAGGACTCCACGCTGTCACTGTCCAGGGCCCGGGTTCAATCCCTGGTCGGGGAACTAAAATCCCACAAGCCACATGGCGTGGCCAAAAAAAAATTGCTTTATTTTTTCTGTTATTAATACTTAAGTAGTGCTGGTTTAGTGTTTTAAAAAGCAGTTGGTCCTAAATTAGAAAATATCCAGGATCATCTTTTCAATTTGTTACCATCAAGAGAACCTTAAACTTAAGTGTATGATTGTTGATCTGGGAATTTTATAACCAAAAATGTAAATACCAATAGCAAGAATTATTTATTTAAATATGGAATTTGGCTTTGCCTGAAATAAGCAGGGTTCAAGCCACTCCCTGAATCTCTGTAACTTCCTTGTACCTCCCTTCCACTAGGCAAAGAGGTTGTGTGATTAGGTCAGAGCTTTGGAGGGCTTGTGTTGAACTGTTATGACATAGACTGATAACTCCCAAGATGTACATCCAGACCCAATCTCACTTCAGAACTGCTTGCTGCACTTCTCCACCTGGATGTGTCTCTCCATATATATGACATTGTGCAGAAATACACTCCAACCCCAAACATGCTTCTCAGCCTATGTTTCCTATTGTTTGGGGGGCAACACCGTATATTCAGGCACCCCAAGCTAAAAGAAACCCCTCAATTTCATCTTGAATATATTTTCTTCCTCACCAAATATCCAATTACCTAAGGCCTCCTAAATCTTTCTCAGTCGATTCCCCCCTTTCACCCCTACCACCAGTACCTTACTCTCCCTCAGAATCTCCTACACAGACCACTGCCTATGGTTGCTACTCACAAAGCCTCTCCCTTAACCCATATCTGTGGCTGTGTCCTTCACCCCCATCACACTGTAAACTCTTCTATGTAGGTCCTGACAAAGTGCCTGGTACATGGTGAGCGCTCAGGAAACATCTGTTGAACTAAGCAGGATCGAGGGAGAATGGATAGTCTATCTGAGGAGATGGAGGGCTACCATTGCAGATAAAAACTCTTCTTGAGAGGCTGAGCCCAGCCTACATTTCCACCCTTAGCTTTCACTCTTCTCTTATAACTCATTCTAATTGGATTTGTGACCAGTCCTCATGTCAGACATTCTCACCTCTGGTATAGCAGAATGGAATGATTGATGCCTTTTTTAAAGAATGAGACACACGTGGATTATGAGCCAATGACTATCTTCGTGCTTAAAAAACTCTCTGCAAACCAGATTGTTTAGTGAAAATGGGGGCAATAATAACTACCTCATGGTGTGAATGTGAAGATTAAGTGAGATGATATACACCGAACAACTGACAAAAAAATTACTGCTCAATAAATGTTAGCTATTATTAGTGTTATATGGTCCGGCCCTACCTGCTCTTCTCTTTCTGAATCCTATCTACTCTTTCACTTCTTTCTGGATAGCTCATTCCCACCTTCATAATAAAGCCTTTCCTGTTGGGAATTAATTTTCTTCCCCCATTCTCTTAATCACTTCATTGATGATATTAGCTACTTAATGTATTAAGAATACTTTATATGTTATTTTATTTAAAGAAGTAGATATTATCATCTCTATTTGACACATAACAAGACTGAGAAATAGTGTAGTAAACTTGCTTGCCCAAAGTCACATGAGAAGGAACGGGCAGAGTGATAGCGTGAATCCAACCAGTGCTATTTATGTTCTTTTCCAAAGCCAAAGGGACTCCATTGCCTGAAATTATTCTGCTTATTTTAAACTTATAAACTCTATAGTATTTTCCATTATACAGATCTTCCTCAACTTATGATGGAGTTAATCCTGATAAACCCATCATAAGTCAAAAATGTAAGTTGAAAAATGCATTTAATGTACCTAACCTACCAAACATTATAGCTTAGCCTGGCCTACCTTAAATGTGCCCAGACACAGTAGCCTACTGTTGGGCAAAATCATCTAACACGAAGCCTATTTTTAAATAACTTGTAATTTATTGAACACTGTTCCGACAATGAAAAACAGAACGGCTGTGTGGGTACAGAATGGTTGTATGTGTATCAGTGTTTACCCTCATGCTCGCATGGCTGACTGGGAGCATTGGTTCACTGCCCCTGCCCAGCATCACAAGAGGGTATCGTGTCACATATCACTAGTCCAAGAAAATACCAAAATTCAAAATTTTAAAGTCTGGTTTCTACTGAATGCGTATCACTTTTGCATCATTGTTAAAGTGGAAAAATCCCAAGTCGAGGGCTACATGTAGAGTGTGACAGGTTAAATATGTCCACAAATTTTTTGCAGCTCCTCCCATCAAGAGTTTATTTCTGTATGTATCTTGAATCTGAATTGGCCTTGAGACTTGCCTGAACAGTAGAATATTGTGGAAGTAAAGATGTGTAAGTGTGAAGCCTGGGTCTTGAGAGGCCTTGAAGCTTCTGTATTTGCTTTCTTTTTTTTTTTTTTTTTTTTTTTTTTTTTGCGGTACACGGGCCTCTCACTGTTGTGGCCTCTCCCGTTGCGGAGCACAGGCTCCGGACGCGCAGGCTCAGTGGCCATGGCTCACAGGCCCAGCCACTCCACGGCATGTGGGATCTTCCCGGACCGGGGCGCGAACCCGTATACCCTGTATCGGCAGGCAGACTCTCAACCACCGCGCCACCAGGGAAGCCCTGGATTTGCTTTCTTTTACTGCTCCCACCACTATCTAAGGAAACCCAGGATAGCCTACTGAATGGTGAGAGACCACGTGAAGAGAGCAGCCCAGGTGACAGCCAGCACCAGTTCCCAGACATGTGAGAGAGCCACCGTATACCCTCTACTCCAGGCAAGGTACCAGCGTACTCAGTCACATGAGAGCCTGGCAGAGAACCTCCTACCCAATCCAAGAATTATGAGCAATAATAAGTTGTCATTTTATGCCTCCAGTCTTGGGGTGATATTTTATGCACAAGTAATTAACTGAGACCAAACTTGGCACCTAAATGTGGATTGGAGCGATGACATAGACCTGCAAAAGTGGCATTGTCTTTGACCCCAGTGGTAGGTTAATGAGAGAGAGTAAACCACACGACTATTAGAGGAGCTGGAAGATCAGTGAGGAAATTGCTGCTGGAGAAGGGACTCCTGTGCTATATAATTCCAGGACAAGTAGCATAACTATTGCCTGTGGTAAACTGGAAGATAGAGAATATACCTAATGTACTTGTGCACTTGGCAAAAGAGATCTAGAGACAGAATGGTGAATGGGCCAGGCTGCTTCTCTTAGTAAAGTATGACAAGATACAGGAAGAAAGATATAAGCTACAGGAGACTGGTCAGTTTGTATGAAGAAATTAGGGGAAATAGAGAAGACCCAGGACTTTCTGGGTTGGAATATAAACTACCTCCCACCCTGTCTCTCAGCTGGTAAAAAAATTCTCATACGAGGCCTGTGGGTAAAAATCAAATTGTGTATGTCGTTGTGCAACCCTTTGCTAAAGGGAATTGCTAAGCCAATGCCTACTAGATTCTCTCATCTGGAAAAAAGAGGGCATCTAAGAATCTTAAAAGTGCCCTCCCCGCAGCAGTCACCCACACACACTAAAGTAGAAATTTGGGAGCTATCAGCAGGTAGATAGAATGTCAAGCCACAGAACTGGATGAACTTCACAGGGAAAAAGTTATGGGGTCAATGAATAAGAGGAATCAACACAATCAAAGTGTTACCGCAGCTGGGATTTTATAATAAGCAGGTAAATACAAGATGGTAATCAGTACTGACTTGCCATTGAAATTTCAGAGGTGCTACTCTAGTTACTGGTGATGATAATGAAAGTTTGTGGCAAAGGAGGGGTTAGAGGAAAACGTGGGTGGGTTGAGAAGCCACAGTGCTTGATGACTTCTTTGAGGCAGTTGACATCACCAAGAATGAAAGCAGGTTTAGTGGGGAATCCCACGCTCTTCTGTTTTCATCCCCTGTTATAGCAAGATTCAGGTGTTCTGTTTTTGTCTCTTTCGAATGTTTTAGATTCTTTAAAGAAATAGAATAGACTGAAGAAAGCAAGTTCCTAAACTATAGCAACCCATGATGGGTTTTTTTGGAAGAAAATAAACCCAGAGATGATGGTGATCAGAGAGAGTTGATCTAAGGAATCAGGTGGAAGATATCTCACTTCATCAAGTATCCCCTTAGAGTGTGAGCTCTTCGGGAGAAGGGGAATCTGAAAGCAAATATTGGAAAATATCAGCAAATGATTTTGTATATGGATAATCTTCTCTCTGCCTGATGCATGAAATTTGAGATTTAGCATATTCTCCAGAAACAATGGTATAAACTAAAAAAAGAGGTAAAATAAGGTATTGTCTATTCAGCTCTTTGTCTGTTGCTAGAAAAAAGGTTTTTCTAGGGTCACTGAGAATTCATATTTCCCACCGTGATCATTTAAATTCAGTAGCAGAAGCAGTTCAGGTAGCAATGTATCTGTGGCATAGTTCCATACTTAATATTATATGGTTCTACATCTTTATGCTGAATAGACATTAAAAATGATCTGACCGCTATTATGCAAGAAGATCCATTTTTAACATGGCCTAATTTCAAAGGTTTCCACAGAATTGCTCCATTTATTGAGAAAATACAAAATGTATAAAAGCTACTTAAAATTTAGATGCTTTCAAATAAATCTGTATTTAATAACCATAACAGCCACATATATTTAAATATATACCAAATACTTATATATAAATAATATATATTATTAGTAGTAATATGCATAGATTTAATTCAAATACTTTTATTTACCCGACATAAAATATTGCCGATTATTTGGATTTGAAGAGTTCCCACAGTTGTCCAGGAAAATTTGGACGTGTCTAAGAAAAATTGCACAGGAGAAAGTTACACAGGCAAGTTAAGACTTTATTCAAGCCTATTGCAATAGGGAAGAGAGATTGAAATCAAGTCCACAGAAACAAACGGCAGGAGGGATTTTAGGAGTTGGGGTGAGTTGGCAGAAAAGTACTAAAGGATGTTGGCGGAGAGGTTGACACATGGGAGGTGCCAAGCACATGGAATCATTCCTGAATTTGCAAGTGTTCTTCTCTGTGATCTGGCCATCTGTACTCGCTAATTAACGACACAGTAGCCTCCTACCCTCCCACAGAGATGGGGATGTAGGGTACTCTCTTCCTTGATGATTATATTTCAAAGAGTTGGTTGTAGGTCCTTGAGAAAGATATTCCTGGGTTGTAAAACTGGCAAGAGGCTGGGAGAAGATTTGTATACATTTCAAAGGGGCAGAGAAAGAATTTTCAGCTACACATTTTATAAAGTAACTCATCTAAGAAAAGTGAGATCAGAGGCCTGTCATCAAGAAGAAGCCTATCTAGAGTTTAGTCAAGCTAAGGGGAACTTTAAGCTCATCTTGGTCAATCTCCAGATTGGAAAACACCAATTTCAATACCACTTGTTAAAAGAAGCCTCCTGGACCAGAACCAAAAGTCCTGAGTGTTAGCCCTGGCTTTTCCACGGCTAGCTATAGCTCTTAGACAGATCATTTAACCTCTCTAACTTTAAAACAAACCTTGTTTAGTTTGTGTGTGTGTGTGTTTAGGACACTTAAGATCTACTCTTAGGGAATTTCAAGTATACAATACAGTACTGTTAACTATTTTTTTTTGATTATGTTAACATTGTTGTACATTGGATCACCAGAACTTATTCATTTTGCATAACTGAAACTTTGTACCCCTCAACCAACACCTCCCCATTTCACTGCATGTGGTGATAGATATGTTGATTAGCTTGATTGTGGCCATAATTTTAAGATATATATGTTTATCAAAACATCAAGTCATATGCCTTAAAAATATACAATTTTTATTTGTCAATTATACCTCAATAAGGATGAGAAAAAAGAAATTAAAAAAAACCCAAACATCAAATTTAGGCCCTGAAATATGAGGGAGAAGAAGGAGGTATTGGCTGCGTGTCCATGGATTCATGTTCTAATCCCAGCTCTACCACTTGTTTATCCAAAGAAGGTGTTGGATAAGATCAAGTAGCTGATCTAATACCAGTTGCATTTGCACCTGGGAATTTTGCTAACCATTTTTCGGAACTCATTCCATTAACTTCCATATCCTTCTCTGCATGAGGTGACTCCCTCTTCTGACTTTACTGGTCATAGTTTATTTGTGACTTTGGCAAGTGGGCACCTAGGACGTAGGATGTTCCCATTATTATTTTATTGATCTTTGCCTCCCTGCTTATGTCTTTCTTTATGTCTGTTAAGCCCATCTTCCAGGATGCTCAAATCTCAGTTAAGAGTTATTTGTGAAGACGTGGCCCCGAACTTTAGATGAACATGAAGTCACCTACAATTTTATTTTTCTATAATTCTAAGTTTTCTATATCATGATGAATATAAAACAGTTGCTTTTTTCTTTGTTGAATGTTGTGAGAATTTATTTGGGGGCTATAAAAACTCTTCCTACGGGTTCCCTGGTGGCGCAGTGGTTGAGAGTCCGCCTGCCGATGCAGGGGATATGGGTTTGTGACCCGGTCTGGGAAGATCCCACATGCCATGGAGCAGCTGGGCCCGTGAGCCATGGCCGCTGGGCCTGCACGTCCGGAGCCTGTGCTCCGCAACGGGAGAGGCCACAGCAGTGAGAGGCCCGTGTACTGCCAAAAAAAAAAAAACGCAAAAAAACCCCAAAACACTCTTCCTACATCCCATGGATAATGTGCACAAAATTACTGCCTCCTCAGTTCTCTTGCCTAAGTCTTCTTCAGGTTCTACCTTTAAAAAATATTCCCCTAACCTTGTCCTATTTGCTCCTCAGTTTTGACTTTAAAGAGAAGAAAGCAAAACAAGGTTTTGTATGGCTATAAATAATAAAGAGAGGTCATAGGAGAGATTAGTTTTCAGTGTAAAAATGGCTGGATTGTTGTATGTAGAGAAATGGAGACATTGCAGAGGCTTGGTGTTTCAGCTTCATGTGACACACTTCTGCGGAAGCTGGCTCCATCTCACTCCAAATGGTCAGCATCACTAAGGTGAAGATGAGTGCTCAGTGGTGACTAGACCATTCTGTTGTTCTGTATTTCTCCCTCTTCTACCCTTCCTCCCCTCCCCTCTCCCCTTTCCCTCTACATCCTTCTCCTCCTTCTTTTTCTTCCTCTCTCATTTTCTCTCCCTTTTTTATTCACTGCTCAAGGTTTATTTGGTGTTTTAGTTGGTATGTCACTTGGATACTTGGTTGCATTGTTTTTATGTACATTTTTCTTTTTACATTATGTGGCAATGTACATTACCCTGATATTGATACATATAGTACACAACATAAGATCCTTTAGAACAGTTATGCACAAAGTATGCAATATTGGGTGTCTCTCTCTCTCTCTCTCTTTCTCCCACACACATATATCTCATACTAGCGTTTTAGAGATTTCAAATGAGGACTGCTAAGAGAAACGTTTGCTGAATAATATCCTCTTTTAGTTGATGCTTGAAATTCCACTATCGGAAAATTATTCTTCCATGTTGGGCAGTTTTTACTCTAAGTTCTTCCTTTAAATTAACTTAACAAAATTTTATGCATTATTATAAGAAAAATAAAAATTAGCTGAGTTACTGCCACTCTGAGAGAACAGATGATTTCTCTGTCAATAAGAGAATTAAATTTGCGATTAACTCTGCATTATTGGATTATAGTTCCTTTCTTGAGATAGCCCCAGGAGAGAGAAATTTTTCCTATGAGATTGTGAACATTTATTATGCTGATAATACTGAATGTTTGTTGCTTTCAAATAAGTCAGTATCTTCTTTATATTTGGGGGGACCATTTTCTTGATTTTCTAACTTCAAGAAGACATGAAATACCTTGTATTTGCTTTACAATCAGAATTGAGTGTTCTGCTTTATAACCAAAATTGATCAAACATAACTACAGCACCCATTACCAACATGACAATGTTTGTGAAAGTTAGAGAGGGGATAGCTTCCTTTTCACACTATCAAATCTTTCACCCTTATTCTGTTCATTTATGTATGTATACATATTTATCTTCCTATTTATTTATTTATTTCCTTATTATCCTTCAGACTACACGCCATTAGAGGAAAGCAGTCATGTCTGTTTTGCTATGTACCTGTATGTCCAGGACTGCAAAGTAAAGAAAGAATGATGTAAATGTCTCAATGCTCTGCACATATGTATGTACATATGTAATATACATACCTGTATATAACATATACCTTTTCCATATATATATCTTACACATATACATATATACACATATATGTACACATGTATATTTGTTTGCTTATTCCAACTACACACTTAATTTTTAGGAGTTTCTCTTATGGGGGAGATGACAGAGGGTAAATGTATAGAGATAGAAAATAATTCAGGGCTAAGAAAATAGTTCAGGTTTAATAAAATTTACAGATATTCCCCAAATCTCGCTGTAAGCAATAGTTTAAACATCACTTAATCCCTAAATCTTCATTTAGAATATTTTTAAAACAGCATAGTTTCTAAATATTTACATATTTTGTCTTTGAGGCTAGGGCAGTCAGTTTACATATACTGCCAGTAAATTAGGGCAGGGGAAGCAAGAACAAATAACCGTCTATGTGTAGCATACACTAGATTATCGTCCCCCCAGTGAACATTAGCCAGGTGGAGAGGAAAGTGCACAGGCTTTGGAGTCAGTGAGATTCAGATTTAGATGCTGGCCAAATCACATTTTCCAGATGAAAAGCCTTGGTCAAGTCGCTGTGAGCTTCAATTTCCTCTTCGGTAAAAGAACGATGAGAAAAACTTAATTCAAAGGATGTGGCAGGGATTAAATGGGATGAAGTACAAAAAGCACCCACCCAGCATATTACATAAGGTATGGGAGAAGGTCAATAATTGTCCCCTTTGTCTTTTTCACTCTTGTCGAGGAGGAAGTGCTTTTCTAAATAGACTCAGTTACATTGTTCATATGTCCTGATGGATCTTTGAACACAGAAGGTGACTGTATTTAGCAGCTTCTTAATATCTCTATTAAGTGTACACCACTTTCTGTTGTACTTGTTCATTGAGGGCCTGCTGCAGGTCTACACTCTGAACATCTCTAGGGGTATACTATCTCCTTTCATCTCTATATCCCACTAGCTCCATGCCTAGCATATGGTGGGTACTTGATAAAAGTTCTCTGAGCAAATTTATTATAAAGAGAACACTGAAGATATAATAGGACTGAACTGACATCATTACAAAATTTACTAAGGTTCCATAGGCAGTGATTCCCAAACATATATATATATATATATATATATATATATATATATATATATAACTGAATCGTTTTGCTATACACCAGAAACTAACACAACATTGTAAAGCAACTGTACTTCAATTTTAAAAAAAGAGTTGGCCATTGCATTCTATTGCTGCTGTGAAAAGTCACAAACTTAGTGGCTTAAAACAGCACAAAATTATTATCTTACAGTTCTGGAGGTCTAAAACACAAAGTGGATGTCACTAGGCTAAGTCAAGGTATTGTCAGGCCTGCATTCTTTCTAGAAGCTCTAAGGGAGACACTTTCATGACATTTCTAGGGCCACCTGCATTCATTGGCTCATGGCCCTTTCCTCCATCTTCAAAGCCAGCAACATAGCATCTTCAAATCTCTCTTTGATGCTTAACTCTTCTGCCTCCCTCTTCCACTTATAAAGACCCCTAGGATTACACTGGGCTCACTTAGATAATCCAGGATAATCTCCCTCCTCAAGATCCTGAACTTAATCACACTTGCCAAATCTCTTTTTGTCACATGACCTAACATAATCACAGTTTTGGCGATTGAATATCTTCTGTGGTGGAATGGGCATTATTCTGCCTACTGTAGTTACACTTCTGTGAGCCTCTTCCTGGTTTCTCTGTTCTGTTCCATTGATGTGTCTTTCCATCTGCTAATACCACATATCCTGATTACTGTAGCTAGAAGTCCTGAAATCAGGTAGACTGATTTTTCCCACTTTATTCTTCTGTTTCAAAGTTATTTGAGCTCTTCCGATTCCTGTGACATTCTCTATAAATTTTAGAATAATCTTGTCTATATCTATGAAAACTTTCACTGAGTTATATCTCATCTTGTTAAAGATGAAAATATTTTTTGTATTAACAACCATTAGGTGTAGCTGTATTTTTCGGCTCTACAAAAATTCTGTTTCATAACAAATCACAGGTGACATAGTTTCATGTTCTGCGAATTTTTTTTTTCAGAATTTTGATTTCTTATTATCATTTATAGTTATTTTCAGTGTTTCCTAAGGCAAAATTGTTGTCTTGGTAGCACAAAAAATGTACACTTTTATTCTAGGCCAGAAAAGCTGAAAGCCTTGTAGGTTTATACCATGCCTATTTCAGAGTATCTCGGGATGAAGATGGTAGATACAGAGCACTCATGTTCCCACTTCCCATTTCTACACCCATAAAGACAGCATTAATCAGCCAGGGCAGTCTATTCCAGAGATTAAGGTAAAAGATTCCTCTTCTTTTTAACATAATCTTGCAGGCAACTATCTCCTATTCTGCAGCATTACATACAAGATGAAGCCCACCAGCCTTCTCTATTCGAGATGTTTTATGAGGAGATTATTTTAAAATAATACTTAAAAAAAGAATGATCTATTAGTTTCTTGAAACCTATAGCTGGTCATTTATAGGGAGCCTTTAAACGAGAGATTATTTGGAAATGAAAGCTTCTTTAAAGTATAAAAGTATTATTTCAACACCATTATTTTTAATAGCCGTATTGTATAAAATATGCTGAAAATCAATGTCACCAACTTTCTGTGGTTCTCTATGGTTCATAATTTATTTTTTTGCCTTTCTAAATTTTTTAAATAGTGAAAACATTTAAAATAGTGCAAGTGGGTTTTTAAATTACACTGTAACTTTATAAAGGTTTATTTTAAATTGGGTAAGGTAGTAATCATTAGATTCATTCATTCACTCATTGCACAAATATTTATTAAATGCCTAATAAATGTCAGACACTGTTCTTACCCCTAAAGGTAAGTAGGGAACAGGAAAGCCAAAGTTCTGCTCCTACAGAGGTAGGATGCAGACGGACAGCTAGAAATGTACAAGCATTCCTACATAACTTTATGCAGAGTACGGAGATTGATAGTTTGCTAGAGAGTACTTGGTGACTGATTTTTTTTTTTTTTTTTTTTTTTTGCGGTACGCGGGCCTCTCCCTGTTGTGGCCTCTCCCGTTGCAGAGCACAGGCTCCGGGCGCGCAGGCTCAGCGGCCATGGCTCACGGGCCCAGCCGCTCCGCGGCATGTGGGATCTTCCCAGACCGGGGCACGAACCCGTGTCCCCTGCATCTGCAGGCAGACTCTCAACCACTGCGCCACCAGGGAAGCCCTTGGTGACTGATTTTGATTGGTGGGTGAGGAGAGGCTTCTCAAAGAAGCTGACATGAATCAGCTTTGTGAAGCTGGGGACGGGAAGAACACTCCATGCCAGCAGAGCTGACTACAGAATTTGCAGGGTCCATTGCAAAAAGAAAATGTATGATCCCTTGTTCTAAAAACGGAAAAAAATACCATTAAGAGTACTAAAATATAAAGCTTTCTCATTTTTTCTATGGTGTTTCTCTTCATTTATCCTATTATTTTTTAATTTGTTATGTTAATATTATTAATGTTATTTTAAGCAGGGAGAATTAAAATGTCAAATTATTAGCGTGAACCTTACCATTCATCTTTGTATTGTGCAGTACTAGTTTTCAGTGCAGAAATAAGAGCACTGAACTCATAGATGGCATCACCAAAATTACAGTTTTTAATTTCATAGCTTGTACATACCTAGGTTTTTCATTTTTACCAGAAACATTGTACAAAATTGACTCAACGTCTTAAATTTCACTTCTCCATAGGCGTACATTCTATCAACACTGTCTATCTTGGGCTTCTTTATGAGTAAGGAAGGACTAAATGAAAATGCGAAAATGAACTCTGGTTGCCCTGTCTTTCTCTGTCTATATCATCATTTTCAGTGTAGGTGGTTAGCTAATACTGAGGAGTTACATGAACAAGAAGGGTTATGTTAGGGCTCTTTGATCATTCATGTTTCTTAGAACAGCACTGCTTCCTTTCTATGTTTGAAGCAAGTTCTGGTTCTCAATAGAAGGTGTGGCCTCTCTGAGTTGTCGGTGCCCCTTCTTACTCAGTTCTCGACATAATATGCTCACTTTGTACTCACTTTGAGTCATAAGGAACTCCTACACATAGTAGGTCCACCAGAATTCTTTGCTCCTGGGACATTGCAAATGCCATATGCAAATGAGGTGGTGATGAGTGATGGAAATATTGCATGTATTTTCTCTGCTCACCCAAATGCTCCACTGTCCCATTGGATTTCACTTATAAAACACAAGTTAAAAATTGAAATTATTAAAAAATATTTGAGATGGCAACAGTAGAACATCAAACCAACAGTGGGGCCCTTCTGATGTCAGGGCTCCGTGTGACTGCAGGGGCCATACACCCGTGAAGCTGACCCTCCACGCAGACTAAGAATTCGCTGTAAGGGCCTTAAAGCAGAAATAAAGTTGGCACTTTTTAGAACGAGGAAGAAGACCACTGAAGCTTGGTTGGGGGTTGGGGAGGAGGATGGAGGTGAGGTCGGTGAGGAAGGAGGGAGCAGATGACGTAGGGCTTTGAAGGCCATGGTGAGAAGTCTGTGGTTTATCCTAATTTTGATGGGAAGCTGTTGAAATGTTAGAAGCTAAGAGCAGCATGATCTGATTTACATTTTTAAAATATCACTTTTACGTGGGGTATGAACTAGAGAGTGGGGTGGTTGGAATTATTTTGGAAATAGTATAGATGGAGAGATGTACAAGATTCAGGATACATTTTATAAATTGAATGGACACGGCCTCTGTTGCAGTGGATGTATGGTGTGATAGAAAGACAGTAAGAAGAGATAATTAGGGATTTTCTTTTCCTTGTTCAGTGAAGTGAGGAGGACTTATAGGAGGGCAGGTTTGGTGGAGACAGAATAGCAATAGTGCTCTTTTGGCCAAGGTGAGTCCGAGTTGCCTGCTAAGCTTCCAAGTGATTTTGCCAAGTTGGCTATTTAGAATTAAAGGCCTCGATGAATAAATAAAAGTAAATTGAAGCAACATATAGAGCAAACTTAGGAATTACAGGTCATTTGCCAGTTTTCTCTGCATGAGAGGTGACTGGCTCTTCTTCAGATGGTCACTTTCAGTGCATAAACTAACAAGATCTCAAATGTCATCTTTCTTTTTTTCCTCCTCTTAATGATGGGTCACTGTATATACCTAGGAAGTTCTGTAGGTTCATCCATTAAAGAAGAAACAAATCTTATTAGTTGCAAATGACATAGATACTTGAATTCATGAAGGTGGTATAACATTTTATTTTAATAATTACTAGTGGCTCACATATTAATCCAACAGAAATGGCCTCAGTTGAGGTTTAAAAGGTCCTTTACTTTTGTTGGTCTTCTCTGTTCTTTGCATTTTATTTCTCTGCTCTTTGGTTCTTATTCAGATGTTCAAAGTAAACGGGTCAGAGCTGACCCTGGGAGGTACCAATCAGAAGACTAGTACCCTGCTTCATCTTTAGCCCCTCATGTTATGGTTACTCATGCTTAGTGAGAGTTTACTTGGGCTGTTTGGAATTCTCAAACAGTGTGTGACTTATAGAGCAGTAATGTACCATTCTTTTACTAATATCCATCACTTCTCATCCCATAGCACCTATGAACTCTTATGCAAAGACACACTTTGCTACCACAGGTGAAGGTATGAAAGAATGAAGGGGTGTTGGGGAAGAGTACTCTGTTATACCCCAGAGCACTACAATTATTGAGCATCTATTATATGCTAGCAGTTTCCACATGCTGCTTCTAAAGCTTATGACACCTATGCAGGATAAATGTTTATTTCTTCATTTTACAGCTGAGATCAAGATCAAATAGCTAGTACATTTCAATCTTGGAAATCAAATTCATATTGTTAAGTGACAAATCAGTGTTCTTTCCTTTATACAATACTGCCTTGCCAAAGAAAAGTGTAGTTTGAAAATCTTCTTTTCACATCCCAAATATCCATTTGCTTTTGAGTTCTACCTGGAATCACTAGAATGTCACTTTTATAGACTAATTCAATAACTAATTTTATAGGTGAGAAAACCAAAGCACAGAGAGGTTAGCTGACCTGTCCTATATCACACAATAAACACATTTAATTACAGTAGCTTAATAGTGTTATATGCCAATTATTTCATAAGGTTTGCAATTTGTCCAGCTTAAGCAGCAGTGAAGTGTCTCAGAGTTGTAAGAAGGGAACAAAAGTTAAACTTAACTCTTCCCTAAGCCTCTGCGTAAAATACAAATATTTTATTTTGCATGGTTTAAGTGAATCCTGATAGATAAATGCAATCATAGGTAGGACTAGATTGTACTGTTTTCTACTTCACCTGATTCTACATCTTGGGACAAGTACAGTTTGGTCTTATTATGAAAATTAGTGCAAATGCAACCTCATTATGTTTTTTCTCAAATGGGAAACAAACATCAGAAAGTACACAGCCAACATGCAAGAGGCATTTTCTTTTTGAACACAAAACAAGAAAAGGAGACCATAGAACTCTCCTGTAACGCAAATTAAACTGACACAATTTACTTGGGACCGTAGCAGGATCCACAAGGATTTGGATATGCTTTAGCCTGGGAATTTAGATATAATGTTAGCCACTGGGTGAATGAGGCTAGATAGGAGGGTTTTTCAGATGTTACACAGCCGAGAACAAAATTAGAATCTGCTTCATTAAGGAAACAGGTTAAAAAATTACTCTCTCACTTTTTTCCAGTCTCCAAAGATTTCTGAGACCTAGATAAGTTAACACTACTTCAAGATTTGTAATACTTAGGAATAAACTCTACAGGATGGGAATTACTTGGTTAGAAAATCGGGAGGAAGAGGCAATATTTTGCAGCATTATGAAATTCATCCAGGACCAAAGTGGCCTAATGCAGCTAAGCATAATACTGTTTTAGTGGCTTATGTAAAATATATTGCTAATTTGTCCAGAGCTTAATTGGAAAAATCTATTCTTCTCTGAGAGTGATGATACTGTTTAAGCCAAAATGCAGGAGGTAGATGGAACATCAAGTGATGATGCCCATTCTGTATGCCAAGGGAGCTGTGTGACGACTGAAGAGTAAGTAAAAAGTTGGAAGAGAGAAAATGTGCTCATACTGCACTCTTCTGTGAATAAAGGTAATACATATGCTTCCATAAGGAGAGCTGTGCATACAGTAGTTGAGGCCACCATTCAAGGTCTTTCAATAGGCAGTTAGCCAACAAATATATCACAAGAATCTGTGTGCTCACAGTAGGGCCAGTGGAGGATACACTGGTCCATGTATGCTTGCCGCCTGCAAGGAGTGCCCCGTGTACTCACAAGTAAAAGATGCTACACTAGTAAGCTGTCAAAGGCTTTTGTGATGGTAGAGCCGACATATACAGTGATGTCTTTCCACTAGAGGTCAAATGTGATTTAAGGAGCCCCTGTTGTATTCAGCTTTGTAATCTTTACGTGGTCGCTTTTTTAGAAAATGCTCTGATGAATGTCTAGAACACATTGTACGGACATGATAGCTGCGTTGGGGCAAATACTTAATCTCTCTGTGCTTCACACGTGTAAAATGGGGATTATGACAATACTTGCCTGTACTGTTGTGACACTTAAAAAAAGGTATGGACCAAAAATACTTAGCCTGGAAATAACAAATCCTCAGTCAGTGTTAGTTGTTATCATCATCATCATCATCTTCATTATCTAGAGAACCTTCCAAAGAGATTTTCTTAATGGCTAGCGTTGAATGGGAATAAAAATAGACTTTTGTCTCCTTTTCTGCAGTAGTATTTCTTCTGGGGAAAACTGCAACTATTTTAATATCTTAAAAGAGAGGACAAGTACCAAACATTGTAATTGCATTCCCTCCAAATAACAAAACCCCTCTAATTCAGTTCAGTAAATAATCACTGAGCATGAGAATATGTTAGGTATATTCAGTGTTAGGCACGGGCATGCGAGGTAAATCAACTACATCCCACTCTCAAGGATTTTAGAGTATAGGTGGGGAATTCAACAAGTAAAGACATTCAGTAGCTGGTGACCAGTGCTCTGATAGAGCCGTCACTGGACACTATGGGAGCAGATTGGAAGTAGGCCTATCCCAGTCTGGAAGGGAAGGGGAGCATCTGTGAAGTCTTCTTGGAAGAATTATGCATGAGTTGAGTCCTCAAAGATGAGTTATATTTAGATAAAGCAGGGGTTGTAAGAACAAAGCAGGGAGGCTTGCGTGGGTATTGTGTTTGGAGGGAACTATAAGTAGTTTTGAGTGTCTGGACTAAAGTATGGTGTGGCGGACTTGGAAGGAGAAGTCTGCAATAATTGTAAGCAGGTTCTAGGTCATCAAAGATCTTCGATTAACTAGAAAGGGCTAGCCTGGATTTGATGATTGATGAGAATCACCATTCAGATCATGTTCAAATTTGCTTTTACTTCAATAGACGACCAATATCAGCAAATGATTCATGCAAAGTGCACATTATGAGGAAACAAGTGAGTAACCAGCCTCTGGTCCCTGACCTACGGAAAATTGATGGGCAGTGTGGGCCTTGGAGTAAAACATCAGAGTGGCAGGAAAACTATGGAGGCTGCTAGCTTTTATCACATTGGGCTGCAGGGAAGAAGAAGTTACCACTCAAGGGTTTATTTCCTCCCATGTAATGCAATCCTAGCTGAAACTTGATGACATTCTTTAGGTTTCCTTTTCTTATTGAGTTATCAGAGTCAAAGACTGGTCACAGCCTAGCACAGCCTTCTATCCCAAGTCAAGGAATTTGGACTTGATCTAAAAAGTAATTTGGAGTAATCAGCAGTTTTAAGTATAAAAACAATATGATTCCTTACATTTTAGAAATCGCCCCATCAGCATGTTTTCCAGATACCATTCTGAATGTACAGAAGGTCACAATAGGAAGATGTTGAAGGCTACAAGTACAGTGGAAAGACTTGTCCGAGTCTTGCGAGAGAAAATGAGAACCTGAAGTAGGTCAGCTGCGATGGGTGTGGATTGTAGGTGATCCTGAGAAAGATATGTCTGAGACAAATTGTCACGACTCGTGACTGAGGAACTGTATAGAGAGCAAAAGATAAATGACAGGTTTTATGTGTTTTGGGTTATTTCTAAGCTTTGGAATGTACTGGAAATTCCAATCCCAATTGGCTTAATCATTTAGAATCAGTTCTACCTTTTCAGTGTGGAAGTAAATCCTACAGCCCTCTTTGGACTGTACCATGTTTCTCTTAAGGATGCTCCAGCAGCAGGTCATAGGGATTATACCAGTTTTACATCTCACTGTCTTGGACTATGAGAAAGCAGTATTATAATATCTGATTATATTCTATATTTTATATCACTCTTTCTCTGTGCCGGTCTCCTTTCTCCATTCTCTTTTATCAGTGTCCTTGGTCATAAGGCAGAACAGATCTTTTTGTGCATATATATATACATATGTGTATATGTATGTATGAATATGACATAAACTCATAACAAAGACTTGAGCAGACTTGAAAATCATCAAAAAGTACAAATAAATATAGAATAATTATATTCACCAATATCTAAGTGCTGAAAAGACCTCAATCAAACACATAATTATTGATCAACTAAGATTGATCAACAGTGATATGTTTCCATATAATTCATGTTCAACATGAAATTTCATTACAGGAATTTCAAAATTAGTAAACTTTTTCTATTTTTATTTTATTTATTTATTTATTTATTATTTTTTTTGCGGTACGCAGGCCTCTTACTGTTGTGGTCTCTCCCGTTGCGGAGCACAGGCTCCGGACGCGCAGGCTCAGCGGCCACGGCTCACGGGCCCAGCCGCTCTGCGGCATGTGGGATCTTCCCGGACCGGGGCACGAACTCGTGTCCCCTGCATCGGCAGGCAGACTCTCAACCACTGTGCCACCAGGGAAGCCCTCTATTTTTATTTTAATATCAACTTCTGTTCCAGTGAGATGTGGCAAACAATGGGAGTTCAGGCCTGGATTAAGAAAAAGCAGAGCAGCCTTCTCTGTAAATATTCTGATTTAATAGGTCTGGAATAGGACTTGGAAAAAAAAAATTCTATTAACAAAAGAAAACTTCTCAGAGGGTTTTGACGTGCCTCCAGATTTGGAAAGACTGTTTCCTAGATAAAGTCCAAATTCTTGTTATGACATATATGGTCCTCTATCCTCTGACCCTTGCCTGCTCCCCTAGCTCCATTTCCCTATTACAGCCCACTTTCCACCTGTATCAAATAGCCTGCAGTTCTCCAGACATGTCAGACTGAGTTGTGTCTACCTGCCATGTCTGCCGGCATAATTCAAGAATCCAGGTTACCAATGATTATTAACCCCTCTTGGTTTCTCTTCTCTTCTGTAAGGACTTGAATAACAGCATGTGAATGCTTTGTATCAGGCTCAGAAATATGCTCTTTGAAAGTTGCCTGCAGGCTGCACCTATTACACCAAGACTACTGGCAGAATTTAGTACTCAGGAAAACTGTTCCTTCGTTTGAGGAAAAATATTTTAGTAGAACTTCTGCTTATACAAAGGAAAGGTCCAAATCCCACCCCGAAGGGGAAATGTTGAGAAAAAGGGGAGCTCAAAGCCTCAGTATAATAGGGCTGTAAGAACTCTTGGTTTTATAGGGGAAGAGATATTCTGACCAGGCAAGGATAGCTTCAGACTGATAGGATGCAGAGTCCTGGATTTCAGAGAGTTCTTAGAGGATCTTGAAGCAGCAGACTGAATTCTGGTCCTGGAGCAGAGGCTCTTAGCCCTAGCTACAGCTTGTTTTGGTGCTGACTGCTTGGTCTAAGTCCACAGAGGTTCATTGAAGAAAGAAAATTAGGGACTTCCAGGTGCCCCTTGCTTCTTGAGTCATAAACAGCAGCACTAGAAAATGTTCAAATAACCAACCACTCTCTGAAAAAACTGTAAAAGGTGTTTATTATCAATTTATCCAAAACCTTTAAAAATCCCTTAACTGGAAGGTGGAGTAGGATATGTTACCACACAATGAATTGGAAGTAGAAGCATATCATAGGGTGGGTTTGGTTGTGTTAATAACTGATAACTTTTATTGAGTGTTGACTATGTATACTAAGGGCTTGATGTGTCTTGTTTCATGTAATCCTCACTACAACCTATAAAATTAGTCCTATCCTGGAGGGAAGTAAGGATGTGGAAATAGAGACACAAAGAATTTAGGGTCAAAACATCCGGCAAGTGGCAGACTGAGTTTTGACCCTTGCTCTGAGTCTAGCTAGAGCCCACTCTTTTAAACACCATGCAACTTAAGACAGTGTAGTCCACAATGACAAAGGCAAGGAAAACCTACCAAAATGCTTATTATGAATAGGAAGGAAAAGGAAATTAGAATAGAAATTTTACCAAGTATACATTTAAGTACACCACAAGACACTAAAAAAAGCACATACGTGATACAAAACAAAAACAAAACTTATTCAGGACCTATTCCAAAGTAATAGTAGCATCTTGTTCTCTTTGCAGCTAATTTGTTTTTGCAGTAATACATTTTTTTTTTTTTTTTGCGGTACGCGGGCCTCTCACTGTTGTGGCCTCTCCCGTTGCGGAGTACAGGCTCCGGACGCGTAGGCTCAGCGGCCATGGCTCACGGGCCCAGCTGCTCCGTGGCATGTGGGATCTTCCCGGACCGGGGCACGAACCCATGTCCCCTGCATCGGCAGGCAGACTCTCAACCACTGCGCCACCAGGGAAGCCCTGTAGTAATACATTTTTCATTGAAGTCAAAGTTCCTAGTGCTTTACCTGTATCACTATAGATTTTTATTGTGTTGAAATGTGTCTTCTTCCCTGTTCCATTTTGTTCCACTTAATGATGTTTTATAGCTTTAATTATATTAAAAACCCTCCTCCACCCAATTAAGGCAAACAGACTTTACAGAGGAAATCCAAATCCCTCTTTGGTCCTAAGTAATTCATTTTTCCTATTTTTAGGGAAAGAAATATTTCAGCAACACTTTTGAAAAGAATTGGCAATGGGATAGAATTTCTTCTAATTTTAAAAAAGGTAAGTACTTTTCCCACTGAAAATACAGATTCTTATAAATATGAGATATAACTGATGGAGCCACATTCTATAAAGCCATGTACATAAGTACAGACACCAAACTCACATTGATAACCCTTTAAGAGATATTCTTTATGTAATATTCATAAAATGGCCTATCTGAAGAATAAGGGGCTTTTGCTTTTGGGGTTATATGATTCAAATTAAATTTGAGTGACATCCTATTACGTTTACCCAGAAGTTTCAGTAGCTGCCACTAAGCCCATATTCATTTTGACAGAGCAGTACAACTGTAGCCTCCACCTGGTGGTTTTGATGAAGAAAAACTATTAGAAGGTATAGTGCTATCAATGGATTTCAACTGATAAAATCAATAAGAAGTTATTTTTGGCTAACTCAGAACTATTGGAAAATGGTGTGTAGAGTCCTAAAGAATAGGAAAAGGATGAAGAAGTTTTCCTGTTTCCTTACAGATACAGATGTGAGGAAGCATTCTTTGGCCAGTACAATACTCCAAGGATTAGTTTTGGTAATTAAACCCATTCACCTTTATTATGAATATTTATCTGTGTTTAAAATTTGAAGTCAGCCAGCGTGAAGAGCTCGAATCAGAATTAGTTTAATAAAACCATCCAGGGAGGCTATGTGATCTTGTAGAAAACACTAACAAGTCAACGAGATGGGTCTTAGTTACAGCTTTGTAACTGAGATCTATGCCTTACTCAGTGCCTCAGCCTACCCTCTGTAAAACGAGAACAATAAAGTTCCCTTCATCACAGGGTGGGCAAGACACCAACAATTCAGTACTGATGCCTTCACTGCTGTTGTCTGACCTACAGTGTGCTATGGCAGTGTGTTTGTGTATTTCTTCTGCTTGCTCTAATGCAACTGATCTTCCAGTTTTCCCCATGGATACATCAGCCCCAGACTCCCCTGCTACTCCCATTTTCCATGTGGGTCTAACTCAAATGGCTCTGACATGAATAACTTTACTTTTGGAAAAAAAGTTTGATTTCCCTTTAAAGATTTTTGGATTGTTAATATATTGTGTGCTTACATCACAGAGCCTACCATAGATTAATGCTTTCTGAGAAGGTGAACATTCTCAGGCACTGATATTTAGTTAACTATTTCATTTTATTTTTATTTAGCCTTCCTAAATATGTATGCTCAGATTAGTATTAAAGTAGGCTTGTGAGGGATTACATTTCCAAATAACCAATTGCTGGACAGATACAGAAGTCAGCTAAGTAAAGAAGTGACAAATTTAAGGCTGATGTAAATCAAGTGGATGATTGAGGATAGATTTCAATTCTCAGATCAGTAAATAAGGTATCAGTAAAAAAAAAAAAAAAACTTTTGTTTATCTATTTATTTCAGTTTTTCTTTAAACAGACTTGGCTATTAAGTATCCATAAGCCCTAATTAGTGGAAAGAGCACTGATTTTTGGAGTCAGACAGATTTGAGTTTGCATCTAAGTTTTGCTATTTATTAGCTAGGAGACCTGGACAATCTACATTTATTATCATTCCCGTGATTGGTGAAAGAAGTATAATAGAAGGTTGTGAAATTCAGTGTTGACATCTGCCCCCAACTTATCTTGGCTTTCTCCTCTCCTAATTCACTCTCTCCCCCTCATTCACTCATTCCAGCACACTGGATTTCTTGCAATTTCACAAAAACATCAGGAATGTTCTCAATTAGGGATTTTGTGTTGACTGTTGCATTTGTCTTAGATTCTCATTCTTTAGATATCCACATGGCCTTCACCTTCACTGCCTTCATGTCTTTGTTCAAAGGTCTTTTTGTGTTTGGAGTCAGCCTTGATTCAAACCTATTTGCACTTGCAAACCCTGTAGCTCTATTTACACTTTTGAACCCTTCTCCTTGGCACTTTCCACTACGCTTTTTTTCTTTTTTTTCTTCCGTTTTTATTGAGATATAATTAATATACAGCACTGGGTAAGTTTAAGGTGTACAGCATAATGATTTGACCTATGGGCATTATGAAATTATTACCACAGTAAGTTTAGTGAACATCTGTCATCTCATATGGATACAAAATTAAAGACAAAGAAATAAAGTTTCTCCTTGTGATGAGAACTCAGGATTTACTCTCAACAACTTTCATATGTATCGTACAGCAGTGTTAATTATATTTATCATGTTGTTCATCATATTACTAATACTTATTTATCTTATAATTTGAAGTTTGTACTTTTTGACTATCGTCCTCTAATTCCCCCTCTGCCTCTGGAAACCACAAATCTGATATCTATTTCTATGAGTTTGTTTGTTTTTGAAGTATAAATGATCTACAACACTATGTTAGTTCCTGGTGCACAACATAGTGATTCGAATTTCTGTATATTTCAAAATGATCACCACAATAGGTACAGTTACCATCTGTCACCATAGATATTACATAATTATTGACTATGTTCCCCACACTCTACATTAAATGTCTGTGACTCATTTATTTTATGACTGAAAGTTTGTATCTCTTAATCTCCCTCACCTATTTCTCTCCTCCTTCAATCCCCTCCTCCCTAACAACAACCTGTTTGTTCTCTGTACTGTGACTCTGTTTCTGTTTAGTTATATTTATTCTTTTTTTTTTTAGATGCCACATATAAATGAAAATGTATAGTATTTGCCTTTCTCTGTCTGACTTATTTCACTTAGCATAATACCTTGTAGATCTATCCATGCTGACACAAATAGCAAGATTTCATTCTTTTTATGGATGAGTAATATTCCATCGTATATACATATATACCACATCTTATTTATCCATTCATCTATTGATGAGCACTTAGGTTTCTTCTGTCTATTGGCTATTGTAAATAATGGTGCAATGAACACATGAGTACATGTATCTTTTTGAATTAGTGTTTTTGTTCTCTTCAGATAAATACACAGGAGGGGAATCTCTGGATGATATAGTAGTTCTATTTCTAATTTTTTGATAAATCTCCATATTGTTTTCCATACTGGCTGCACCAATTTATATTCCCACCAACAGTGCATGAGGGTTCCATTTTTTTCCACATCCTTGTCAACACTTGTGATTTGTTACCTCTTGAGAATAGCCATTCTGACAGGTGTAAAGTGATATCTCATTGTGGTTTTGATTTGCATTTCCCTGATGATAAATGATATAGAGCATCTGTTCATGTGCCTGTTGGCCATGTGTAAGTCTGCTTAGGAAAACCATCTATTCAGTTCCTCTATTTTTCAATTGGATTGCTTGTTTTTTTTGATGTTGAGTGGTATGAGTTCTTTGTATATTTTGGATATTAACCCCTTATCAGATATATAATTTGTAAATATATTCTCCCACTCAATAGGATGCTTTTTCATTTTGTTGATAGTATCCTTCACTGTGAAGAGGCTTTTTAGTTTGATGTATTTATTTTTGATTTTGGTCCTCTTGCCTGAGGAAGGGAAATATCCAAAAAAAATATTGATAAGACCAATGTCAAAGAGAATACTGAATATGATTTCTTCTATAACTTTTAAATTTTCAGGTATTTCATTTAAGTCTTTAATCCATTTTGAGTTTATTTTTGTATATGGTGTGATGACGTAGCCCAGCTTGATTATTTTGCATGTAATTGTCCAGTTTTTCCAACACCATTTTTTTTTTAACATCTTTATTGGGGTATAATTGCTTTACAATGGTGTGTTAGTTTCTCCTTTATAACAAAGTGAATCAGTTATACATATACATATGTTCCCATATCTCTTCCCTCTTGCGTCTCCCTCCCTCCCACCCTCCCTATCCCACCCCTCCAGGCGGTCACAAAGCACCGAGCCGATATCCCTGTGCCATGCGGCTGCTTCCCACTAGCTATCTACCTTACGTTTGTTAGTATATATATGTCCATGACTGTCTCTCGCCCTGTCACAGCTCACTCTTCCCCCTCCCCATATCCTCAAGTCCGTTCTCCGGTAGGTCTGTGTCTTTATTCCTGTCTTACCCCTAGGTTCTTCATGACATTTTTTTTTTTCTTAAATTCCATATATATGCCAACACCATTTTTTGAAGAGGCTGTATTTTCCCCATTGTATATTCTTGTCTCCTTTGTTGTAGATTAATGGCCCATGTAAGTGTAGGTTCATTTCTGGGCTCTCTATTCTGTTCCATTGATTTATGTGTCTGTTTTTGTCCCAGTACCATACTGTTTTGATTACTGTAACTTTGTAGGATGCTTTAAATCAGGGAGAATGATACCTCAGCTTTGTTCTTCTCTCTTAAGATTGTTTTGGCTATTTGGGGTCTTTTATGTTTCCATACAAATTTCAAAATTATTTGTTTTAGTTTTGTAAAAAAATACCATTGATATTTTGATAGGGATTGTATTGAATCTATAGATTGTCTTGGGTAGTATGGTCATTTAAACAATGTTAATTCTTCTAATCCATGAACACAGTATATCTTTCCATCTTGTGTGTCATCTTTAACTTCTTTCCTCAGTGTCTTACAGTTACAGGTCTTTTACCTCCTTGTTAGATTTATTCCTAGGTATTTTATTCTTTCTAGTGCAATTGTAAATGGTATTTTTTCCTTTAACTTCTCTTTCTGATACTTCACTGTTAGTGATAGAAATGCAACAGATATCTGTATATTAGTTTTATTTCCTGCAACATTACCAAATTAATTAATTAATTGATGTGTTCTAGCAGTTTTTTGGTGGTATCTTTAGTATTTTCTATGTATAGTATCATGTCATCTGCCAACAGTGAGTTTTAATTCTTCCTTTCCAATTTGGATGAATTTTATTTTTTTCTTGTCTGGTTGCTGGGTCTATGACTTCTAATACTATATGGAATAAAAGTGGCAAGAATGGGCATCTCTGTCTTGTTCCTGATCTTAGAGGAAAAGCTTTCAGCTTTTCGCCATTGAGTATAATGTTAGCTGTGGGCTTATCATATATGGCTTTTATGTTAAGGTATGTTCTCTCTATATCCAGTTTGTTGAATTTTGTTGAAAGCTTTCTCTGCATCTATTGAGATGATCATATGATTTTTATTCTTCAATTTGTTAATGTGCTGTATCACATTGATTTGTGGATATTGAACCATCCTTTCACCCCTGGGATAAATCCCTTTTACTCACAAAGGATGATTAATGTGTTATTGAATTCAGTCTGCTAATATTTTGTTGAGGATTTTTGCATCTATTTTCATCAAAGATATTGGCCTGTAAGTTTTATTTTTTTGTGATAACTTTGGTTTTGGTATCAGGGTGATGCTGGCCTCATAAAATGAGTTCAGAAGTGTTCCTTCCTGTGCAATTCTTTGGAATCATTTGAGAAGGATGGGGGAACTCTTCTCTAAGTGTTTGGTAGGATTCTTCTGTGAAGGCGTCTGGTCTGGAACTTTTGTTTGTTATTGTTGAGAGGTTTTTTAAAATTAATGATTCAATTTCATTATTGGTAACTGGTCTGTTCATATTTTCTCTTTCTTCCTGATTCAGTCTTGGGAGATTGTATACTTCTAGAATTTTATCCATTTCTTCTAGGTTGTCCATTTTATTGGCATATAATTGTAATCTTTTATGATCCTTTGTAATCTCTTATGATCCTTTGTATTTATGTCGTGTTGTTTGTAACTTCTTTTTCATTTCTGATTTTATTTAATTCTGCCTGCTCTGTTTTTTCCTTTGAGTCTGGGTAAAGATTTACCAATTTTGTTTATCTATTTTTTTTTTTCTTTTTAGTTTTTATTTCATTTGTTTCTGCTTTGATCTTTCTATGTGGATAGAAATGGTTTTACTATTTATATGTGGCTATAAATTATTTCAGTACTTTTGACTTTTAACCTTTCTGCTAGCTTTATATGTGGTTGATCGATTACCTTTACTGTATATTTGCATTTACCAATGGGAGTTTTCCTTTTGTAATTTTTATATTTCAAGTTGTAACCTTTTCTTTTCTGCTTAGAGAAGTCCCTTTAACATTTCTTGTAAAGTTGGTTTCTTGGTGCTGAACTCTTTAAGCTTTTGCTTGTCTGTAAAACTCTTGATATCTCCTTCAAATCTGAATGATAGCCTTTCCAGGTAGAGTGTTCTTCATTGTAGATTTTCCCTTTTTTCACTTTAAATATATCTTATAACTCCTTCTGGCCTGAAGAGTTTCTGCTGAAAAGTCAGCTAATAGCCATATTGAAGTTCTCTTGTGTTTAACTTGTTGTTTTTCCCTTGCTGTTTTTAATATTCTCTCTTTATTTTTAATTTTTGTCATTTTAATTACAGTGTGTCTTTGTGTGCTTCTCTTAGGGTTGATCCTGTTTGGGATTCTCTGTGCTATTGGACCTGGATGTCTGTTTCCTTTCCTAGGTTAAGAAAGTTTTTAGCTATTACATCTTCAAATATGTTCTCTGCCCCTTTCTCTCTCTCTTCTCCTCCTGGGACCCCTAAAAGGTGGATGTTAGTATGCTTGATATTGTCCTAGAAGTTTCTAATACTGTCCTCATTTTTTAAATTCTTTTTTCTTTTCTCTGTTCTGCTCTAGTGATTTCCACTATTCTGTCTTCCAGTTTGTTGTTCCATTCCTCTGTATAATCTAATATACTGTTGATTACTTCTAGTGTATTTTTAAAATTTCATTTATTGTATTATTCAGGTGTGTTTGGTTCTTCTTTATGTTTTCTAACTCCTTGTTAGATACTTTTAACTTCTCACTGTGTTCATCCATTCTCCTCCCAAATTTTTTGAGCAACTTTATGATTATTGCCTTGAACTCTTTCTTAGGTAGATTGTTTATCTCAATTTCACTTAGTTCTTCTTCTGGGGTTTTATCTTATTCCTTTGTTTGGAACATGTTCCTCTGTCACCACATTTTGCCTAATTTACTGTTTCTATTTCTATGTATTTGGTAGGATGGTTATGTTCCCTGATTTTCGAGCAGTGGCCTTATATAGGAAATGTGCTATGGCATCCAGCAGCACACTCCCCTCTGGTCACCAGAGCTATATGCTTCAAGGGTGCCCTCCATGTGAGCTGCATGGGCCCTTCTGTTGTGGCAAGCTGACTACTATGTATAGTCTGGTAGGCGTGGTTGAACCTAAGTCTGGTTGGTTGCCAGGCCCTGCCTTGGCCAGAAGCTGCCAGCCACTGGTGGGTAGGGCAGGGTCATGAGTTGGCTGGCTATGGAGCCCTGGGGGTGGGGGGCATGTCTCAAATCTTGTGTTGGTCTGTTAATAGATAGGGCCATGTCCTGGGATGCCCCAGGTCTGAAGTCCACCTACTGGTGGATAGGGCTGGTTCCTGACATGGCTGGCTGTGGGTCCAGGGTGTCTTGGAGCTGGTGTCAGCCCACTGGTGACCAGGGCTGGGGGCCAGGGTATCCCGAGGTGGTGCCTTCCCGCTCCCACTGGTGGATAAGCTGTGTCTT
This sequence comes from Phocoena sinus, assembly GCF_008692025.1. Classification (NCBI taxonomy): domain Eukaryota; kingdom Metazoa; phylum Chordata; class Mammalia; order Artiodactyla; family Phocoenidae; genus Phocoena; species Phocoena sinus. The sequence goes on along the minus strand of NC_045767.1, from coordinate 120,679,330 downwards.
GACATAGCTGGCTGTAGGTCCGCAATGGTCCAGGGCTTGTAACTATTCCCTCGTGGGATTGGCTGGGGACAGGTGTTCCTGGAGCTGGTGCTTGCCCAGTGGTGGGCAGAGCTGGGTCTTAGGGTCTCTGGCTGCAGGATCCATGTGTCCCAGAGATGGTGTTGACCTGCTGGTTGGTGGGTCCCAGTCCAAGGGCTGGCTGTGGAGCCCTGGATGTCCTGGGGCTAGTACTGGCCAATGGTGGGTAGTGCTGGGTCCTGGGCCCTCTTGTAGGAAGGACTGGGTCCTGGGGCTGATGGGGGCTCAAGAATTCCTATGGCAGCTGGCCTGCTGGTTGGTGGGGCTGCATCTGCACCCAGCTGGCTGTTTGGTTTCGGGTGCCCCAGGACTGATGCTGACGAGCTGGTGGGTGGGGCCGGGCTCCAGTATTAATAAGCTAGAGGGAGGATTTCAAAATGACGCTTGCCAGCACAAGTGTCTTCATGGCAAAATGAGCTCCCCAAAATGTGTGCTGCCAGCATCTATATCCCCAGGGTGAGGATCCTAGTTGTCTCCTGCCTTTCTGCGAGGCTCTCCAAGATCAAGCGAGTGGATCTGACCCAGACATCTTTAAAATTGCTGCTTCTGCCCTGGGTCTTAGTGGATGTGAGATTTTGTGTGGTCCCTTTAAGAGTGGAGTCTCTAGTTCCCACAGCTATGGAAACACTGGCCTTCAAAGCCAAACATTCTGGGGCTTACTTTCCTGGTACAGGACCCCTGGCCTGAGGCATCTGATGTGGACCTCGCTCCTTGGGGAGAACCTTTGCGATTGTAAATTATCGTTTTGTTTGTGGGTCACCTATCTGGGGGTGCGGGTCTTGACTATACTTTATTTCCATCTCTCCTACCATCTTGTTGTGACTCCTTTATATCTTTATTCATAGGAGATCTTTTCTGCTAGTCTTCAGATCATTTTCATTGATAGTTGCTCTGTAAATAGTTGTAATTTTGTTGTACCTATGGGAGGAGGTGAGTTCAGGGTCTTCCTACTCTGCCATCTTGGCCACTATTCTGCTTTTTTATTTTCATAAGATTTATCACCTTCTAAAAAACAAAACTTATTTTATTTATTATGATTATTATTTGTGTTCCTTTAATCAGATGTAAGTTCAGTGAGGGCAGGACTTCGCTCACTACTGAATCTTTACAGACTGCAGTAGTTCCTGGCACGTAGTAGGTGATCAAGACATATTTTTAAACAAATGAATGGATATTTTAATATTACATATGGGCATAATAAAGTCCAAATTGTGAGATGCCAATGATGAAAGAAAAGACTGCATACTTCTTACCAATTATATGAAATAATAAGTGCAAAAAGATCTAGAGAAAGAAGTCAGTATAATATCCCTTGTAGAACATACACTCTACGAGGACTTTTGTTTGTTTACTGCTGAGAGATTGAACATACAAATGGTCAATGGTCAGACCATATATAAAAAAGAAACTTTAACCTACAACCTGCAGCAAACTGCCTATGAAACCAATCTCCTTGTCTATAATAAACAACCCAGGAAGCCCACCTGCAATAAATCACACTTGCAGAAAGCCTGATTGTTACCTCTAGTGACAGTCTAGGAAGCTAAACAATAACTTGTGCAACAATCAGCCCAACATGGCCAGGACCTGATTAATAATTGACAGCTTCCCTAATTTTTGTCCCTGCTTCCAACTTAAAATCAACCATAGAAAGTCAAATATGTACCTCTAACCAATCGCAGAGGATGCCCTGCTTCTAGTTGGCCTACCTGTAGCTTCCCCATGCCAACAGCTTCCAATCAGGGCACACCTGAAGCCTTCCCCTTTAACATGATAAAGCTTTTCCATTTGTCTTTGAATCTCTGCCAAAGTGCAGGTGACAGGTGACGGTGGCTGACTCCCTTACTCTAGCAAGCTCAGAATAAGCAGCCGTTGCTTTACTCCTTTGGTTGGTCTTTGTTTATTTCCACACTAGTATATCCTGAACTCCTAGAACAAAGCCGAACACATAGTAGGTACTCAATGAACGTTTGTTAAATGAATACATGGATGAAAGACTAATATCATTGATGAAAATTTCATATAATGTGGTAACTTTTTTTTTTAACTTGCCTTCAAAGGAAAAATAGGAATTGTTGCTATACACTTTTCTTCTTAGGTTGTTCAAGGCTATCTTACCTCTCTCGAAGAAAAAGAGAAAACTGTGCCATAGTAGTAGAAGATAGAGCTTTTGATGTGACTCAAGAAAGGATGATAAAGTATAGCATCTGAGGGCAAGTTTTCCTTTGCATTCTGCTCATTGATTTATCTTTGAGATTCTGAGCTTTAAAGTTTATGTGGTGAAAAAGTATCTCCTTCTCTCCATTCCTTCCTTATCCTATCTCTCAGAGTTCTCACGATCCATATGTGGTCCGAGGAAGCTAGGGGCTTGGAGTCAAAATCCCAGTTAGTAAAAGAATGTGACTGTCTGTAGTCTCTGTGTACTGACTGACAAGTGTAAAGGAAGGGTGTCTGTGGCCATAGTAGGTGGCAGGTAGGAAATTCAGGGACTATGGAATATTGGTTATCTTTTTATTATTTTCTACTACAAATACTTCCCTGCTTTCTCCAGTAAAACTTATGGAGAGGTACAGGGCTAGAAATGAAAAAGGTGACTGGGTTGAACATTGGGAATCATTGAAAAATATGGTCTGTAGATGACAATCAGATTTTTAAAAGGAGTTTGTTTGTATATGATATATGTGCAGTAGGGAGCAGGGAAACAAGTTCTTAAGAAAGAAGAGAATACAGTATAGTGGTGTTTTAGGAAGTCTTATCTGGCAGCCAGTGGCATTTGCTTTAGCACTCATGATTTCAGTAAAATTAAACAGAATAGGTGGCATTACCTCAATTTAATTTATCTTAAATAACTTTCTGGTGACTGTTTTGGATCAAATGCAAGGAGAGAAATTCAGAGAAGATAAAAATAAGTCAATCTTTTACTTTCAACATCAATCTTTTCTCATAAAATATTATGAATTCATTTTATATTACAATGTAGTTTAATTTTTTGGCAATGAATTAGGGCAGGCAACTCAGGTTGTATCCCTAGGAAAGAGAAAATGTGTATTTCAGACTATTAGGGAGTTTATGCAGTGCACAAAGTGAGTTTTTCAGATATTAATTGTGTGTGTGTGTGTGTGTGTGTGTGTGAGAGAGAGAGAGAGAGAGAGAGAGAGAGAGAGAGAGAGAGAGAAAGAGAAAGAGAAAGGGAGAGGAGGGTGAAAAATGCATCACTGTATTTCTTCTGAAAATTCAGTTAGAGATAGTTAATGGCTTAACAGGGAATAGAGTTTCAGATTTGAGAAAACCAGTATAGCTCACCCACCATATCCTTTTATATACATTTAGTAAATGTCTATATAACTGAATTTTAGGATCTTTGTTCATATTTTTGAGACACATTCAATGGCCAAGTAGAGAGAGGAGCTTGCTGAGTGACTTAGCAAATCTAATTGCATTAAAATTTGTAGTTAGTATCAAAAGATAATTCTCCTTTCACAGGTAGTGTTTAACAACTTTTTTCATAGGCACACCAGAAACTCAACCCAGATAACTTTCATTATAAATGTTTTCTGGAGATACCATTATAAAAAGGAACATTTGATCTACTATAGTTGGTTTTCAGATATTAAATTGCTGCTCTGAGCTTTTGGGCTCCTGGTAATCAAAATACTAAGAACTGCAAACAACAGCATTCTGTGCTCAGAACCCCCCAGCAGCTATTCTATACTGAGAAGAGCATTGAAGACTCATTTATCAGTGTTCATAGTCGGGTTGAGTTAGGTAAAAACATTTTAATGATATTAGAGATTATATTGTAATAAGAATTTCTTGGGAAACCTGAAGTTAGGTGTGGCATAATGCTTGTTTGAAAAGTATATAGAACTGCTGAAATATCATCTAAATTTTATTTTTAGTTCAACATTTATGCTACACATCTCTAGGAACTTGTGATCAAAACAAATAGGTTTAAACTAAACCATCTAACCTTCTAGCTGTGTGAACCCTGATTATATTTCCTCCCCGTTTTGAGTTTGTGTGTTCCTTACTCCTTAAGGGTAAGTAAGACCTGTGGCCTAGGGCAGTGGTAAGCATGAAATAAAGCAGTTTTTTAAGTACTAAAATAGTATCTGATATGTAATAGCATCTTAGTAAATGAATTAAATAGAGTAAATAATGTGAACATCTGAATAAAAGAATGAATCATCAAAATAAGTCTCTTATAATGAATACTGATAAAGTGCAAGGTTCCCTTACTTCATTACTGTGCTTCTGACACCACTTAAGAGGCTCACAGAGAGTTTAGAAGAGCACAATACTTTGGGAAGACCTCCTGGATTCTCTGAAGTTTTTAATCCCACTTTTGTGATTGAATGAATGTGCATTTATATCACTTATCAAATACTGTATATATTTGTTTATGTTATTTGCCTCTTGCATTAAAATACCAAGCAAAAGTGTTAATAAATATTTGTGGAGTAAAATATCTTATGGCTCTGATCATTGAGCACAGTTTGAATCATATAGTAGGCACTAACTGAACACTTATTGGAGTAACATCTCACAGGCAAATAGTAATTGACTGAATGAATAAAGTCTTTGTGCATTTAAGTCAGGTGTGTTAACTCAAAATATGAACAACAAAAACATCCAGCTTTGTCCAATGGATATGTACAGAAGCTTAAATCTGCAGAATATATGGAAGTTCTGCCAAATTATCTCATTAATTTCAAGTGATTAGGAGCAACCAAACCACACTATATGACCACATTGACACTAATTTTAAAAAAACAACAAAATGTAACCAGAAAAATACATTTATCTTTCAATTAAGAAAAGCTTTATCTTATGAGTAAAAACCATAAAGTAAGTTAGAAAATATTTATAAGAATAATGTAAAAGCTATATATTCAAGTGTTTGGTATACAACCAAAGCAATACTTAGAGTGGAATATAAAACCTTAATATTTTTATTATAAAAGAAGAAAGTTTGAAATTAATTAGATAATCATCTTACCTAAGGAGTTTAAAATGAATAGAATAAAAAGAAGAAAAGAAATAATAAATATAAAAGCTGATACTAATGAAGGAGAAAATAAATATCTGAATGGTCTGTAACCTTTAAAGAACTTAAATCACCAGTTAAAAAAGCTTCTCCCATAGCAAATTCAAGGATGAGCTTGGTTTTACAAGAGGGTTCTACCAAACTTTCAAGAAAAAAATAATTCTAACATTAAATACTCTTTAATAAAAGTGAAAAAGAAGGAATTTTGTCAAATACTATAATAGTTGATAAATGCAAAACAATATAATTTATATATTATATGACATATTAATAAAATAGACATTTGTGACATGTCACTGCATCTAAAACCTTAAAAAGTTCCAGTACTGTTGCCACTGAGTGCTCCTTCTTTATCCTGTCCTGCTGCCTCTCTCAGGGGTAAATAGTACCCTGAATTTTGTATTTTTTATAATAGAGTTTTAAAAAATTGAGGCATTTAGTAAAATGCACAGACATTTTGACAAGTAACTACACATATGTAAATAAGATAAAGTATCCTTCCATTATACAAAATAATTATATCAAATATACCAAATAATTCTCTCCTTCCACCAAGACAACCACTGCTTTTCTGATTTCTATCACTACAGGTTAGTTTTGTCTGCTCTTGACCTTTATATCAATGGACTTATACAGCATTATTCACATGTATGTGTGTTTCTTTTGAGATTCGTCCATCTTGTCTTAGTAGATCATTCTTTTTTATTGCTAAACAATATCCCAGTGTATAAATATACCACTGTTTGTTCGTCTATTTTCCTGTTGATGGAATCCCAAACTGTTTTTAGTTTGGGGTTGTTATGACTAAAAGTGATATGAATATCCTTATACACAGCTTTTTATAGACATATTTTAACATTACTTGTTTAAATATTTTGAAGTCGAACTACTGTACCGATGTGTATGTGTATCTTCTTTGTAAGAAGCTTTCAAACTGTTTTCCAAAGTACTTGTACCATTTTACATTCACACTAGAAATTTATGAACACTTCAGTTGCTCTGCTTGCAATGGAATTTTGGATGTTGCCATTCAAGTGTGTGCAAAGTGGTATCCCACTGGAGTTTTAATCTGTATTTCCCTGATAAATAATAAGGTTGAACAACTTTTCAACTGCCTGAATGATTTACAAAAGAGTTTCTAAAAGAGAATTTTGTTTATTTTGGATATAAATTTTAAAAATAATCCTGAGTATTTTGGGATTAAAAAGATGGCTTCCAGCTTGTCTTCATTACTTTCTTAGATATCGACAGATTTCTGAGTATATGATGTTTCTCTCACCTCTCTTAAAAATAAGGAAATCCCATAGAAATATACAAATGATTCAGGTCAAAGTGTGAGGGAAAGCTTCACATGCAAACAAAAAGGTGTTAATAAACTTTAAATTGTGACCCCTCATCTGACCAGAAAAGTACTGCCCAAAACAACACTTAATGTATGCGGGAGAAATAAAATTATAAATTCCAACAGAATTTGGAATTTATAGTTCCAAACTAGCCTGCCTAGAGCTTGATAACAACACCCCATTATGTGATTTGAAATACTTTGTAAATAAATAGAATGCTATGTAACTGCTTATCTCCAAATACAAAATGATGAGTTAGATTATAAATTCACTTAAATTGAATAGAGCTCTTGTTTCTATTGGCTTATTGAGACTAGTAAGGCCTATGTAAATTTACAATGCAAGAATTCATACATTTCCAGAAACAAAAAAAAAACTTTAAATGCTTGTTGGGCTATAAGTCAAGGGAAAAAAAACGAACTTAAAAATAATGACCTTGATTGCTAAATTAGAAGATAAGAAGCACAGAAAGGTCATTGATATCAGACAAATAGCCAGGAAAAAAACAAAAAACAAAACCCAAAAAACCTAAGAATTTTCGTACTTCAAAATATACTTTAAAGATGAAATCTGAATGAAGTCTACAATTTAATTAATATAATGCATTAATGTTAATTACTTAGTTTCGACAACTGAACCCAGGCTATATAAGATGTTAACATTAGGGGAAACTGAGGGAAAGGTGCACAGGAACTCTGAACAATACTATATGCAACTTTTTTGTAAATCTAAAGGTATTCCAAAATTATAAGTTTATTTAAAATTATGTATTTAGAGAGAGATAAAGGAAATGTGGCAAAATATTAATAATTGGTGAGTCTAGGTGACAGGTATATATGGCTGTTTACTGGCCAACTTTTCAACTTTTCTGTAGGTTTAAAATTTGTCAAAATCAAGTGTTAAAAGAAAAAAGAAAATCATGTTAGGAAAAACAAAACAAAAGAAAAGAATTGAAAAATTTTATTTACTATATAAATCTTGAAAACGGTTAAGACTATTTCTTATTCAGGTGACTTTTTGGACAATTTATACTGGTTTAATAATTTTGATTTAAAGAAATATATGCCATCTGATTTTATCACAATGTGGGAAAAATAATATTAACACGCTTTATTTTATTTAGCAGTGTTTGGTTTATAAAAGACAAGTATATTTGTTCATAAAAAGCTTAATTCTTCTGAAAATTTTAATCTCCTAAACTGATTTTATGGGTAAATAATTTATTGTTTCCAAAAAACGGTTAATAAAATTTGAACGTTTAACTAAATTAAATTATAATAACAGTATTGTCTAAACTACTATTAAACTGTTTATCATGCTGCAAATCAATAAGACTATTCCAAATACACTATCTGGGTAAATATTTTATACAGTAAAAAGTGGCTGTCAGTTAGTAGGCTGAAAGGATATAAGATACCTTAGTGTCTTAGTGTGCATGTTTATAATTAACCTTCACAAAGGTAAAAGCAATATAATGCCTGTTTCATGATTCAGTCAGGTATTGCCATAATAATACTGCTTGTCTATCCCCAGACTCAGTGGATTAAAGGAATATTTATTTCCTTGCTCATATGCCTGCAGGTAGTCTGTACATTAGCTGGGCTGGGCTGAACCCCCAGCTCTGGGATTCAGGCCCCAGGTTCCAGGCTCCGTGATGCAACTGTATTTCTTCTGGGGTATAGACTGTCGGGCATTGGCTACCTGGGACATGCATCTCTCATGGCATATCACCGGAGCGTATGCCCTAACATGAAAGGACATTTCTAGCCTCTGCTCCCCTCATGTACACTAATATCCCTATAGCCAAAGCCAGGCATGTGGCTATTCCCAGGTCAAAGGGCAAAGAGATACACTTCACTCACCATGAGGCCATGGAGAATGTGTGAAAAAAAAAATCACAGCAGATCAGTGAATAATTGGAAACAGTAATTTAGTCTGCCTTATGCGGATATGTATAATGGTGTACGATTGTTTCTGGAATACTGCTACTCTAACGTGCTTGTATGTAATGGACAATTTTCAGTTTACTCCCTGGTACTCTTTGGCCTATGGCAGAAGTTAGTAATTGCAGTTAAGAGTTGAAACCAATATTGGTGGTTGAGGCTCTAATAAATTCAAAAGTTGCAAAGAAATATAAATGTGTATAGAAGATAATGGGCTTGACTTTCGTTCATGAAAGGAAAAAGAGGGTAAGTAAATAAAATGGTTGGTTATACTAGAAAGTGAAAGATAATAGACTAAGACAAATTGGGGCTCTACAGTAAAATGTGGAATATCCGAGGTAAAGTTTATCTTGTAGTACCTGCAGGAGTGACTTAAAAAAAATGAACAATAAAATTTATCTAGTTTTGACAGAGTTGGCCAGTGTGATGAGTTTATTTTAAAGAAAGTTGTGGTTTCCACACACAACTGTTGTCATTGTTCTCTTCCTTCATCATCCTTCCCCCTGCTGCCCGCCCCTGGGTGACTCATCATCCCTTATTGATTTCGTGAATTCTGACTACACCTCCACGTATCGTCCTCTTAGTTAATTCTTTACAATTTAAATCCTTAGAGGGTAACATCTGTTCCCCGCTGGGACCTTGACTATTATGTATTTATCTGTTTGTCTTGTTTTAGTTTCACCACATTTTAATGTTTAGATTTTACTTTATATCCATCTATGGGAGTTGTTTAGAGTAGAGGAAAAAGCTCAAAGTGTAATCTTATAATGTCATTTTTTAAATAAAAAAAATTATGTCCTCAGTGATTATTTTGGAACACATATCTATTTAATTAAATGTTTCTCTATGATTTTTTTCCATCTGTCATTCAAGAGACTGAAGTTGAAATCGAAATAAACATATTAAAAATTAGTTACCTTGTCTTTTTTTTTTCAGAAGGAACAAACCAACAAAACTCTCCAATTTCCTTGCAACTTAGGATCGTTTAAAGAATGTTCTACTTATGTTATCCCTTTCTTTGACTCCCACTGCTTCCTTCTGCTCTGGTACAAGCTGGTATCTGATAAGAGGACCCATGGAAATACTCTGAGCCTCGTTGAAAAAAGAGATCACACTTGAGTTTGCAGCTTTAGACATTTTGTGATGAGTTTCAGACCTAAAGTTAGACTGATCTTAGGTGTCTGGGTCTGTGGTGAAGGAAATATTTCTGCATTTGATAGAAGATGCTTTGACAGCCCTTCACTTCTTTGCTTTGAAGCAAGAAAAATATTCTTAAAGTAAAGGGAATATTTCTCAGGATCATTGCTATCTATCAATCAGAAATATGAGGAACTAATGAACAACCCCTAATTTTGAAAATTTAATGAGGTGGGAAGTACACAAAGTCACGACGTAAGACAAACCTGGGTGCAAATCCAACCTGAACAATTTATTTGTTGGAGGAGATTATCAAGAGGACTTGACCACTGGTTGACCTGCGACCTGGACCCAGGCAATGGGAGGCTCCTTGCCCCCTCCCCATTCTTGGAATGTATGTTCTGTCCCAAATGTTCATAATGGGAGCCGTTGTCAAGTACGCAGCCCTGAGAGAGCAATGTGTTGTTGAGACCACATGGACGTTATATATGACTGAATCCAGTTAAGGCTGCTATATAAACTTTTAAGACTCTGGCAGGCAGAGGTGAAGATATACTCGTCTCATGGTGGTGGAGACAAGCCTGGTAAGTAAGTTCCTTGCTTATTAGAACTGCCGCCCAGGAATCTGGAGTGGTTGCCTCTTTCTTCCCTCACTCCTCGTCCTCTGTGTTTGAGGGCCAGTTTGTGAACAGCATTATTTCACCTTTCCCCATCTCCTCTTTTGCAGAGTAATGCCTACCTTCCCCTGCTATGTCATGTAGGAAAGGATTACTAAAGAACATTTTGGCTAAACCTCTTATTTACAGAAGAATTTTATTAAACTAGGCTGAATAGAGCTTCAGAATTCCCTGTATCCTGATTATCTTCAGCCCCGCCTTGTTCCTTGCTACCTGGTAACCTTGAGTAAGCCGCTTAAACTGCATTGTTTCAGTTTCTTCATCTTCTAAAGGAGTTTACATGTACCATGTACCCATTGCCTGGCTCATAGGAGGTACTCAGTAAATTCTTATTATTAAATAAGAATAATAATTATTATGACTATTTTCTTATTAGAGAAAGCACATTTATGAGTGATACTATTGAAACAGGGTAAAGAGGCATTAAGAGATAATATTGAGAAGAAGAAATATTTAGGAAGTAAGAATAAGTTGCATTTTGGCTTTAATGTAATTATTTTTTTTCTCTTTTAAGATTTTGTTGTGCTACCTTAACACTGAGTTCACCTGGATAAAACACTTACAAGGTGGTGATTTGCCTGTCCACCAGATGCCTAGGGATAAGCCCACACAGGATAGTCAACAAGAGGTGAAGGCCATTTTAACTTGGTGAAATACTGGCATTCTTATGTTCACTCTTTTAGTCCTCTGGATAATAGAGTTATAACATTCATCCACCTCATGAAGGTGTTGACAAAGTACATTAACTTATTTCATTTTAGAAATACATATTAAAATATCTGTTCTTAAAAAATTATTTGTTAAAAGAAAAATCAATCTCTTCTGTTGCAAACAGACAAAAAGATAGATTTTCCTGCATCTCTTGACAGTGATTTTGGGGTTTTCATGAATTTTGAAAGCTTATGAATAAAGAAAAAGGTGTAATCCCAGCAGTGAGTAGGAAGTTTATGATGACATATGGATGGATGTCAGCAAGAATCAAGAACATTCCTGCAGAGATAAGGGGAGGCATCGTGTGGGAGGAACTCACTCAGCTGTCTCAGGGTGCTGTGGATAGACCATCTTGAGTATCACCGAAGTTCTGGATTCTGCCATATATTTTTCATATACTAACCATGATAAAAAGCCCCTTGGGGACTTTAATTTTTAAGTGTCTTTCATTCTGATAAATTAAAACTCCTCCCTTCAAGTAGAAGAGTTTTTGTACTACTATGAATGAGAATAAAAGCAACGGCAGCAAAAATAACAAAAATAATATCAGCTTAATACATTGCCCTCCTGTGCCAGGCCCTAGTCATCTCGTTGAGTGTCTCAGCAAACCTGTGAAGAAGGTATTATTATCCTTATTACGTATGTGGAAATGGGGGCTCAGGAAGTTAAGAAATCTCACCACAGTCACATGGGTTGGAAAGGATAGGACTAGGATTCAAACACAGATTTACCGCTTTTCAAAGCTGATTTTTTAATTTTTTTTGCAGTACGCGGGCCTCTCACTGTTGTGGCTTCTCCCGTTGCGGAGCACAGGCTTCAGACGCGCAGGCTCAGCGGCCATGGCTCACGGGCCCAGCCGCTTCGTGGCATGTGGGATCTTTCCGGACCGGGGCACGAACCCGTGTCTCTTGCATCAGCAGGTGGATTCTCAACCACTGCGCCACCAGGGAAGCCCTCAAAGCTGAATTTTTAATCCCTGTACAATGCCATAAACAACTGGTTTATAGTTTCCATTTCTTCTTAAAACAATAATCTTAAAGTGCTTTTTATAGTTAGCATTCAGGATTGTCTATCAGCAATAGGAATAATGGACATAACACTCATAGATTCTATTGGCTTCAGTTGCTACTCACTGTTTATCCTTTTGGAAATGTTCCAAGAAAATACACCAAGAAAGCCAAGTTGCACAGAAATAACAATAGAATATTGGTTAAATATGATTATAAAGCACTTCTCTTTTATGATAAACAAGTCACATTTTTTAAGATGGTACAAATTATAAACATTTTTGAAAAGAAATTACTTGTTTTTAGTGTTTCCTGAAATATACTTAAGTTTCAAAAATTCTGATACAAACCCCTGAATCTTTAATTAGAAGACAGAAGATATGCTGACATGACATATACAGGTTAAATTATGAATTATCTTTTAATTCTTCCTTGTTTTCCTCTTAGCCCCCCAAACATCCTTTTTTCATACTTTCATTTTAGACTTTAATTTCTAAAATGCTTGGCTGAGACTTTTCTTGATGTACAGAAAAGCAGGTTAATAATGGCAAGATCCTCAGTTTAGAGTCTCAGATATGTCAAGTACATAAAAGCATATGCATGGTGAGTGAGAAGTTTTCATAAATAATTATGGTGTCTTAGTATCAGTCTCAGAAATCCTTCTTAGTTGTAAAAACACTTAAGATTCAGAAAGAACCAAGTTAGTTAATGCATGCTTCACTTATTTAACTCACAAAGACATATGAACAAAGATTATGAACATTGATTCATTCTTAATTGAAAAGTTAAACCTAACAGAGAATAGCTTGCTTGATATCTTTTAATTTTATTTTTTAATATTAAGCAAGATCATTATCACCATAACTATGTGTGCAGAATAACATCCCACCCACCTTTAAAGAACTACTTTTCAAAATATTCAGATTTTTTGGCCTATGTCAGTTTTCCTGCTAATATCTCAGAAGAAATGTTCCTTTAGGTAGTTATTTTCTATTAAAATGCTTTAAAAATGATCTCAATGAGCTTTAACAAGTTTATTTTCGAATGTTGAACCACCTAGTCAACCTACCTCAGAATGCAAGTGAAATAAATTTGAATAGCAGCATGTAAGGCTACCCTTAAAGTAACAGTCTTTAAGGTAAAAATTACATGTTCAAGCTATGTTTTTATTGTTCATGGAGGCCAACAAATTTTATTAGGTGAAAAGAGACAAGACAACAACCCATGCTATGTTATATGCTAATCCATATCCATAGAAAAACTTAGTTACTGGCTGAAAGTGAGGATTGAATATACCAGCTTCAAAAATGACATGTTTTATTGACAATTTTGCCCCAAAATTCTAGGCAAATCATATGCATTTTTTGACAATAATAATTCATGAATGTAAACATGGATGTAAAACAGTGGTTCTCACCTGGGGTCAATTTAACCCCACAGGAGTCATTTTTGTTGTCATGACTTGGAGACTTCTGTTGGTATCTACTGGGTAGAGGCCAAGGATGCTGCTAAACATCCTCCAGCGCACAGCTCCGCACAAAACAGAATTATCCAGTCCAAAATGTCACTGGTGCCACTGTCACAATTACTGTGATAGAGCATGAAAAGCATCAATAAGCAGGGATCTAGAGTTCAAAATTCAGTTCGTGTACTTTGGGAGAGTTAGAGTATAAGAAGGTATGTAAGAGTAAGGAGGAAGGACAATAAAGCATTGAATATGCAAACATCATAATCAGAAACTGAATACAGTGAAAAACTAAACTCAGCCAAGGTATCTGAATAATAGTTATCCAGTTACATAAAAACTAGAGAAAAGAAGGAAAGCATTAATTATACACAAGTATTGCAACTTTAAGGTGATGGGATAATTCAGGGAGAAAAGGAAAGTCTTTTTAATAAAAGTGATTTATTAAAAAGTGATTTAATAAAAATTAGATATCTGTATGAATAAAACTGAATGTAAATACTGACTTCACAGCACACTCGAAAATTAACTTGAAGTAGATCAGACTTAAATGGCAACCTAAAACTATAAAAATTCTGGAGGAAAACCTAGGAGAAAATCTTTGTAACTTTGGTATGTGTAGAAGTCTCTTAAATAAAATACAGAAAACAGGAAGCAAAACAGATTTTTTTGTTGTTGTTAAATTCAAGTTCATCAAAAGTAGGAATTTTGCTCTTTGAAAGACATCATTAAAGAAACAGATAAACCACAAGTTGGGACAAAATACTGACAAAATTTATATCACTGTGTAAACCTTTAAAACAAAAAGGTCAGCGTTTAGTCAGCAAAATTGAGTTTATGTGGGAATAGCAGAGGAATTGCAATTTGGAACATGCATAATAAGGTGAACCACAGGAAAGTCCAAGAACAAAGGAGAGGAGCATTCTTTGATAGAGGAAGGGAGAAAGTTGAGAGGGGCTGGTTTGAATGAAAGTTTATTGAAGGAGATTGAGAGTTGCAGGTTGTGGGGTTGTGGTGGCTTCTCATTGGCTACTTTGCAGCGATTTATCATTGGCTGAGCTGTTGCTGGGCCGGAAGAAAATCTTTCTTCTTTTTGCCGGGATATGTAAATTAAGTTGTGACACGCAGTACAGGTGTGACGGCTCCCTCTTCACTTTAAATGAGGTTTTCCTTTATTTATTTTCACATTTCCCCTTTTAATTAATATCTTTCCATGAAAACACTGCTAATCAAGAATTGGGTTTTTCATATTTAGTGGTTTGGTCCCTCGGTGTTAGGAAGGACCTTTCCTGGTTGTCATGTCCCACATCAGAGGAAAAGTGTACAGACTGGAACTGTTGAAGACACATCTGAGTAACAACTGCCATTTCCCAGTTAAAGTCTGTATCTTTTGAAGGTCATAAGCATTGGAGATCATCTCAAAGCGTTGAGCTAGCATCCCCTTATTGGGTACATCATTTCCATAAGGGTTTGGCAGGCAATAGGTACAAAGCTTAAAAAATAATTACACAAAACAGGATTAAAAGTAATATGACAAATCCAGTTTGTGTGATGGTTCTAAACCAGGATCCTAGACTTGAAGGTAGCCAACTGAACAAATTGCAGGACCGTGGATAATCAGGTGAAATTTGTTACAACCAGTGTGCTTGTTCCCTTATCTTGTGTAATTGAATTTCTACTTCTCCAGAGGCATTTATCCATGCAACAGGTGATATTTCCTATTGCATAAATGCCTCCTTGTTCATCAGGTAAGTAATCAAGGTCTATGTAGTTGTCTAAAACTACTTTAGCCAGTGAGTCAAGCGATTGTTTTGGGGCTGCTGTTGCTTTGGCTGTGGCATTGAACAGCTCTCCTAATATTAGGGAAAGATTTCTGATCACATGTTCATTGGCACTTGATCTGACGGAAGGGAGAAAGACTCTCCCTATGGAGGCAAGCCCAGAGTCATGTATGTCTCTGGGTTGTTCTTGTCTGAATCTATGCCTCAGGACTGGAAAGGTAACAGCCATGGAGGCCAGTATAATTTTAAGGGTCTGTAGGTCACACAGGCAGTTTTATTCTGGTTACTCTTACCTTGTGTCCCTTTCTTTCATAAAGCCTGGAGACAAAATTTCTCAAGTTTGGGTGTTAATCAAAGACAGGGAAATGGACCAGGGAGTCTCTAGCGTCATGGACAGATCAGTTGTTGATGACAATTCGAGCAGTCTGAAAGGTTATCCCTCCCTCCCCTTAGCAATGGCCTGAGATACAGATGATGACATCTTTCCAGGTCAATGCCAGAGTAAAGGAAAGAAAGGGAAGAAAAAAGTGTTTAATGTTTAGCCAAAGTATGAAGTCTTGATCTAGCATTTTGAGAGGAAGTAGTCTACCTCAATAGCAGATACTTCTCTTCCTACTCTACTTTATTTGGAGGTCTCCGGCTTCTGTACACGAGGTCAGATGGAGCCCTTTTCAGCTGTAAGATGTGTATCTAAGGTTCAAGTCCCTGAAGTTTGGTTGCTATCTGAGTAGTGAGGAGGACCTAATACGGTCCCTTCCAAGGATATTCAAGAGCAATCTTTGTTCTTAGTGATTGAAATGTTACTTTGGAGATTTGTAACCAGATATTTGAGGAAACTAGAAGAATTCAGGATCTAGTACAGTTTACAGGTAGATAACAAAACCTCAAGTACAATTAACAGGATTAGAATCTAATATAGACAAAGGTGTGAAAATAAGTTTTCTCTCCAAAATTGCCCCCATTTTTATCAAAGATAGTGACAGTAAAACTAATTTATTTTCATTGAACTTGGCCTGTTTATTTACTTAAATGCACCAATAATAGTGATGGGCCATATAAGCTCTTTTTATGACTGCTTTGTTAGAACTTTTTGTAAGGAATCTCAGATTGAGCTCTTAACAACCTCTCAAGACCAGGAAGCCAAGTCCAAGTCCAAGTCTAAGTAGTTCCTTAAAGCTATCTGATTATATCTGAGTCTATGCATGCCTCTCTCATATGTGATATTCCAGTCAAAGCATTGGTAATATAGCCAATATTTCTAATTGCCTTGTTAAAAGGAGAATAGATTCTTATTAAATTCATGTAAATAACTATATTTTTGTGAAAAGAATGCTCCAAATTTCCAAATTTTGAAGGGATCAGGAAGAGAAAAAGAAAAACAAATGTTTTATCTTTGTCTACATAATGTCTACATAAGTCATAGATAGCTTAAGAGAAAAGTTTTCTTAAATCTGAAAAAAAACCATTAAGAAGCCAGCATTCTTTCAAACAAAAAAATGATAAAAAATTATAATCTTCCTCCTCAGTTCATTTAGTCCCATGTAATTAATACTTGTTCTGTTGAATTCAGTTTTTCCATTAGTTCTGGAAATTCTTACTCAGTTCAGTTTTATGATCTGAAAGTTTTCAGAAGCCTATACTTGTCAAAAGTCCTGTCCTTAAATTTCCTTGACATTAAAGTACTTTTGCGGGAATGCTTTTGTAAAAGCGCCAGAATAAAGCAATACCTGTCTGTAAATGACAAAAGACTAAAAATGGCAATGGTTAAAGATCTGATGAGAGTTCATTATATGGCAGTTGGCAAGGAAATTTGGTTATTTCTGTGACATGCGTTTAAGAGAGTAACTAAAATTATGACTGATAATGTCACACCAGGACATATCAGAATTTTAGGAATTTTATACAATTTCTAGAACACATATTAGCATTCACCCATTCACCAATGCTTTCTCACAGAAAAATTTCTTGCCATGACACAAAACCTGTACTAATAGAATCAAAGATCTTCAGTTTCTCTGTAAAAGCTCGCCAAAGTGGATAAACTTATGTTCAGTATTTAATGTTTCAGTGTTTTACCTTATTTGGAAGTCATTCAGATATTCAGTGAATTTAGCTCATGATTTAACTGAACTTAACAAAACTTTAAAAAATGTATTATTATTATTGAGGTAACCTTGGTTTATACCATTATATAAGCTTCATGTTTACAACATTGTATTTCTACTTCTGTGTACTCTATAGTGTGCTTATCACCAAAAATTTAGTTTCCATTTGTCACCATTCAGCTGACCCATTTATCCCCCCGCCAACCCCATCCAGTATTCACTACTCTTCTCTGTATCTACGTGTTTGTCCCCGTTTGGTTTGTGTTTTTCATTTATTTTGTTTGTTTCTTTGCTTTTTATATTCCCCATGAGTGAAAACCAACAGTATTTGTCTTTCTCCAACTGACTTATTTCTCTTAGCATAATACCATCAGGGTCCATCTATTTTGTTGCAAATGGCAAGATTTCATCCTTTTTATGGCTGAGTAGTATTCCACTGTATATATACCACATCCTTTATCCCTCTTCAGGGCTTCCTGATTTCATTTTAAATGAAATTTTCTTTTATTCATTTTTGCAAGACAAAAATTTATATTCATAATATATGAAAAAGCCTTTTAATTACAGAAAGACTAAAACCTAATTAAAATACTGAGAAAATATTTGAACAGACATGTAATCAAAGTAGAATAACTAATAAGCACATGAATGGATGTTTAGCATCTGTAGTCATTTGAAGAATTCAACTTAAAACTATAATGAAATAACATTACACATCCGTTAGAATGGCTAAAATGAAAAAGGGTGACAATACCAACTGTTAGCAGGATATGGAACAATTGGAATTCTCATATGCTGCTAGTAAAATGTAAAATGGTATAACCACTTTGGAAAACGAGTTAACATTTTCTTAAAAAGTTAAACATATATCTAATGTACAAACCAAGAGAAAGAAAAAGTATATGTCTCTGCAGTGATTCGTATTTGAATATTCATAGCAGCTTTATTTGTAATAGCCCCAACTAGAAACAATTCAAATGTCCATAGACAAAAGAATGGATAACAAGATATAAGATAGCTAAATAATATAATACCACTTAATTAAAAGGAAAAAAACTCTTAATATGTGCAACAAAAATGATGTATCTGAAAATAATTATGCTTAGTGAAAGAAGCTAGACAAAAGCAGTGTATACTCTATGATTCAATTTGTATTAAATTCTAGAAAATACAAGTAAACCATATGGACCTAAATAAGTCAGTGGTTGTCTGGTGATACAAGTAGAGGGAAGGATGATTTGAAAACAGGTATGACGAAAGTTTTGCAGCAATGGAAATGTCTGAAGTAATGATTGTGGGTGAAACTTCATGAGTATGTATGTGTGTGTGTATATATATATATATATATATATATATATACACACACACACATACATACATTATCCTGCACAGATGTCAAGTATATAATTTGATATCCATCTGTCTATCTATCTATCTATCTATATCTACTTGTTATCACCAGGCAACCACTGACTTATATATATATCAAATTATATATTTAAAATCTGTGCAGGATAATGTATATACATTCTCTCTCAGTAAAGTAGTAAAATCTAAAAATATGTATTTTATGGAGTAACTATTGACTAATGTGGTAGAAGAGGTGGTGAATAAATGCCCCCAATTCAAACCATAGGACAGAAAATTCTGAAGCACTCCTACACACTGAGAAGTTTGAGGATGCTGGCCCAGGGAGTACATCCACAGCATCTTTCAAGTTTGCTTCAAGCTGGTGTGCTTCCTCCTGGGATGGACCTGACTCATTTACAGGGAATATCTGTCCCAATCCTGGGTCAACCCTTTTACCCTTTACCTGCCACTAGTCACCCTCTCCTAAACCCTCATCCTGGGACACCTCTGTATCTGGCAGTGAGGCAACAGCAGCTACAGTGCTCACTTCCTCCAGGCTTTGGTTCCCAGGCAGCTGCTGTCAGCATTCAGACGATGACTCAGAATGTGCCCAGCCGGTCAGGCCTGCCTCAGGTGCACTCCCAGCTAGAGCACCGCCCCAGCCAGTGGAACAGTTCCGCCGTGGGCCTTGCCAAACGGTGTGGCTCAGATGTGCTACAGCAGCCCCTGCCCTCCATGCCCGCCAAAGTCGTCAGTGTAGATGAACTGGAGTACCGACAGTGAGCAGGGCAGCAGGCTTGCCTAAGCCTGGACCTTATGGTGGCACCCTGGGCAGGACGCTGCTTCCTCATCTCATGTTGGTTTGTGGGCTTTTACTTTGTAGCACTCTGTGTGAAGCTGTTTAAGGGCACCCAGGCACCTGGTGTTGTCTGCATTATGATAGAAAGAACTTATTAACCAATTGAGTGGAGCCTACATGGTCTGAATACAGGATGCAGTGTTGTCAGTCCTGAATACAGGGAAGTCTTTTCTTGTAACACATATGAATGAAGTGTTGGTGTCTTCACCAAGAGGTGGCACCTTAAGAGTTCTGAGGAAGTAAATGTATAGACCCTTATGTACAGACCTGTGTATAAACAACTTTTGTACATACATATAGGATAGCTTTTCTGAACTTACACAGCTGTAGAAAAATGTAGCTGATATGAGTTAAGCCTGTGTCAACAGTTTTGATTGTTTTTCACTTGTACATTTGGGACTTTTTCTTTTCGTTGATTAAAGTTGCATATGCTAAGTGTGTGAATGAAAAACAAAAAAGTTGCCTAAAGCATTGGTCAGCTTGACAACATACCCCAATACTGGTTTCCTTCTTTCTCTGTTACATTATTTCCCATCCTCTGCTCTTGTTCCCTGGAATCAGTTCTGGAAATAAACTACTATATGTAAGCCTTTTTCTCATAGGCTGCTTTCTGCTGGCTACTCAAGGTAGGGTATATGTCTTTTCTTCAAAGTCTCTCTGTACTATAAATATGGCTGATAATATAAATGGTGAAGGTCTGGCAATATATTTCAATACAGAAAGTATTTTTGAGTGATGCCTTCAGGAAAGGAAGAACTGTCTTCTGTAGATTTCTAAATATGTTCAATTGAATTATCCATCTGAAACTTCTCCAACTTTAAGTTGTTCCCCAACTTTACTTTGTGTAAATGTAGCATGTTAAGAGATATATTTCCAGCCCATATGAGTGAAAGGAGTCACTTGAGCTCCTGTGTTAAATGAGAATTTGCAAACTTGCAACCTACTTTAGTGCTAAGCGAAACAGATGTGTTTTGTGCATTTCATTCAAGGATATTAGTTTGCACATTTATTTCCCCAAGGTCAAAACAAATGGGTACTGTGTATCTTTTCATCCAAACAGGAAAATGTTCCCCAGGAAAGCTTTGGTTTGGTTTGTTATTAAGGCATCATTTTAACTTGATAATGGGTACTTCTCATCTACAGCTTGAGACTAGCTTTAGATCTGGAGAATGGAGTCATTTGTGTGCTTGAACCTGCTTGTACCAGTTCCTGAGAGCTAAATATGCCCATCTCTTCTCAACTTTGTGTTCAGTGTCATCACATAGACAGCTTGAAATTGACAACGGTGGGAATATTTACACCACCGAAATTGGCAAATGCTGTAAATCAGGGCTTCCTTCATCCCCTTGCCTCCTCAGTTTATCAGGCCATCACTGATAAAACCAGCTAAAAGGCACATGGTACACTGTGACAATCACCCTCAAGTTATTTCCTCCAACTTGTTTCTCACTAAGCTACCTATACAACATAACCATAATTTTGAGAGAAAAGGGAACAAAGACCTCCTTTAAACCTTTTTTACTTTGCAGTTGAGAGAATGGATGTCTAGAGAGGTTAGTTGATTTACTCATCACACAGTTGGTTTCAGGGTTGGGGCTAGAATCAGCTTCTTGACTCTAGCTACTTGGTAGGAAAATGATTTTCTAATTATTCAGTTTTGCAAGGTACTCCTACAGTTGTGTGGACTCAACTTGACTGTAGGATCCCAACTAAAGCCTTAAACATATTTAGGTCCAAAACCTGTATTCAACCTATTCATTGTGGAAAATCCTAAACAAGCCTGTTGAGATTTTTTGGTTGTTTGTTTCATTGGCAATTTTAAGCTTTTTGAGAGCAGAAGAGTTCCAAGTTAACGCACTTACATACATATATAGACTCAAATGAAAACTGAAATGCTGCTCCATATATGTCTCTTGGATTTAGTTTTTTTTTTTTTTTTTTTTTTTTTTTGCGGTACGCGGGCCTCTCACTGTTGTGGCCTCTCCTGTAGCGGAGCACAGGCTCCGGATGCGCAGGCTCAGCGGCCATGGCTCACGGGCCCAGCCGCTCCGCAGCACGTGGGATCTTCCCAGACCGGGGCACAAACCCGTGTCCCCTGCATCGGCAGGCGGACTCTCAACCACTGCGCCACCAGGGAAGCCCTGATTTAGTTGTTTTTAAACTCGCATGATTTATTGGATCTAATGATAAAAGAGAGCTATGAAGTTGATCTGATCGTTGACCATCTTAATGCTTAAACAAATGATTTAAAAGATATAAAATATCTAAGACCATAAAGACACGTTTGTAAATATATATACAAATAAAGGCAAAATATAAACAAAATACTCTCAGAATCTTGGACTCAGTGCTAAAAGAATTTTGAGAATACCTTTAGTACAACTTAATTAGTGATTTGCAAATTGGTAATTATTGAATTTAATTGAATGTCAGGATATTCTTTAACTTGATGTAGCAACTTTGTTAGCACATTTTAGTGTTTCTAAGTGTTTTACAGACTGTGAGGACTGCTTTCAGTGTGGAATGAGAATGTTAATTCTCATAACAGGTATATGGAAAGCATCTCATTACTTGAGGGAAGGTTTCCTGAAAGGAGTAGTTTGTTCCTCCTCCTTATCTGTGGATGGGTTTGGGAAGTCTGTGTTTCCTACCCTTCCATGGTAAAGTTTTGAGATGCAAATACGTCTAGGTATGTTTTAGGAAGAATATTCACACTGTTCACTGGCTTTACAAAGAATTCTATGAATCCTCTGAAGATAAAGGTAAGGGAAAAGTTCATTCATTTTTATTTGGCATCTACTATGTGCAACACTGTACCATGCATTTAAATACCTGGTTGCATTTATTTAGTCTTCACAGTTTGAAGAAATAATGTTACCTGGCTCTGATCTGTCTGACTTACCTTCCTGATCTGCTCCAGCAAGTTCTCAGCCTCTTAACCCTCAGAGTTATTGCTAGTGGATTCTAGAGTTAATCGGGTAAATCTATGTATTAGATGGTAAGTAGTTATTTTATTTATTTTACAAATCCTTATTCAGTTTGCTTCCTTGGATTTATCATTGTTTACCCACAGTGTTCTATAGGATATTGCCATTTTCTATCAGGAGCTCCCTTGGGCAAAAACATATATTCACTTAAATAAGTGAAGCATCTATCTGTATATGAAGGTAAAATATTATGCAAACATTTTGTAACTGGCCTATGAAATGAACATGTAGAATTCTATATGAAAATGGCCAGTTTTCCCTTTGAGTGTTCAGATTTTGGATTTCTTTTTGTTAATGGGTGAAATATGTGGCTGTAGTTTTCCAACAGTCATTTGAAGGCTTTTGTCTGGACACAAAAATCAGTAAAAACATTTACTGTAGTTTGACTTGAAGTTTTCATCAAGTGAGCTGATGAGAAGGCAGGTGGTTACGATGAAGCAAGACAAGCCTTAGATTGCTACAGGCATGACTCACTGTGAAGTACAAGTGAGCAATATATGAAAGCAGCAAAGGATTGAAAGGATGGAATAATTTCATATTTCAACACAAAAGATTGCCTGGGAATTTTTCCTATTCAAAAGGGGAAATATGACCTTCTGTCCTGGCTTATAAACAAATCTATGCAACATTTTTCAGCATGCCTGCTCTTTCCTACGTCGTTGAAAATGTATCCCACAGCTTCCAGAGAACCCAGCAAGCTTAAACCTGGCAAATACATTAATCCCTCCCTAGCCATTTGAGAAGAACCTGAGATCCCAAAGTTCTACTCTTGTTACTGAAGCAGTTTTCAAAACCCAACTGAAAGCAGCTGGATTCTTTTACAAGAAAAATAGGTGAACTGAGTGAGATATGGGCACAGAGGTGGATTTTCATGCTCTTAATATGCCTGAGAAACTGTGAGGCAGAGAGTAGGAATATAAGTATCCGTGGTGAATTGAGTTACATCTTTGAATGTCAGGCCATTGAATTCTTTGTGGTGTTTAAGTCCCTTCATAATGAGTTAGGTCATTAGGGAAATATGCTATCCTAATTACCTTTATAATCTTATTGACTTTTACAGATTTATGGGTGCATCATCTTTATTTTGTAGAAATTTTCATGTGATATGGCATAGGATAGTGTTTCAAGGCAAGGGCTTTGGAGCTAGAAGATCTAAATTCGCGTGTGGCTCTACTACTTGCTAGTTGTGACACCTTGGGAAAATTTGGTAACTTGTAATTTCCTTGTGTCCCAGTTTCTTCGTGGATAAGATTAGAATTGTAACAGCAATTGCCTTTTTAAGGTTATTTGCCAGGACTGCATGAATTAATGGATGTAAAGTTCCCAGCACAGGACCTTGCATCTAGGAAGCACTCTGCATTTTAGCTCTTGTTAGGAGGCTGTTCTGTTAGTTATAGGAAGAGGCCAGTACTGGGACAAGTCCTGGCATCCTGATTCTGCCAGATGCTGCCCAAGTTGTCAAGGCAATTGACCTCTCTCAATTTAGAATTTTCATCTGGCACAGTGAAGGCAGTGACTGGATATAGCTTATATGACCAATAAGGAAGGGTTTAATGAATTGTAGGATAATAATCACTAACATTTATTGGTTACTGTTTTAAGTGATTTACATACATCAGTTCATTTAATTCTTATAATAACCCTATGAGATAAGGACTATTTTTTCACTTCCCATTTTATAGATGGAGAAATTAAAATACAGAGAGATTAGGTAATTTAACACAAAGCTAGTAAGTGGCAGATCTGGGATTAAGTGGGTTAAAAAATAGTATATATAATATTATCCCATTTTGGGGGAAAGCATTATATATTTAAACTGTATTATAAACTGTATTATATATACAAACTGTATTTTTAATATATAAACTGTATTATATATTTATATATGTGTGTATATATACACACACATATGCATGCACACCATGTCCAAAAGAAAAGAGAGTTTCACATGATATGAATATTTTATTGGGTGAGAAACATATTGCTGGTGAACAGGGAGACTTCAAACCTGAAAGTGGTATGAAGCTCAGAGACATGATTTTATAGGGTGTCTTATAAAGAAAGAATGAGGAAGTTGTTTAACCTTTACAGTGATGGACTATTACAATGGGGGTTTCGAGACAGAAGAGAATTGGTTAAAAGAGATTATCTTGTACCATGTTAAGAAGACAACTTAGGCTTTACTTATGACTATCAGAGGCATTTATAAGAAATAACCTAAGTTAAATTTCATTTACATTCATGGAATAAACAAGATTAAATTTTACTTATGTGGCTTAACTGGTTTTGTCTGCTCAGGAGTCTTCAAGCCTGTTCTCCTTTATTTTAACAATTCCCTCCTTCTGGTCATTCTCTCAGCGAGCTGTTACTCTTGGATACCACTGTTGAGGTAGTCACTCGGATGGATGGATGGTCATATAGTCACTATTACCAAGGGATACTCTCCAGATTGTTAAAATGTTAAAACGAAATATACCTAGGAGGTGAAATTTAGGGCAACCTTACATTTCTTCATTTTGCTGATGATGTTTTTTAATCCTTGTGTAATTGTATTCCTTGAATAATAAAATAACTTTTATGCAAAAATAAATACGTGGGTTGGACTAGATGAACTTTCAGGTCCTGCCTGAAAATTATATTCTGTGATTCTACATACCAAATTAACAGAGCAGCAGGGAGTTTTTGCTGTAGGAAGGTGGACAGTACCTCACCTGCCACTTGTTTTCGAGAGATTCCAGGGATACACCTATGTGGGGAGTGTCACCATTGCCCATGCTGCTGGCATCAGGAGAATTGCTGATATGGAAAGCCTACTACTCTGTTGTGATTAAAGCAACCAGAGGCTCACTCTTGCCTCCTCTTTACTGTTTTCCAAAGCAGCAGTGGAGTGACAGAAATGCCTAGGGGAAGCAGTATGTGTGGTGTGTATGGAACAGTCATTATTTAGTGACACACAGTTCCTTTCCATCTGAATGGCAAAGTATGCTTATATTAGGCAATTCAAATGTTTCTATTAAAATGATTGCTAATTAAAATATTCAAGAAGATGGGGGAAGATGAGATATAGATTAACTGCTAGGGTCTGGTTCTACTGCAGTGTTAATGTTTGAGACATTGTCACTCTGAGACACCCAAGAGGCAGGTCAAGGTTATGTGTAGAGCTCAGCAAACGAAAACACCAAATCTGTTCTCAAAATAATTTTATATATGATATTTTAAAAAACAAAGTAACTGGGAAAAATCAGAAACTTGTTGCAATTTCTAAGACTTATTTTATGGTTCTGTACTAGTCATTGTTTAAATGTGTATGAGATGTGTTATCTTAACAGTATTTAGGGTCTCTAAAGGTCTTAAACTAGCCTTAGCATCATCACACCATGTGATTAAAATGACTCTTGGAGACAGAGAATACAGAATAATGACTGGATGAGCAAAATATGGGCAGTTGCAAATAATTCTAAGCTGATGGCTGGGATGTTTACTCAAGCATAAGTCACTGATTACTGATCACTGCATATAGCTCTTTACCAAAGGTCAATGCCCTTTTCCTATGGGCCTCACTCCTTGTTTCTGCAACAGGAAAGATAAATGTACCTGAAAGTAAGATTTTTTATATATAACTGAATAAATCTTAAAGTTTCTCTCCTTCAGATGTGAGTAAAGAGGGAAGATATATCTCATAGGGATTAAAGTTATTTGACTATTCAGTTACCGTTTTAAGCTCTCCTGTGACCCTCTTCTTTACCATCAGAGGATAATCTAAACTAGAAGAGGCAAAGGGGGTTGTCTTAGGTTGTTTTTGAGAAAAACGTATCTTTCCTAATTCTGTACTTGAAACACAGAGCATTCCTCTTTATTAACTAAATACATTAATTTTCAATTTGGTATGCAAAAATTAAATTTTTCCCATCTGAATGATGGTTGGTCTCTGCATGTTATGTACCATCTGCTCCATTGTTTAACAAAATAAGCATGAGATATCTATTTCTTTTTTAGAAGAAAAAGAAGGCTTAAGAGTCAAGAGACATTTTGAAGCAGGATTCTGTGGAAGAACAGGATCCTTAGTTTAGAAGAAAAGGAGTTGGATTCAGTTTTCCTATTTCCTTCCTCTGGTCTAATATGTAGGAAGACAAAAATCAAGGAGCAAGTATGTGCTAGGAGAAACGGGCTTGATCTAGGAGATCTAGATTATGAATAGCTGGTGAGACACTCGACCAATGTGTAAGGGTTAATAAATAATGACAAATGGAAATCAATTAACTGTTCTAATTTGTACCTTGATGAATGGTTTGCATACACTTTGGAGCAAGAGACTCAGCTCAGCATTCCCCTGGGCTCCTTTTCATTTTCACTCCTTGGAATAGCAGCTGAGTCAAGTGGGGAAGCATAGAAGTCTTGCTTGCTGGAGAGAGTGCCCTCTAATCGCTGTATCCTAACCCTACCAGGATTTAGAAAGAATAAATTTAAAACTGCTTAGAGGGAGATTTAAAGAGTTGACAGAGCAAAGCCAATTAAGGTAAATGGACTTGCTCTGTCAGTGATGCTTGTGATTGTTTATTTCATAATGGAACTAAGCCCTAGCATGGCAATACCAGAGCACCAGGCCTTTATGTTGTAGATAAGTGTATCGAGGTCTCAGTCTCTGGTTGTTAGCAAATCTTTGGCACTCCCTAAGTGAAAACGCAGCTTCTTAAAATTTTGAAAAATTATCAGCATATAACTCATTCATTCAATAAGTGTTTGTGGGTACTTCCTATATGCCAGGTAAACCGGTTTTCTCCAATAAAGGATCAGGAAAAAATTAGTGAGATTAATAAGTCTCCAGGCATGGGGACATAAATCATTCCTTCTCTCTAATTTTGAGAAACATCTCTGATTGGACTTTTTAAAATTTGCCCAATTGATGCCTGCCCAATTAAATTATAAAGATACAACAATTTTTCTCAATTCTTGACTCTGATATAACACAGGAATCTCTAAGCCTCAAGTGTTTTTCAAGTATCCATTATCGATTGAATGTGATTGTGATTTTCTTCTAAGAAACTGAAAAATTCACTGAATAAGTAAGTGTCCCAGAAATGGGATGCTCTGCAGTTGGTTCACAAAGTAAGATTAATGACACCATGTAGTTGGTGATGCCAAGGCCATGTGGAGCTGTCATGGGAGATTAGGTTGTAACCATCTGTTTTCCATGTGATGTCTTAATAAACACCACCACCTGCACTGACGTGTTATTACAGTTGGCCCCCTGGGTATTTGTAGCTCAGGGTACTTGGGCACAAGGAAGGAATTGTTGCATCTCCTTGAGTTACCACATGGAATGTTTGTGGCATATATTAAAACAGTGGTCCCATTTTAAGGTTTTTGTCTTTCTCTGTCTGACTTACTTCACTTATGATAATCTCTAGGTCCATCCATGTTGCTGCAGATGGTGTTTTCTTAAATACAGACAGCATTATGACAGCTTTGATCAGATGCAGATTAGAAGGGAAAAGCTCACAGGGGGAAGAAAAGGAAAGGAGACAGAGTGAGAGCAGTAAGTGAGAGCAAACAGACAAAAGAAAGAGAAAATGATTAAAATAGTCACAATAAAGAAGTCAGTCTTGACCCATTTAGTTGAGGCGTAAAGATCTTGCCTACCTCAAGTGTAGTAGTGTTTTTTTTTTCAGTAGTAGTATTTTTTTCAGCAGCTATAACTGCTGCTTTTTTTAAAAATAAATTTATGTATTTTTGGCTGCGTTGGGTCTTCGTTGCTGCACGCGGGCTTTCTCTAGTTGTGACGAGCGGGGGCAACTCTGGTGCATGGGCTTCTCATCGTGGTGGTTTGTCTTGCTGCAGAGTATGGGCTCTAGGTACACAGACTTCACTAGTTGTGGCATGCAGCCTCGGTAGTTGTGGCTCACGGGCTCTAGAGCTCAGGCTCAGTAGTTGTGGGGCAGGGGCTTATTTGCTCCGCGGCATGTGGGATCTTCCCAGACCAGGAATCAAACCCATGTCCCCTGCATTGGCAGGCAGATTCTTAACCACTGCGCCACCAGGGAAGACCCATAACTGCTGCTTTTAATAATGAATTTTAGCTACCACAAATGTTAGGTTTATTTGTTTAGTAAGACAGGAAATGTGTAATCATTTTAGCCATATTTCCAGCTAAAATTGTGAAGAAAAATTAAAAGCTTGGCTTGAAAACTATTTGTGAAATTTGTTTTTTGAGAAAATCTTATCTTTGACTATGCAAGGTAAATGAGTTTTTACCATGCAATAGTTAATCTTTAAAACAAACTCAAACACTGTTCTTTTGTAGCCTGACTTATTCTTTCAGATTAAATGACTTTTAGATGCCATGAATTCAGACTTGATTTTGCTAGCACACAAAAGGCAGGTCTCCTTTTGGAGATTATTGTATGAAAATTCTATGTTTGTGAGATCCTAGTGTGGACACAAAGTATTGCCTGCTTTTTCAGTAAACAAAGGAAGTTGCCTGCCATCAAGCCCTCAGCTGCTGCAGCTGCCCCTTACGATGCTCCCTGAGGGGAATCCAGGATGGAGAAAAACAGGATTCTGGCCCTAGATAGTTAAGATACATATCAAAGGAATACTTTCAATGAGCCCAGACTCTTGCATCTTCCCATACATAGAAAAGCACTAAAATTATTAGCTTGAGATGTCTGTTTTTTGTGATAAGCGGTAATCTTTTGATGTTCAGCTACTTGGTTTTTTTTCTTTTTCTTTTTCTTTTTGTTCCCTTTCAAAAAATCCTATGTATCATGGCTCCTCCCTTCCTTCTTTGGAACAGCCCTTAGAGCTCTCTAAGAGGCTGTCTCCCAGGCTGTAGTCCTCAGTAAGTTCCCCAAATAAAACATAACTCGCACTTTTAGGTTGAGCATTTTTTTTTCAGTCAACACTGAATTTGGAGATGCTGCAGTTTCATGCAAGTGGCCAATGACATTTACCACTTTCTGTTCTAAAAGTCCATTTCAAATGGCGAGTGCAAGGCGAGGCCAGTGAGAAGCAGAAATTTTGCTGTATCACTACCTGTGTTTACAGACATCCTCTACTCCTTGTAAGCCACCTTGCTTTTAGCAACTTCATATTTATACACCTCTCTGTCATTTTTCTACTCAATTTGATATCATTTGGTCTTTGCTCTGACTCAATACAGTGTTCTTAAAATGCTTCAGGTCAATTGTTTTAAAGGACACACTAAAGTAACTCATGTCCCAGTAAGAAAATGCTAAATTCTTTGCGGCCTTTCTGGGCATTGCATTCCATACTTCTTTGCAGGCAAGAAAACAGAGCCTAAAGCCTGAAGCTCATTTAGGGGATTGAGAGGATGAAATTTCCTTCTTGATTAACAGTTGACTAATTATGAGTTCCTGTTTTGCCTGGAGGGATATAGCCACTGTTTGAGCTTTTATAAACTCTTAAGTATTTATGTTCCTTTTCGAAAAACCTCATCCAAATTCCAATGAAATCTCCTCCTCTATTAGTTCACTGCCCAGATTTTTTAAATGGGAAAAGGCAAAAGCAAAAGCAAACCAACCAACTGGAAAAAAATTCAGTGAGTGCCTTGAGGCTTTGAGATAAGCTAGAAATAGATCCATACCCTGCTATCCATGTGTATGATACACAGGAAGAATTAGAACAATTAAAAATTTTTGAGTCTTTTTCCTTTGAAAATTTGATTTGTATTGTAAGTTCAAAAGGCATGATAAATACTGGGAAGGGAAGTTGTGTGTGTGTGTGTGTGTGTGTGTGTGTGTGTGTATGTGTGGATGTTTTCTTTTTCCATGTAGTTTTCTGAAAGGCTCTGGAAGTAAACTAGCTTGCTTTGCTGTTTGTGTTGTCACAATTGCTTTCTTGGAAAGATAAGCCACAGGTCCCTTTGAGAAATGGGTAACCATGTTATTGGCATTTACACAGAGGCTTCTGCAAGGACGTTGGCAACCTCAGCTGAAAATCTGACTTTTGTGCTGAAAGCAGTGCTATCAAGGCCTATGGAATTGCCACAGCCTTTGCTAAGATTTTAGTTCCTTTTGTTGATTATTTTCACCCTTTTCTACTAGAATACAATTCATGGTACTTGTAAAGCATTAGAATATTAACCCTCTCTAAAAAGACAGAAAGAGACCTGATCCTATTAAAAATAGTTCTCAAATTCAAAATGCCAGGAAAGCCTACTTGTCATTCTCCTTATGAAGTTATTTCAGTAAATAAAACTCATTGTGCTTTCCGATATACAAATCAAAGTACCTCATTTATGGTATTTTTAAAAAAAAACGTGTTTGGGTATATTGTGAAGCAAAGATATTAATGGCTCAGCATCTCTAAAATCTGAAGTCATTTCCAAAGTAAAGTTTGAAATATTCCTACTGGTTTGGTGTTCTAAGAAATAGCAAATGAGAACTACAATTCCAATTTTATTTTAAAATTATTGGGATTTGTTAGAAATAATTGTGTGGTGTTGATTACCAAAAACTATAAAACATCTTGATTTTTTTCATTATAATAATTTGTAATAAAAAGCCATGAGTTTCATTTTTCAATGCATCGTATGGTTTTTAGTTCTGAAGTTTTAGCAAGATATAATTCAACAGCAAGTAGTAAAAGCAGGCCATTTTAATAACTATTTCAAACAAGTTATTTACTTTCAAAAATGATTGGCCCTAAAATGTTCTCCCTTGAATACTATAAACATAAAATGTAAGCAGAACTTTATATTTTAAAAAAGTGAGCAAAAGTAAATCAATAGTGATGAAAATCATGAAAATAAAATATTTGCCTTTATTATGTTATTGCAGACTTTAGAGAATATCCTAAGTTCTGAGTCAATTGCTTATTAAAACAATTATAATTGTCATGAAGTATTTAAGTAGGTATTATGTGTATGGCTTGCAATAGAAACTTTGTGTCTATGCCTCTGAGCTCACATTGTAGTAGAAAAAAGAACAAATTGAAGATCACCATTTATTTTCCCCCAAATGTTATATTGAACCCAGTCCTGTAGACTGTTAAAGTTATAAAACTAAAGAGTTCTATGGTGAAGTACACTTTGGAAATTCTGTGTAAAATTTAAACTTGTCCTTTAATATAAAGCTTCTCAGTTCTGTTGCTATGTTAATGTGAGCTCTGGGTCTACAACAGAATGATCATTTATCAAATTTGTTTGACAATTGTATTAGGGTTCTCCAGAGTAACAGAACCAGTAGGAGATATCTGTCTATATATCTGTCAATCAATCAATTTATTATGAGAGATTGGCTCACCTGAATGTGGAGACTGAGAAGTCCCACAATCTGCTCTTTGCAAGTTGGAGGTGCAGGAAAGATGATGATGTTGCTTCAGTCTAAACCCAAAGGCTTGAGAACTAGGGGAGCCAATAGTGGGAATCATTAAAAATAATTGTGGAGTATCCCAGGGCCGAGGAATCAGAGGGCCTATGGTGTAGATACTGGCCTAAATCTGAAGGCCTGAGAACTAGAAGTGCCAACGTTTGAGGGCAGGAGAAGGTGGATGCTCTGCTCAAGTAGAGAGCAAATTTGCCCTTCCTGTGCCATTTTGTTCTATTCAGCCTCTCATTGGATTGGATGATGCCCACCTGCGTTGGTGACTGGAGGTCTTTTTTTACTCAGTTTACTGATTCAAATGCTGATCTTTTTTCCTGAAACACCCTCACAGACATACCCAAAAGTAATGTTTTACCAGCTATCTGACATCTCTCAGCCCAGTCAGGATGACACATAAAACTAACCATAACAACTTTGGAACTCTTTTCTCATGACATATTCATGGGATTCCCTGGATGCTCTTTATAAGCTGCTGACATATACCATATATATATATATATATATATATATATATATATATATATATATATATAAAGTTGATCCTTGAACAATGCAGAGGTTAGGGGCACCAACCCTCACGCAGTCTAAAGTCTAACTTTATAGTCAGCCCTCCATATCTTCAGTTTCACAGCCGTGGAGTCAACCAACTGTGGAACATGTAGTACTATAGTATGCAGTTATTGAAAAAAATTCATGTGTAACTGAATTCATGTGTAACTGGACCTGCACAGTTCAAACTTGGGTTGTTCAAGGGTCAACTGTATGAAGGCGCTAAACTTTGCCATTAAAATGGTAGAAGTATTTCAAGGATGAAATTTTTAGATAACTAAATTAAAAAAAATACAGCTCCCTCATTTTTAACAGGATATTTTTATTTTATTTTATTTCATAAGATGTCTTTTCTTTCAGCAATTGTTGATCATTTATCTAAACTTAGACCATTTAAACTTGACCTAGGTGTCAAAGTATATTTTCCTATAATAGTGTAACTCATGAAACCAATAGAATAATGTATTGAACTGGCAAAACACCTATTCCTGTTAGGGCGAATACCAATTTGACTGAGTCTTAGTGGGAAAGGAGACCATCTACAGCAACAAGACAGAGCTATTAGCACTAAGAACTAAATGATCTGTGCTAGCCAGACTTCATTCCAATAAATATTTGCTCTGAAAAGATAAGATTGCAAACCAGTAAATACTTTCACTGTTTGCTTTAGGAAATTCGTGTAAATCATTTTTAATCTGAGATAACAATCTGCTTATCTGGAAAAATAGCTCATTTATCAAATAGCAATTTACTTATGGAGACTTACTTCAAGACCTTCATCTTACTGTATTCACCAACACCAAACTATTACGAACTTTGCCCATTCCCATTTTATTCCTCTCCCTACAAAACCTTGAAAGACCCACCTTAAAACCACTTTAGCTCAGAAACCAAAACTCCATAAATCTCTCCCTCTGGCTTCTCTCTTCTGAGACACAGCTAACATGGTATTCTGCTTTACTGTAGTGAGTTCTAATAACTTTAGCTTTACTGATTCTTTGCTTGGTGATTTGTTTTTTATTTGTCCATAACATTTATTTCACCAAATATATAATAAAATTATACAGAGGAAAGATTTTACACTCTTTTTTTTATTTTACACCTTTATTGGAGTATAATTGCTTTACAATGGTGTGTTAGTTTCTGCTTTATAACAAAATGAATCAGTTATACATATACATATGTTCCCATATGTCTTCCCGCTTGCATCTCACTCCCTCCCACCCTCCCTATCCCACCCCTCTAGGTGGTCACAAAGCACCGAGCTGATCTCCCTGTGCTATGTGGCTGCTTCCCACTAGCTATCTATTTTACGTTTGGTAGTGTATATATGTCCACGCCACTCTCTCACTTTGTAACAGCTTACCCTTCCCCTTCCCCATATCTTCAAGTCCATTCTCTAGTAGGTCAGCGTCTTTATTCCCGTCTTACCCCTAGGTTCTTCATGACTTTTTCTTAGATTCCATATATATGTGTTAGCATACAGTATTAGTCTTTCTCTTTCTGACTTACTTCACTCTGTATGACAGACTCTAGGTCCATCTACCTCACTACAAATAACTCAATTTTGTTTCTTTATATGGCTGAGTAATATTCCATTGTATATATGTGCCACATCTTCTTTATCCATTCATCCGATGATGAACACTTAGGTTGCTTCCATCTCCTGGCTATTGTAAATAGAGCTGCAATGAACATTTTGGTACATGGCACTTTTTGAATTATGGTTTTCTCAGGTTATATGCCCAGTAGTGGGATTGCTGGGTCATATGGTAGTTCTATTTGTAGGTTTTTAAGGAACCTCCATACTGTTCTCCATAGTGGGCTGTACCAATTCACATTCCCAACAACAGTGCAACAGTGATCCCTTTTCTCCACACCCTCTCCAGCAATTATTGTTTCTAGATTTTTTGATGATGGCCATTCTGACTGATGTGAGATGATATCACACTGTAGTTTTGATTTGCATTTCTCTAATGATTAATGATGTTGAGCATTCTTTCATGTGTTTGTTGGCAATCTGTATATCTTCTTTGGAGAAATGTCTATTTAGGTCTTCTGCCCATTTTTGGATTGGGTTATTTGTTTTTTTGTTATTGAGCTGCATGAGCTGCTTGTAAATTTTGGAGATTAATCCTTTGTCAGTTGCTTCATTTGCAAATATTTTCTCCCATTCTGAGGGTTGTCTTTTGGTCTTGTTTATGGTTTCCTTTGCTGTGCAAAAGCTTTTAAGTTTCATTAGGTCCCATTTGTTTGTGTTTATTTCCATTTCTCTAGGAGGTGGGTCAAAAAGGATCTTGCTGTGATTTATGTCATAGAGTGTTCTATGTTTTCCTCTAAGAGTTTGATAGTTTCTGGCCTTACATTTAGGTCTTTAATCCATTTTGAGCTTATTTTTGTGTCTGGTGTTAGGGAGTGATCTCATCTCATACTTTTACATGTACCTGCCCAGTTTTCCCAGCACCACTTATTGAAGAGGCTGTCCTTTCTCCAGTGTACATTCCTGCCTCCTTTATCAAAGATAAGGTGCCCATATGTGCATGGGCTTATCTCTGGGCTTTCTATCCTGTTCCATTGATCTATCTTTCTGTTTTTGTGCCAGTACCATACTGTCTTGATTACTGTAGTTTTGTAGTATAGTCTGAGTCAGGGAGTCTGATTCCTCCAGTTCCATTTTTCTTTCTCAAGATTGCTTTGGCTATTCGGGGTCTTTTGTGTTTCCATACAAATTGTGAAATTTTTTGTCCTAGTTCTGTGAAAAATGCCAGTGGTAGTTTGATAGGGATTGCATTGAATCTGTAGATTGCTTTGGGTAGTAGAGTCATTTTCACATTGTTGATTCTTCCAATCCAAGAACATGGTAGATCTCTCCATCTATTTGTATCATCTTTAATTTCTTTCATCAGTGTCTTATAATTTTCTGCATACAGGTCTTTTGTCTCCTTAGGTGGGTTTATTCCTAGATATTTTATTCTTTTTGTTGCAATGGTAAATGGGAGTGTTTTCTTAATTTCACTTTCAGATTTTTCATCATTAGTGTATAGGAATGCAAGAGATTTCTGTGTATTAATTTTGTATCCTGCTACTTCACCAAATTCATTGATTAGCTCTAGTAGTTTTCTGGTAGCATCTTTAGGATTCTCTATGTATAGTATCATGTCATCTGCAAACAGTGACAGTTTTACTTCTTCTTTTCCAATTTGGATTCCTTTTATTTCCTTTTCGTCTCTGATTGCTGTGGCTAAAACTTCCAAAACTATGTTGAATAAGAGTGGTGAGAGTGCGCAACCTTGTTTCTGATCTTAGTGGAAATGGTTTCACTTTTTCACCATTGAGGACGATGTTGGCTGTGGCTTTGTCATATATGGCCTTTATTATGTTGAGGAAAGTTCCCTCTATGCCTACACTCTGGAGGGATTTTATCATGAATGGGTGTTGAATTTTGTCAAAAGCTTTCTCTGCATCGACTGAGATGATGATATGATTTTTCTCCTTCAGTTTGTTAATATGGTGTATCATACTGAATGATTTGCATATATTGAAGAATCCTTGCATTCCTGGAATAAACCCCACTTGATCTTGGTGTATGATCCTTTTAATATGCTGTTGGATTCTGTTTGCTAGTATTTTGCTGAAGATTTTTGCATCTATGTTCATCAGTGCTATTGGCCTGTAGTTTTCTTTCTTTGTGACATCCTTGTCTGGTTTTTGTATCAGGGTGATGGTGGCCTTGTAGAATGAGTTTGGGAGTGTTCCTCCCTCTGCTATATTTTGGAAGAGTTTGAGAAGGATAGGTGTTCTTCTCTAAATGTTTGATAGAATTCACCTGTAAAGCCATCTGGTCCTGGGCTTTCGTTTGTTGGAAGATTTTTAATCACAGTTTCAATTTCAGTGCTTGTGATTGGTCTGTTCATATTTTCTATTTCTTCCTGATTCAGTCTTAGAAGGTAGTGCTTTTCTAAGAATTTGTCCATTTCTTCCAGGTTGTCCATTTTATTGGCATAGAGTTGCTTGTAGTAATCTCTCATGATCTTTTGTATTTCTGCAGTGTCAGTTGTTACTTCTCCTTTTTCATTTCTAATTCTATTGATTTGAGTCTTCTTCCTTTTTTTCTTGATGAGTCTGGCTAATGGTTTATCAATTTTGTTTATCTTCTCAAAGAACCAGCTTTTAGTTTTATTGATCTTTGCTATCGTTTCCTTCATTTCTTTTATTTCTGATCTGATCTTTATGATTTCTTTCCTCCTGCTAACTTTGGGTTTTTTTATTAGGGAAGTTTTCAACTATAATCTCTTCAAATATTTTCTCAGTCCCTTTCTTTTTCTCTTCTTCTTCTGGGACCCCTATAATTCGAATGTTGGTGCGTGTAATGTTGTCCCAGAGGTCTCTGAGAGTGTCCTCAGTTCTTTTCATTCTGTTTTCTTTATTCTGCTCTGCAGTAGTTATTTCCACTATTTTATCTTCCAGGTCACTTATCCGTTCTTCTGCCTCAGTTATTCTGCTATTGATCCCTTCTAGAGTATTCTTAATTTCATTTATTGTGTTGTTCATCCTTGCTTATTTCCTGTTTAGTTCTTCTAGGTCCTTGTTAAATGTTTCTTGCATTTTCTGTATTCTATTTCCAAGATTTTGGATCATCTTTACTATCATTATTCTGAATTCTTTTTCAGATAGACTGCCTATTTCCTCTTCATTTGTTAGGTCTGGTGGGATTTTACCTTGATCCTTCATCTGCTGTGTGTTTTCCTGTCTTTTCATTTTGCTTACCTTACTGTGTTTGGGGTCTCCTTTTTGCAGGCTGCAGGTTCGTGATTCCCGTTGTTTTTGGTGTCTGTCGCCAGTGGCTAAGGTTGGTTCAGTGGGTTGTGTAGGTTTCCTGGTGGAGGGGACTAGTGCCTGTGTTCTGGTGGATGAGGCTGGATCTTGTCTTTCTGGTGGGCAGGTCCATGTCTGGTGGTGTGTTTTGGGGTGTCTGTGGCCTTATTATGATTTTAGGCAGCCTCTGTGCTAATGGGTGGGGTTGTGTTCCTGTCTTGCTAGCTGTTTGGCATAGGGTGTACAGCACTGTAGCTTGCTGGTCGTTAAATGAAGCTGGGTGTTGGCGTTGACATGGAGATCTCTGGGAGATTTTCGCCGTTTGATATTATGTGGAGCAGGCCGGTCTCCTGTGGACCAGTGTCATGAAGTTGGCTCTCCCACCTCAGAGGCACAGCCCTGATGCCTGGCTTGGAGCACCAAGAGCCTGTCCTCCACACGGCTCAGAATAAAAGGGATAAAAAAATAGAAGGAAAGAAAAAAAGATGATAAAATAAAGTAAGAGAAAATAAAGTTATTAAAATAATAATTATTAAGAAAATTTTTAAAAAGTAAAAAAAAAGTAAAAAAACCCAGACGGTCAGAACCCTAGGGCAAATGGTGACAGCAAAGCTATACACACAAAATCTCACACAGAAGCATACACATACACCCTCACAAAAAGAGGTAAAGGGGGAAAAATCATATATCTTGCTCTCAAGTCCACCTCCTCAATTTGGGATGATTCGTTGTCAATTCAGCTATTCCACAGATGCAGGGTATATCAAGTTGATTGTGGAGCTTTAATCCGCTGCGCCTGAGGCTGCTGGGAGAGATTTCCCTTTCTCTTCTTTGTTCGCACAGCTCCTTGGGCTCAGCTTTGGATTTGGCCCCGCCTCTGCGTGTAGGTCGCCTGAGGGAATCTGTTCTTTGCTCAGACAGGATGGGGTTAAAGGAGCAGCTGATTCGGCGGCTCTGGCTCACTCGGAGGGGGGGGGGGGGGGGGGGGGGGGGGGGGGGGGGGGGGGGGGGGGGGGGGT
This sequence comes from Phocoena sinus, assembly GCF_008692025.1. Taxonomy (NCBI): domain Eukaryota; kingdom Metazoa; phylum Chordata; class Mammalia; order Artiodactyla; family Phocoenidae; genus Phocoena; species Phocoena sinus. The sequence continues at coordinate 120,641,113 of NC_045767.1, read as the reverse complement.
GGGGGGGGGGGGGGGGGGGGGGGGGGGGGGTGGGGAGGGAGGGAGGGAGGGCACGGCGTGCGGGGCGGGCCTGCGGCGGCAGAGGCCAGCGTGGCTTTGCACCAGCCTGAGGAGTGCCGTGAGTTCTCCCGGGGAAATGGCGGGCTGCACGGGCTCCCGAGAGGGGAGGTGTGGATAGTGACCTGTGCTCGCACACAGGCTTCTTGGTGGTGGCAGCAGCAGCCTTAGCGTCTCATGCCCGTTTCTGGGGTCCGCGCTGATAGCCGCAGTCCTTTAAGCGGCGCTTTGAATCCCCTCTCCTCGCGCACCAGGAAACAAAGGGGCAAGAAAAAGTCTGTTGCCTCTTCGGCAGGTCCAGACTGTTCCCCGGAGTTCCTCCCGGCTAGCCGTGGCGCACCAACCCCCTGCAGGCTGTGTTCACGCCGCCAACTCCAGTGCTAACTCCAGTCCTCTCCCGGCGCTCCAACCGAAGCCCGAGCCTCAGCTCCCAGCCCCGCCCGCCCCGGCGGTGGAGCAGACAAGCCTCTCGGCCTGGTGAGTGCTGGTCGGCCCTGATCCTCTGTGCGGGAATCTCTCTGCTTTGCTCTCCGCACCCCTGTTGCTGTGCTCTCCTCCGCGGCTCTGAAGCTTTCCCCCTCCGCACCCGCAGTCTCGAGGTACTTGGGGAGTTTCTGACTTTTGGGAGGTCCGAGGTCTTGTGCCAGCGTTCAGTAGGTGTTCTCTAGGAGCAGTTCCACGTGTAGATATATTTCTGATGTATCTGTGGAGAGGAAGGTGATCTCCGCGTCTTGCTCTTCCGCCATCTTCTCGCTAAACTCTGCTTGGTGATATTTTGAAGAATTCAACAGTGGGCTCTAAAAATGGGGAGAGAACTGGCTTCCCTGGTGGCGCAGTGGTTGAGAGGCCCGCCTGCCGATGCAGGGGACACAGGTTCGTGCCCCAGTCCGGGAAAATGCCACATGCCGCGGAGCGGCTGGGCGCGTGAGCCATGGCCGCTGAGCCTGCGCGTCCAGAGCCTGTGCTCCACAACGGGAGAGGCCACAGCAGTGAGAGGCCCACGTAACGCAAAAAAAAAATAAATAAATAAAGTAAAAATGGGGGAAATTAAGAATATTTTTAGGGTTTTAGATTCTGAGTAGGGTGATTTTAGGGACTGGTCAGAGTTCACATGTAATAACTTTGTATTGGTGAGGATAGCAAAGCAAGGTTTTGAAGCAAATCTTGATAAGCAAACTATAACACTAGTCTTAATATATATGCTCTTTTCATTGGCTTATAAGAGCAAATACATTTCATTGAGCGGGCAGATAATTGTTTTTAACTTGGTCTCAGTGTTGTTTAGTATAGGGACAGAGAAGTATGCCTCATCCTTGTGTTTAACAAAAAGACTGAAAATTATGTTTGTTTTAGTTCTCACTGATGCAGATAGAGAATGAACATGTATTTGTTCATTGAAATAACTCGTCACAAAAGCATTTAAAGATTAAAATAAGGTAGCTAATTTAGCTATAAAAAATTCCTAATATCCTATGGGACTATAACACTATAACCTTTCAGATTATCTTTTCTACTGAACAGAAATCAAGTAATTTCTGTCAAGTGAAAGAAAAATGCACAATATAAGAGCTGTAAGTTGAGTTTTAAGTGTCTTACTGAGGACTATAGCCTGGGAGACAGCCTCTCAGATAGCTCTGAGAAACTGCTCTGAAGAGGTAGGGGCGGCCAGTATATATGTGATTTTGGCTAAGGAGTATGTGCCATCCAGCATACGTTTTAGTAGAAGGTGACTGCTAGTTAGAAGAGCAGATATCTTAGTTAATGATTTTAGTTAATGAATTTTTTTTTCTAATAGGGAGATGCAAGAATCTGGGTTCTTGTAATTTTTTTTTGAAATATAACTATCTGAGGGCCTATTTTGCCTGTTTACCCAAAGCACAGAGTGCATCATTCTGCTCTCCACCCTGAATTCCTTTCGGGTGTACTGTAGGTCAGCGACTGCTGTGGCTAATGACTTAATCCTTGTAGAACTGGATATCAGCAACATTCTTTGTTTTATGCTTCACAATAACTGAATTTTTATCCATATATAAATAGCAATTTAAACAAAGATACATTCGCCTAGATAACCTAATAGTCCTTGGTTGGACCTTTTAAAAAAATGTTTCCATATGACATTAACAGGGTATGCTACCATTACTTGACTTATTTCAAGTTTTAGATAATTTTTAAAATATTGATGATGTGTCATTGCAAAAAAATAAATCCTCTTATTTAACTACCCACTCCACAAAGCCAAGAGCTGTGTCTCATTAAAAGTTTTAGACTGCTGCACATAGCACATGCTCAAGAAATTCCTGCTGAATTGCCTTCCCTTCAGTCTCTAAAAGTCTGTGGTCCTATGTATTTAAATGTAGCCCTATTGATTTTGAGCTTTATGATTCAAAGTGTTTACTATATATTGTCTCATTTCGTGCTTTGCTTTTCCTCTTCCCAGTGACTGCCATTATAGTTAAGCAGAATGCTTTAGCGTCAACAAGTTAAAGAGAGATGAATGAATCCTAATGGTGCCTAAATGAAGTAATTTTCATAATTTTATCTGAATAACTAAAATATAATTTTAAATAGGGAAGACTGCAAACTAAGTGTATAGTTATCTAAATATTTTAAATTGAGAAGAAACACTCATCGTTTTATTTTTTTCAGGGTATAACCATCCCTGGGATGGGTACAAAGTTTGAGGTATGGCTAACAACTGTTAAACAAACTAGGAAGAGAGTGAAGCAATAGAGGTGAAAATGGTTTCAAGCCAGAGATACTTGTTTTGGATTGGATTTTGATACGTGATTTTAGTCTGAAGAAAACAATTATAAAAAACTTGAAGACAACACTGAGCATGGGATGTTTGTGTATGATGGTGGTAGGAGGGGAATGTTGGGCAAAAATTGGGGGGAAGTGGTGAGAAAACATAACTGGAGAGAATATTATATTTCAAAACAATGAAAGTTTGGAGAAGTAAGTGAAACTGCTTTTTTCATAAATTAAAAAGCCAGAATGAGAAATTTGATTTGATTTTACAATATAACTGATGCAAATAGGACTGTCATATATTAGAAAAGTAAACTGAACACAGTATTCAGGACATAGAAGGAAAGAGAGCCTTCTTTGACCAGTTGAGAAGCCATGGCAAAAACTCAAGACAAGAAGCTATGAGAGTTTGGGTTAAAATTAAAGGACACATCTTAGACATTTTGATGGATATGTTTTCAGAATTTGATGACTGATTGGATATAAGAAATGAAAAGAAGATAAGAATCAAAAATCTAGGATTTTTAATATCCATCTTTGAAATGAGCAGTTTGGGCTGTGGAATGGGAACAGAATTGTAAATCCAATTTAGACATAGTAGGTTCATAGTTTGGGGCATTCATGTTGTGAGATGGATGCTGGGGGTGGGGGGAAGGCTCAAATTTCACATAGAAATCGGAGCTTAAGATAGAGATTTGAGAATCAGGCATCATTCAACCTGTGAATGTGGGTGACGTTTCTCATGGAAATAATAAATAGCACAGAAAAATAAGAGCAAATGGCAAAGTTTGAGGCCACAAGAAAAGATGGAGGATCAAGAACAGACATTGGTTTATTATAAGGAAGAACAGAAGAACAGGTACTGAGGAAAGAATATTAGATTTTGTGAGAAGAAAGCCATTCTTGGCCTTAGAAGTTTCACTTAGAGAAAGTAGCTTGCAAATGAGTTCCCTCAGCAGTAAGGAAAGAGTAGGACCTGGATAATAGAATTAATTTTAGAGAAAACATATTATTTCTCAAACTAGACGGAAAGATGAGGATCAATACAAACTTGTACATTGATGATATATACCATGTATATGGTATCTGAGAAAAATTATGTAGATTGTGCTTAGGTAAGACAGGGTGTGCACTTTGGAGTTATGCCATATTAGGGAGATGAAGGGAAGTGTGAAGGAAAGAGTTTTTTTTTTAATAGCGAGAGTGTATTTCAATATATTTAGTAAATCAGCATGGAGAGGTGACCCGATGCCCTTTCTTCCTGCTCATTGCTACGGGGAGCTGGTAGTTCTTGGTGAAAAGCCACAAACCTTTGTTTTATGAGCATAGAGGTCTTTGGGACAGGAAGGGGTCAAGACCTGAAGTACTTTGTTCTAAAGTGAAAAGTTATCAAAAAGTTTTGTATAGATCAGGAGTCTTTTAACAAGGTTGTATGGTGAAGAAAGTAACAAGACAGAGGAACACTGGACTGGTACCTGAACTGAAAGTTGGAAGGCTGAAGGTCTCTTAGGTGGTTACAGTGGTTACCTGCTTTGACCCACTGTCCTGCTGGCCACCTAATGTGCTAAGGAGGAACCATGCAAATAAGTAAGTAAAAATCCAAGTTATAAAGACTATAACTCTGGGGCTAGATCTATGGGACACTTGTTGCTGAGCATAAAATTGAAGAGAGGTGTATCCTCCTTAGCACCTGAGAGAACACTGCAAGACCAGCAGTTGCGCTGAAAGGGCCTCACACCAAACTGCTGGACTGTCCTAGGTTTAGCAATGACACCAGCCCTACTCCTTACAAGTATTAGAGCTCCATTGTGAGAAACTGAGGTAGGCCGGCCAGCAGGGGGCACTGGTCTAAATGTCAGGTCTGACAGAGAATGGTCGCAATGGGTACATCTGATTTAATGCAATAGGTAATAAGCCCTAGAAGAATATGTTTGAATGATTAACTGGGGAGGAGGGGTGTCTTTATGAATCCTTGGAGAGGAACTCAGCAAAAGATTGTTCTTCCTGCCAGTTTGGGCATATAAGGCAGAATTTTTATAAATTCAGTATCAGAACACTTGTGACCTCATTTTGTATCTCATCCTGGAGAAGTGGAACAATGATACAGGAGTTTGTACTGTTACAACAAAAAGCTTGTATATATGCCTGATGTTTAGAACACAGGCTTTGTTTTGACAGATTATACTTAAATTCTGGCTCTACTATAAACTAAAAAGTTGTGTGCTTTTATGTGAATTATTTAAACGCTGTGAGAGATTACATGAGAAAAATAATACCTGCTCTGAGATATTTTACTAAGTAATATAGATAGAGGATACAGGTCAACGCCTGACTCAGTGTCTGGAAGTGTGATTGTCATGATGGCGATTATTGTTAATGGTTAATTCTAACCACGTCAGTCATCTACCATACTGAGTACATTTCTATTTCTCATAGCTTGCAAATTTGGGAGTTGAATAGGTAATTTTTTTTGGTAACTTGTCTATGTTCATTAACTAAAGTATGTGCCCCAGTCAGAGAGGTTAGTACGTATGTCAGTTTTTGCTGAGGGAGTATTTCTTTCCTACCCTTGATGGTCTCCTTTAATGTGGAGAGATCTTTAACAGTGGAATTCTGGTCTCTCTCCACTCCCTCACATGTTTTTCTTTATAGAGGATGATCTAATGACTTAATTTGTTGGGTGAGTTTGATAGCAGGAATTGTTTATGCATATCTCCCCCATTTCTACTCACTGGCATGTGAACTGCATGCGAGGATCATGCCTTTCCCTCTCCCCACCCATGCTGTATGTACATTCTGTGGATAGCCCTGCAGGTGAGGAGGTCAGGACCAGTGTCGGGGGGACTGAGTGGGCAGTCTATCCAATTCTGGAGGTCCATTTTACACAGCCCACTTGCCCACACATTTAAGCCAGATTTTTCACTTTTTCTTGCTCATAGAAATTTTAATTTCCTCTTGGAAATATTCACCATCACATGGAACAGGTGGTTAGTTATCAAAGATTCACATATTTTGGAAATTAGGAAAATTTGAAAAAGCTACCAGTGAGAGAGAAACCAAGGATTTTGAAAGCAGCCCAGCCATAAATATTTCTCCCAAAGGAAAGCACTTTAGATCTAATCATGTGTCTCATGTAATAGCAGCTAAAACTCCAGCCAAGGGCAATCTTATGCTGCTATCATTGCTAGCATTTTACAATTTGCAAAGTAGGTCCATAACAGGTTATGTCTTTGGACATTAACCATATTAGTTTTGAAGAGGCACAAGTAACGAAAATGATAAATGACTTATTAGCTATTGTTTTACATGCAATATCTCTAATTTCCATAAAAATTCTGCAAGTTAAATAGTATGGATCCCATTTTGCAGATGTGGAAGCTAAGGCTTGGAAAGGTTAAGTAACTTCATTAAGATAACAGATTAGTAGGTGTTCAGGTGAGGATGTTTTTCAGCTCAAACCAGGCTTGTGTTCCAAAGCTCATGTTCTTTCTATTGTATCATACTTTCTCTTTAAAACTAATATATTGTGAATTCAAGTCCCGTTCTACTTTCATTATTTTGCTTAAGGTATTGAATTGGTTTTCATATTAGTGACATGTGTTTACTTTAATCTGATAGTATTTACAGAGTTATTGCAGTTCTTTTTCTAATTTTAACCTCAAAGAATGGAAACAAGAAATGCTCAAATATCTTCATTTCCTCAGCTAATAAGTTTGTGTTGCATAGACCACAATGCTGAACACACCAAATCTGAGGATCAAAAGAATTTTAAATCCTACATTCTTTAAAAGTATACTTTATCTTAGGGCTTCCCTGGTGGTGCAGTGGTTGAGAGTCCGCCTGCCGATGCAGGGGACACGGGTTCGTGCCCTGGTCCGGGAGGATCCCACATACCGCGGAGCGGCTAGGCCCGTGAGCCATGGCCGCTGAGCCTGTGCTCCGCAACGGGAGAGGCCACAGCAGTGAGAGGCCCGTGTACCGCAAAAAAAAAAAAAAATGTATACTTTCTTTTAAACTCCTAGTGTCATTCATGTGTTTAGCAGCATGACTAAGTGCAGAGGGCTGTTTTAATGGCTACAGTTGGTCCTTAATGAGGTGGGAAATGTGTGCAAGAGAGAGAAATTATTTTCTAAGAGAATTATCAAAAAAGGAGTATGAACTAATGGCCCAAATAAAATTTGGGATGAATCTGGGTCTGCATGGGGTTAGTTTCATAAAAGGACTGTAGAGACTACACACAACATTGTTCTGAGCCCTAAACATAAACTGCACACAAGAATAAACGAAAATGATATTTAACCATTTTTTTAAACTTTTCAGAACACTGTCACTTTTACTATCACTGTCACTTTCTACTATCTTACGAGAAATGAATGAAATTTTAACTGTCCAGGTTTGGTGAAATATTTTGAAAAATTTTCCAAGGAGAAATCTGATAGGTTGATTATCCTTGCTCTTATAAAACTGGCTATTCCCTTGCAAATAGTAACTTTTACTGTTTCATTTGGATAGCTTCGCCTGGGGTAGATGGTCTTGAATAGCTTATGAAACAAGTTTATAGAATAAGGATGATTTTTCTTAAAATGGGCATGATTGTTTCCTTTTCTTGAAAAAGAGGACTACATCTCTTGAATGAGACGAGTTGAACACAAGCAGGGAGGCATTGGAGCATCATTTCTGAGAGGACAGGCCATGGCTCAGTTCAGGTGCCAGCTCTCTTGCTAGTGACTGTACAACCTCGGACACTGTACAACCTCAACAAATTCCTTCTGATCTGTGAATCTTGTTCCTCACCTGTAAAATGAAAACAGTGATATCACCTATTTGTTATATATATAGTTATTATCAAGAGTAAATTAAACAGTGTTTTTAACAGCTCAGGCACGTGGTAATGACTCAGAACATGTTGGATATTATGATAGTGCTATTGGCTATATTGTTTAACATTGCCATTAAAACTATGTTATAATTTATCAAGCTTTTAGGAAAACTGAAAAAACTGGGTATCGCTCAAAGTAATCATTTACTTACCGTAGGGCCAACTAAGCTTACACAGCCTATTCTACATCCTTCAGCTATTTTAAATTAAAAAAAAATTAACTCTTTATTGTTAGAAATTCCATTTCTCTATTGTTTTAACAATTTAGCTCTCTTAGAGGTTAATTTGACAGTTGTCTAAGATAAATTTTGAAATTTGGTTTTACTATTTAATTGGAATGTATTGTTAGTTTTTAAATAAAGTATTTTAAATAAAAAATTTATTTCAAAGAAAAAAGTAATCATTAACTTTTACCAATTTATCATGATTGCCATTCTTATGTATAATCCTCAATTAGAATTGACTTTTTTTATTTTTTAATTTTCTTTAGTTTTTTATTGAAGTACAGTTGATTTACAATATCATGTTAGTTTCAGGTGTACAGCACAGCAATTCATTTATATATATATATATATACACACACATATATATATACACACATATATATATATACACACATACATATACACACAGACATATATATATAAATATATATCCTTTTTCTGATTCTTATCCCTTACAGGTTATTACAAAATACTGAGTAGAGTTCCCTGTGCTATACAGTAGATGCTTGTTGGTTATCTATTTTATATATAGTAGTATGTATATGTTAATCCTAACCTCCTAATTTATCCCTTCCCCCAACCCCCTTTCCCTTTTGGTAACCGTAAGTTTGTCTCCTATGTCTGTGAGTCTCTTTCTGTTTTGGAAATAAGTCCATTTGTATTTTTTTTTTTTTTTAGATTCCACATATAAGTGATATCATATTGTATTTCTTTCTCTGTGTGACTTACTCAGTTTAGTATGATAATCTCTAGGTCCATCCATGTTGCTGCAAATGACACTTTTTCATTCTTTTTATGGTTGAGTAATATTTCATTATATATATATATATATATATATATATATATACACACCACATCTTCTTTATACATTCATCTGTTGAAGGACTTTTTGGTTGCTTCCATGTCTTGGCTATTGTAATTAGTGCTGCAACAAACATTGGGGTGCATGTATCTTTTCGAATTATGATTTTCTCTGGATATAAGCCCAGGAGTGGGATTGCTGAATCATATGGTAGCTCTATTTTTAGTTTTTTAAGGAACCTCCATACTGTTCTCCATAGTGGTTGTACCAATTCACATTCCCACCAACAGTGTAGGGGGTTCCCTTTTCTCCACACCCTCTCCAGCATTTATTGTTTGTAGACTTTTTATGGTGGCCATTCTGACCAGTGTGAGGTGATAACTCATTGTAGTTTTGATTTGCATTTCTCTAATAATTAGTGATGTTGAACATCTTTTCATGTGCTTTTTGGCCATCCATATGTCTTCTTTGGAGAGATGTCTATTTAGATCTTCTGCCCATTTTTTGATTGAGTTGTTTGTTTTTTATTATTGAGTTGTATGAACTGTTTGTATATTAGACATTAATCCCTTATCAGTTGCGTCATTTGCAAATGTTTTCTCCCATTCTGTAGGTTGTCTCTTCATTTTGTTTATGGTTTCCTTTGCTGTTCAAATGCTTTTAAGTTTAATTAAGTCCCATTTGTTTGTTTTTATTTCCATTACTCTAGGAGACAGATCCAAAAAGATACTGCTGCGATTTATGTCAAAGAATGTCCTGGGGCTTCCCTGGTGGCGCAGTGGTTGAGGGTCTGCCTGCCGATGCGGGGGACGCGGGTTCATGCCCCGGTTCGGGGGGATCCCGCGTGCCGCGGAGCGGCTGGGCTCGTGAACCATGGTCCCTGGGCCTGCGCGTCCAGAGCCTGTGCTCCGCGACAGGAGGGGCCACAGCAGTGAGAGGCCCGCGTACCAAAAAAAAAAAAAAATGTCCTGCCTATGTTTTCCTCTAGGAGTTTAATGTATCCAGTCTTACATTTAGGACTTTAGTCCATTTTGAGTTTATTTTTGTGTATGGTGTTAGAGAATGTTTTAATTTAATTCTTTACAATAGAATTTACTTTTATGAACCACAGGATGTGTCTGTTATTTGGGTGTTTCTACCTAACAGAGGAAGTACTTTCATTTGAATCAACTTCACAGCTTTCTGCTTTTTTCTTTCCCAAGGGTATAAGAGACCTTGTGGTGGCATATAGTGATGCTACTGAAAAGACAAAACTCTAGGACCATTTTCCCCAGCACAGATTTCTTGGCTCCTTTTCTTGCCGGAAGATAAGTGAGAGACGTTACTGTGTTCCCACCTTAGCTTTGTCTTCTTTAGCTTGAAATTTGCAATGGAGAAGCTCACTGGAACTGGCTCATTTGTCCAGCTGCCCTCAATGTCAGGATCTGAATGAAGGCCTGGGACTCTAAGCAGCTTTGCCAAGTTCATACAGCCAGTTGGGGCAGAGCTAAGACACAGCTCTCCTGACTCTCAATCTAGTGCAAGTCTCACTAATTCCCTGAGGCCTCTCAGCTGGCTTCCCAGCTGTCATTCTTCTCCCAGTTTAGGCCTAGGTGCAAACTTTTCTGTTAAAATGAAACAAGCCAAAAATGAAACTTTGACTTTTTCACAAACAGTATTTTTCCTAGCCATCCCCTCTCTCTTTATACCACTGCTTACTGGATGAGAACGTTGAGTGGAGATGTAGATCTTGAAAGTAGAGTACTAGCTGCTCTTCTAAAAACCTGTAAATTAGGAATTTTAGGGATGCAAATATAAGTGCATGCTATGGCTCTGAGAAAGTTGTTGGATAGATTAGGTTCTCCTCTTTCTCTGATGAGATCCCTTAGAGTCTTGGCTTTCATCCTCCTTTTCTTTGCTATAAGAATCTTTTTAAGTCATTGATCAGGAGAAATTCTCCCAACCTAGTCCAATTAATTAAGAGAAATTCCTGCACATGTATTCGGAAGGAAAGGAAAGTTTGATGTTCAAATAATACATTTGGGGGCTTTGGACCCCAATTTTTTTTTTTTTTTTGCGGTATGCTGTCCTCTCACTGCTGTGGCCTCTCCCATTGCAGAGCACAGGCTCCGGACGCGCAGGCCCAGCGGCCGTGGCTCACGGGCCCAGCCGCTTCGTGGCATGTGGGATCCTCCCGGACTGGGGCATGAACCCGCGTCCCCTACATTGGCAGGCGGACTCTCAACCACTGCGCCACCAGGGAAGCCCCCAAATGTATTTTTTAAGGAAAAATATTTTATGAAAAGGACCTCTGGTCATCCTAGCCTTAACTTTTTTTTTTTTTTTTTTTTTTTGGAAATTTTAGTTCTTTATAGTCTGTGTAAAAATGAATTAGCAAAAACAGATTGCTCAAAGTTATTGAAATTTTGAACTCAACTTTGAAATATTGGTATGGGTAGTTAAATTTCCTAAACCAACTTTCTGAGTCAGAGGTGAAGGGCATCATTTCCCAATTCTGGTTTACAAAATGTCATCCTCATAATGTCTACCTTCAAAAAGGGAAGCTACTCAAAATGAAAAGGAGGGAGGAGTATTGGGTGGAAATGATGATTCATTACCACAACTCCCAGCAGTAGAGTAATGCATTCCCACAGTTCCTGGTCATCTGTTTTTCTGTGCCATTATGCTAATGAATCACTGCTGTTTACTGTTTGGGGAGTAGCACCTTTCAACACCTGTAAGAAAGAAACACTGTTTGAAAGCTGGCTTCTTGGTTAGAATGCCATAAAGTTTTGTGACATGCTCTAGTTCCCAAAACCTAGTAGTAGAAAGGACTACATTCATATTCTAAATGTGAAGAAACTGTACCTCTGTTAGCGAGGGACCAGGTCCTTCCTGCAAGTGTCTCACTGGAATGAGATCTGAATGAGCTTGCATCACTGTCACTGTCAGCAAAACAGACTTAATCTGTGATTTATCCATGTTGACTCCGGTTTATTTAAAATAGATGAGGACAAATAAGGAGCTATAATGCTGTTCTTGCATCTTAAAGAGTATTTGTTATGTTTTGCATTTACTCTCTTGGCTTTAAACTTTCCAAGAAGTTTTGGGTCAAGATAGTAGTTAACCTCTTCTCCCAGTTAATTTTGGTCTGCAAATTCAGACTTTTGAAATTAACTCTAAAAGCAGTTGATTTTAAAAACATGTTGGAAAATAAAATAATTTAATTTCTGGGGATATCACATTTAACTGTATTAACCTAGAATTGTTTTGCTCAGATGTTTTGTTCAATCATTTTTTTTTCTAATGCTGGTATGATGGGGAATAACACACTCCATGTTCAGGTCCTTTGGAGTTGATGAATGAGGTACTTTGCCTCACTACTTTGAATGTTTATGAGTATGGTAATTCATTTTTTATTTCTCTAATAATGTATATTATTATTGCCTCAGCTGAGCTTCCTGGTCTATTATCTTTCAGTCTCTTGTCATTTAGAGATTTGAAAATTCCATCTATATGAAGGTACCTTTGAGTGATGGGATTCACTTTGAGAGTAGGATGCAGTCTTTGCAAAAGAAATAAAGAGGATTAGAATATAAAATGGGAGACTAGAACAAACATTGTGTTTCTCTAACAATGCTGGCATAGCTGAGTAGTCCTAGGATTCTGGCTTCCCAAGTCCCACAACCAGCAGAAACAATTCCCCAGAGAGAATCACTCTTTCCAGTTGGAACTGTAAAAGCGTAAGTAATACAATGAAATTGTTAGGGATTAAATGGCAGCTCAGATAATCTCTTTCCTTTTAGGTTGAGTACATTTGTTTTCTAAACAAATGGAAAATGGGCCTTAGAAATATTATTTTAGTTAGTGTGGCATTTTTACTTAAAAACCACTTTAAACCTAGTCATAGTTCCAGATGGTCAGAATGAAAATCACTCAACTCACTATAGTGGTTAAACTAAGATTGATAGCTGTGAATTTACCAGGATTTTGTTGTATTCTAGAAATTCAGAACGTTTTAGAACCTCTTATATGTCTGAATATGGGGTGAAGACATAGTAAATAGGCCTGATATGGCTATACTATGACAAAAACAATTTTATGTAAGACATTCATTGTCAAGTGACATAAGTATGAAAGATGTCAGCCACATCGACACTTGGTCACCCATAATTCAAGTGGATTTTGTGGCAACATAAATTTTTCATTCATGCTTGCTGGGGTAGATTCATTCTTTCAGATAGTATTTGTAACAAAGTAACAAAAGGTAGAAATACTGACCGTTTCCATGGGGATATTACTTCCTAATCTATTGCTGTGGACTGTTGCTCCAGGCCTGATAAAAATATGTGGAATTTTGTGGTTCTTGCTGTTTGCTGAAAATCAGTATGACATGGCGGCACATCTCAAATTGCAATAGTTTATATAAATCTTTTTCTTGGGGACTGACGTGTGCCTAAATTTCCCATAATTATTTATCATTCCAAGATATATTAAGGCATCTAATGAATTACCTTGTGGATTGCTTTCAGTCAAAATATAATGTTCCTGCACAGGATGAAGTTTGATTTCATTGAATTGAATAAATACTTATGTAGCGGTAAATACATAGCAGGTATTTTCCAGGTGCTGAAGACACCAGCTAGGTCTCAGTAGTCCTTGTGAACTTACTAGAGTATAGAGATGAGGGAGGACAAAAGGCTTTTGTTTCTTCAGAACAGATGTCCTCGTGGGGGTTAAAGGGACACGCAAAGTCTCTGAAATATCTTTGAACTATGGGATTTTTAGCTTTGTAAACTATGGAATATTATGTTCCTTCTCTGAGCCTCATGTCTATGTGAAAGTGGAGGTAACGCCTACATTAAATGGTGGTTCTGAGGATTAAACTGAAAATATAATAACGCACTCTGTACTAACTGGCAGAGAGGATGCTCCATGAAAGGCATTTATTCTTATTATTACTCTAATGTTCTTAGGAGGACCATGTTCATATAAAAAACACTAGGGATTTAGAAAAGATCATCATGGTTTTGATTTGCTTAGAAATCTTCGTGCTAACTGAGTCAGATTATGAAAGATCTGGGTGGCAGAAAGGACCCTGGCACCAGCCCAAATCTCTTACAAAAAGAAAGGGGGATGAAGGTTTCCTAAATTCTTTTGGAGGTTGAATCACTGAATAGGGAGACCCCTGCAGAGGTAGAGAAGATGCAAAGCACTGTGCTTCCCTTTGGAGGATTCAGTGAAGAAGCTCTGCTGATGCCAAATGGGAGAGTACATTCTTTGCTTCTCAGCCACCTCCTGAAGAATCATGCATGAAGCATCCATTCTACGAATACATATTTATTGCATGAGTACTGTGTACTGGGCACTGTTCTGAGTGCTGAAAATAGAGAAGTGAAAAGGTAATTGATAAAAATCACTGTTCTCATCACGGAACTTACCTTGCTGTAAAGGGAAGAAGACAATAAACACGGTCTATAAATAATGTATGAGGTACGTTAGAAGGTGATAAGTGCTAGTGAGAAGAATAAATCTGAGAAGAGGGTAAGGAGTGCTGGCAGTGGTTGCAGCTGTCAGTGGAGTGGCCAAAGTAGGCTTCAGTGAGAATGTCTCCTCTGAGCAAGTTTTTGGTAGAAATACAGGAATGAGCGAGGCAGAAAATCAAAGTGAAGAGTATTGGAGGGAAGGGAGCAGGCCTGGTGTGAAGACTCCAGGGTGGGAGCATGTTAGTGTGTTCAGCATCAGGGTCTCGGACAAAGAGATTAGAGCAGGGTAAGCAAACAAGAAGAACTTTGGGAGGGACAGTGAGAAACCTGATCCCACAGGACTGTGCAGACCTTCATAAGAAAGTGGCTTTCATTCCCACTCATGCGCGGAGCCAGTGGGGGACTTTGCACAGATGAACGTCATGCTTTGACTTAATTGTTTTAAAGTCTTACACAAACCACTGGATGACAGTAGACTTTGGGGGCGGGAGGCAGGTACACAGTGGGGTAATGGGTAATAGTAAGGCACACTCTCGGGAAGCTCTTTCTGCTGAAGCAGTGGAACACTATAGTAGTTGGGTTATCTTGATGATCACTATCTTATAGGTCAGGCCATTCAAGGTCAGCAGGAAACCTATTCTACTTGAGCAAGGGAGTGGCGACTTGCAGGAAACAGGACAGCCATCCTGTTTGGAGTTCTGGTAGACCACGCTGAGCGACAATGGTAGCAGTGCTTCCAGAACTGAATAGTCACCGTTCAGTTGGTACTGGGGAGCAGAGCGGTGGTAGCTGCAGGAAGCAGAAGCACTGGTACAGCCCCTGTGGAATTGTGCATCATTCAGCAGGAAGTTGGGGGGTGATGTCTAAAGGAAAGCATGTCTAGAAGTGCTCACCGGGTAGCCCCAGTACCAGAGTAGCTTCATGTTTGGATGTATCACTATGGACGGTTTTAGAGTCAATGGGAACAGGCATTATGGCAGGGTGATATCTTTTGTAATATTAACCAGTAATTTAGGCATCTAGAATATGCAGCATATGTCAATGCCACTCTCTCACTTTGTCCCAGCTTACCCTTCCCCCTCCCTGTGTCCTCAAGTCCATTCTCTACATCTGCATCTTTATTCCTGTCCTGCCCCTAGGTTCTTCAGAACCTTTTCTGTTTTTTTTTTTAGATTCCATGTATAAGTGCTAGCATAAGGTATTTGTTTTTCTCTTTCTGACTTACTTCACTCTGTATGACGGATGCGAGGTTCATCCACCTCACTACAAATAACTCAATTTCATTTCCGTTTATGACTGAGTAATATTCCATTGTATATATGTGCCACATCTTCTTTATCCATTCATCTATCAGTGGACACTTAGGTTGCTTCCATGTCCTGGCTATTGTAAATAGTACTGCAATGAACATTGTGGTAATGACTCTTTTTAAGTTATGGTTTTCTCAGGGTATATGCCCAGTAGTGGGATGGCTGGGTCATATGGTACTTCTATTTTTAGATTTTTAAGGAGCCTCCGTACTCTTCTCCATAGTGGCTGTATCAATTTACATTCCCACCAACAGTGTAGGAGGGTTCCCTTATCTCCACACCCTCTCCAGCATTTACTGTTTGTAGATTTTTTTGATGATGGCCATTCTTACCAGTGTGAGGTGATACCTCATTGTAGTTTTGATTTACATTTATCTAATGATTAGTGATGTTGACCATCCTTTCATGTGTTCGTTGGCAATCTGTATATCTTCTTTGGAGAAATGTCTGTTTAGGTCTTCTGCCCATTTTTGGATTGGGTTGTTTGTTTTTTTGATATTGAGCTTCATGAGCTGCTGTATATTTTGGAGATTAATCCTTTGTCAGTTGCTTTGTTTACAAATATTTTCTCCCATTCTGAGGGTTGTCTTTTCATCTTGTTTATGCTTTCCTTTACTGTGCAAAAGCTTTTAAGTGTCATTGGGTCCCATTTGTTTATTTTTGTTTTTATTTCCATTTCTCTGGGAGGTGGGTCAAAAAGGATCTTGCTGTGATTCATGTCAGAGTATTCTGCCTATGTTTTCATATAAGAGTTTTATAGTGTCTGGCCTTATGTTAAGTCTTTAATCCATTTTGAGTTTATTTTTGGGTATGGTGTTAGGGAGTGTTCTAATTTCATTCTTTTACATGTAGCTGTCCAGTTTTCCCAGCACCACTTATTGAAGAGGCTGTCTTTTCTCCATTGTATGTTCTTGCCTCCTTTGTCAAAGATAAGGTGACCATATGTGCCTGGGTTTATCACTGGGCTTTCTATCCTGTTCCATTGGTCTATATTTCTGTTTTTGTGGCAGCACTATACTGTTTTGATTATTGTAGCTCTGTAGTATTGTCCGAAGTCCAGCAACCTGATTCCTCCAGCTCCGTTTTTCTTTCTGAAGACTGCTTTGGCTCTTCGGGGTCTTTTGTGTTCCCACACAAATTGTGAAATTTTTTGTTCTATTTCTGTGAAAAATGCCATTGGTAGTTTGATAAGGATTGCACTGAAAGTGTAGATTGCTTTGAATACTATAGTCATTTTCACAATGTTGATCCTTCCAGTCCAAGAACATGGTATATCTCTCCATCTTTTTGTATCATCTTTAATTTCTTTCATCAGTGTCTTATAGTTTTCTGCATACAGGTCTTTTGTCTCCTTAGGTATGTTTATTCCTAGGTATTTTATTCTTTTTGTTGCAGTGGTAAATGGGAGTATTTCCTTAATTTCTCTTTCAGATTTTTCATCATTAGTGTATAGGAATGCAAGAGATTTCTGTGTATTAATTTTGTATCCTGCTACTTCACCAAATTCATTGATTAGCTCTAGTAGTTTTCTGGCAGCATCTTTAGGATTCTCTATGTATAGTATCATGTCATCTGCAAACAGTGACAGCTTTACTTCTTTTTTTCCGATTTGGATTCTTTTTATTTCTTTTTCTACTCTGATTGCTGTGGCTAAAACTTCCAAAACTATGTTGAATAATACTGGTGAGAGTGGGCAACCTTGTCTTGTTCCTCATCTTAGTGGAAATGGTTTCAGTTTTTCACCTCTGAGAAAGATGTTGGCTTCGGGTTTGTCATATATGGCTTTTATTATGTTGAGGTAGGTTCCCTCTGTGCCTACTTTCTGGAGAGTTTTTATCATAAATGGGTGTTGAGTTTTGTCGAAAGCTTTTTCTGTATATATTGAGATGGTCATATGGTTTTTATCCTTCACTTTGTTAATATGGTGTATCACATTGATTGTTTTGCGTATATTGAAGAACGCTTGCATTCCTGGAATAAACCCCACTTGATCATGGTGTATGATCCTTTGAATGTGCTTTTGAATTCTGTTTGCTAGTATTTTGTTGAGGATTTTTGCATCTATGTTCATCAGTGATATTGGCCTATAGTTTTCTTTTTGTGACATCTTTGTCTGGTTTTGGTATCAGGGTGATGGTGGTCTTGTAAAATGACTTGGGGAGTGTTCCTCCCTCTGCTATATTTTGGAAGAGTTTCAGAAGGATAGGTGTTAGCTCTTCTCTAAACGTTTGATAGAATTCGCCTGTAAAGCCATCAGGTCCTGGGCTTTTGTTTGTTGGAAGATTTTTAATCACAGTTTCAATTTCAGTGCTTGTGATACGTCTGTTTATATTTTCTATTTCTTCTTGTAGTCTTGGAAGGTAGTGCTTTTCTAAGAATTTGTCCATTTCTTCTAGGTTGTCCATTTTATTGGCATATAGTTACTTGTAGGAATCTCTCATGATCCTTTGTATTTCTGCAGTTCAGTTGTTACTGCTCCTATTTTCATTTCTTATTCTGTTGATTTGAGTCTTCTCCCTTTTTTTCCTGATGAGTCTGGCTAACGGTTTATCAATTTTGTTTATCTTCTCAAAGAACCAGCTTTTAGTTTTATTGGTCTTTGCTATTGTTTCCTTCCTTTCTTTTTCATTTATTTCTGATCTGATCCTTATTATTTCTTTCCGTATGCTAACTTTGGGGTTTTTTTGTTCTTCTTTATCGAATTGCTTTATGTGTGGTTAAATTGTTTATTTGGGGCATTTCTTGTTTCTTGAAGTAGGATAGTATTGCTATAAACTTCCTATTGTGTTTTCCTTGTCATTTGTTTCTAGGTATTTTTTGATTTCCTTTTTGATTTCTTCAGTGATCTCTTGGTTATTTAGCCACGTATTGTTTAGCCTCCACGTGTTTGTATTTTTTACAGTTTTTTTCCTGTAATTAATATCTAGCCTCATAGCGTTGTGGTCAGAAAAGATACTTGATACGATTTCAATTTTCTTATATTTACCAAGGCTTGATTTGTGACCCGAGATATGATCTATCCTGGAGAATGTTCCATGAGCAATTGCGAATAACTTTTTTCTGTTGTTTTTGGATGGAATGTCCTATAAATATCAATTAAGTCCATGTTGTCTAATGTATCATTTAAAGCTTGTGTTTCCTTATTTATTTTCATTTTGGTTGATATGTCCATTGGTGAAAGTGGGGTGTTAAAGTCCCCTACTATGATTGTGTTACTGTCAATTTCCCCTGTTATGGCTGTTAGCATTTGCCTTATGTATTGAGTTCCTATGTTGGGTGCATAAATATTTACAATTGCCATATCTTCTCCTTGGATTGATCCCTCGGTCATTATATAGTGTCCTTCTATGTCTCTTGTAATAGTCTTTGTTTTTTTTTTTTTTTTTTTTTTTTTTTGCGTTACGCAGGCCTCTCACTGTTGTGGCCTCTCCCATTGCGGAGCACAGGCTCTGGACGCGCAGGCTCAGCGGCCATGGCTCACAGGCCCAGCCACTCCGCGGCATGTGGGATCTTCCCGGACCGGGGCACGAACCCGTGTCCCCTGCATCAGCAGGCAGACTCTCAACCACTGCGCCACCAGGGAAGCCCTATAGTCTTTGTTTTAAAGTCTATTTTGTCTGGTATGAGAATTGCTACTCCAGTTGTCTTTTGATTTCCATTTGCATGGAGTATCTTTTTCCATATCCTCACTTTCAGTCTGTATGTGTCCCTAGGTCTGAAGTGGGTCTCCTGTAGACAGCATATATATGGGTCTTGTTTCTGTATCCATTCAGGCAGTCTATGTCTTTTGTTGGAGCATTTCATCTATTTATGTTTAAGGTAATTATCGATATCTACAGATCAGTAGAAACTTGAAACAAAACTCAGTTTCTTACTAGAGCCTTCTTTTGTGAAAAGAAGTCTGAAAAACACCTTATGAGCACACACTAATGTCTAGTATGTAAATAAAGTATACGTAATAAGTTTTCAAAAGGCTATTAGCTTCAATCTAATAAAAGATGCCTCATTGTTGCACTGGACACAAAAGATGATGTTCCTTGGAAATTTTCCAGCTAAACTAGTTTGGAATTATGGGAAGGGCTTTCATGGCGTTAATAATACCTCCTGTTAATTCCAGGGAAGGCACATTTCCCAGCTACCTCTCACCTGGCTCATCTCAAGAACATTTTTTTTCCTGAATGTCTAATTTAAGTAATTTCTTTCAAATATTTGTATGCAGCACATACAAATGCTTATGATAGGGACTTCCCTGGTGGTCCAGCGGTTAAGACTCCATGCTCCCAATGCAGGGAGCCCGGGTTCGATTCCTGGTCAGGGAACTAGATCCCGCATCCCACAACTAAGAGCCTGCATGCTGCAACTAAAGATCCTGTGTGCTGCATCTAAGACCCAGCACAGCCAAATAAATAAATATTTTTTAATGCTTATGATATAGTAGTGAAAGAAAAATAAAATTCAGTCTCTGCTATGATTTCAGATTATTTACAATTCTGCCTGAATAAGGATTAAAAGGACTAAAAGAGAGCATGGCAAGTCCCCTGGGATATAGAAGGTTATCAATAAACATTGATGACTGAACTATTAATGCACACAAAAAAAGAAACAATGGTAAATTGACTATACTTCAATAAAACATATATATATATAATGGTTAGAGTGGTGATATTGTTGATAAAATTATTCAATTTTCTTTTAAATATTTATAAAATAAGTTAAAAATCAATTGGTTGGATGACATCGTTATTAAAACCCTTTATCTTTATAACTTCACCCTTTTCCATACCAGAGCTGTTTTTATCCCTTTTAGGGACAGTCTCTAGTGATAGAAAAGCAGATCCAAGCACTGGAAATGTGAGAGGTGTTCAGCTCATGGACAGAATACCACATATATATCACTGCATTCTCAAATTCAATATTGGGCAATAGGATGGCCTGATTAAGGGACTATGTGATATGTTTCCAAAGAATTTTATTCCCCCCAAATACCTGTAATTTAATACTGATGCTTCAATTTTATAGATGTGTTCTATTATTTAAGGCTTGGCCCCAAATGAATGCACATACCTGGAGAAATAATACTTCAAGAATTCTTGGTCTTTGGAACGTTAGTGTAAATCATTTGGGTAAAGGAGAGAAAGAGAGCATGAGGATTCTGGGGGTGGAAGTGGGTTTAGGAGAGGATATGTTGAAGGGAGAAAGTGGTGAAGGAAGGAGAGGAGAGAAGGCTAAGTGCTACTTCCCCGGTTCTTCCCAGAGTTCACTCTGCTTCCAAGAAGAGTGAGTTTTATGGCTGGGTTGCTGCTGGGACCTGGAAAGGTGTTGCCACCATAGTTCAGTTGGTGAGAATATGATCAGGGATTTACAGTTTGGATGCAGCTGTGATTGGGGGTGAAAACGGTCATGTCCAAAATGCCTTGTCATGTATGAGATTCCTGAGCCAGTAGTGAGTCCATTGAGGGATTAGGACTTTATACATTTTCAGATGGGATTTGCAGTCATAATATGAAGGCAGGATCACAGCACAGCTGTTAAGAGAGTACTAGGAGAATATTAAGATCAAATGTCAGGGCTTTTAATACCATTTTCTGCTACAGATTATGAATCTACAAATTCCTAACCCTTCTCAATAACAAAAGAAATATCTTTGGTATTAATTGCAAGGTTTTGATTGTGCGTTACTACACAGTCTCAAAGCAATCCAAATTGTTTTCTTCTGGTGATCATTAATCTGGACTTCCTTTTTAATGATAAACATTTTACTACTAAACAGAAATAGTATGTTGGCTTTACTTGTGAGAAGTTTATACTTACCTGCTTAATTAATTATGTAACTGACCCTTGTTTGAAGTAATCAAAAATGAGACACAGACAGAACTCACACACCAAGGAGCCTGTAATAGTTGTGTACCTGGGTTTAAAGAAAGTGAGTGAATGTGTGTGTGTGTGTGTGTGTGTGTGTGTGTGTGTGAGAGAGAGAGAGAGAGAGAGAGAGCATGCATTCACATATGCATGCATAAGTGTGGCTACTAGGGTGAGAAAACAAGACAGGTGTAATACATAGTAACATTTTTAAGTATTTACCATGTGCCAGACATTGTTAGGTAAGTACCATTATTTTTTCTATTTCATAGCTTATGAAACTGAACAGTTACATGAATATGTTTTTTCTTTTAAACTATAGAAAATGAGAGATTAAAACAAAAGAAATAGGGCTTCCCTGGTGGTGCAGTGGTCGAGAGTCCGCCTGCCGATGCAGGGGGCGCGGGTTCGTGCCCTGGTCCGGGGGGGTCTCGCGTGCAGCAGAGCGGCTGGGCCGGTGAGCCATGGCCGCTGGGCCTGTGCGACCGGAGCCTGTGCTTCATGACGGGAGAGGCCGCGGAGGTGAGAGGTCCGCGTACCGCAAAAAAACAAAACAAAACTAAACAGGAGAAATAAGAAGGGAAAGGGAGCACCAATTCTGTCATGTCCTGTCTTTTTCAGAACTGTGTTTAAGCATGATAAAATGAAAGCAGACAGATTTTCTGGGAGCACTAACCCTTCCCATGGTCAATATTGGGAAATTAGGTGAGCTATAAATGGATTTTGAATTGCAGGTTGACTTCTTTATCCATTTTATTTGAATCTCACAAATTGTTTGATGGTTGTTTGTTTTCTTTGTAGTAGATGGTATTGTTATGACATGACGTTGAAATCCATGCCAACTGAGAATGTTGTTTATAATCATGATATTTTTTAATAGAAATAGCTCAGAAAGGGTCTGAAATAAGGGACATATTGCTTTTATAGGCAAAAGAGCACCGTGTGTTAACGTAGACCTACATTAAAAAATTACACCCCCAGACTTTGTGTCAGGTCCGAAAATGGGGCATTCAGTGAATAAACTTTGCTATTCATTATCAAACAAGCAAGTACATAATCAGTTTGATTCCATTTCACATGCACAACACATAGCATACACACACACACACACATATCTGCAAAAAAGACTATACCAAAAAATACTAAGTGGTTATTGCTGAGTGGTGAATTGATTTTTTTTTCCTCTTTTTGATTTTTTAAAACTGTCCACAGAAAAACACAGGCCCCCATTTGCAATAAGAAAACTTATAGAAGTCAGTTTTAACCAATGTTTATCACACTGCTGTCAAATAGATGGTATTGTACTCAGATCTTTGTAGAAGATACAATAATGTATTAGGGAGGCTCCTGACCTCTAGAAATTATTTATTGTGGAGATAGGCATGAAAAATGAAGACAGTATGCTAGTGTCACAGATACTGATTTCTTAATAGGAAAGCAATCCTTAAGAGTTGTGTTGTTCAGGGGAGACTGAAAAGAGAAATAAAGAGATCAGACTGGCGTTAAAAGCTAGGTCCAGTCCAAGGGAACATGTGAATAGGAGGCCAGAAATTCCTGTGGGATGTAATGGCTTCCATAAAAACATAGAGATTAGAAAGTACTATATTTATTTGAAGCTCAGAGATGAGATTAGTGGTGAAGATAAACAGTAAGATTGGTCCCCATATGGTAGCCCTTGAACGTCAGATTAATATCTTCTCAGGGCAACCTCTTTAAGTACTTCTAACAAGCCCTTTTCAGAGGGCACAGAAGCCACATAAGGCAATCCCAAAGTCTCAGAAGAGATTCCATGCTCCACTCCCCCATTCATTTTGAATTTTGTCCTTCATCCTATCTTTTTGCCATGCCTGTTTGATATTAACGTCTTGATTTCAAATTGTCTAATTTGTTTTCATCTGTAACTTCTTCAAGATACTGTTTCTTGAAACCTAAAGGCACCACAGGTTAGCAATGCCATGCCCTCAGGACTATAACATACTGTGCACCAGCCAAAGCCATGACTCATTTCGTCCTGGCATGCACTTGCCAAAGGAAGAAGATAAGAAAAATTGTTATTTGTTGCTTATGTAATAAAATACCCCAAGGCTTAGAAGCTTAAAACAACAAATATTTATTATGACACCAGTTTCTGGGGGTCAGGAATCTGGGAGTGTCTCGGCTGGGTCGTTGTGGCTCAGGTCTCTTAGGCTGCAGGTGTTGACTGCTGTCTCTGAGGACTTCGATGAGGGCTGAAGGATCAAGCCCATTCAAGTGGCCGTTGGCAGGAGCTTCGTTTCCTTGCCATGTGAGCCTCTTTCTAAGGCTGCTCACAGGTTGATGTCCCCCAAAACAAATGATCCAAGAGTGAGAGAAAAAAAGCCACCAAGGTGAAAGCCACAATGTCTTTTACAACCTAATCTCAGAATTGACATATTATCGCTTCTATCTTTTTCTATGGGTCACAAATCCCTGGAACAACATAGGAGGGAACTACACAAGACTGTGAATACCCGGAGGTGAGGATCATTGGGGACCATCATGGAGTCTGGCTACTATGGATAGTTAGGTAATTTTTCTGAATCATATTATGGTATAAACAGATCATTTACGAAGATGAGTTTGACAGCTACGTGCGCCATATTTGTGCATTTAACATGATGAAATGGGATCTTTAAAAAAAACAGATCTGGTCTCTTTGGCATTATTTAGTTACACTGAGAGACACATACTTCCTTGAAATACCCATTTCCAAAAGAATGGCATAGTGCTATAGGCTGAAATGCCAATTATGAAGCAAGACCTACATTGTGAAGTCTTTGTGAGCAGAGAGCTCTTCAGTGCCCCTGAGGTTGGGCAGACTTTCTTGGGAACATGGAGCAGAAGTGTGGGGTTACCACATAGCCCCTGGAAGCATGCACTACTTCAGAGCTCCAAGCCAGGGGTCCAGACTCTCCACTGCTGTGTGACTCTTAAGTCACACTTTCTGGCTATCAGATAAATAACTTGAGTGCATTGGAATAGATAAAACATTTTAATTCTCTAACAACTTGGGATGTCTTCCCTCTCTTCTCATCTAATGGTCTTTGAGGCAGAAGGTTTGTCCCTGCAGAGTTTTGGCGACACAGTAATGCACGCTGGAGGGCTGATAACCGGTGATTAGCCTGCCCTAGTTATTCTTTTGGCTGATGAGTTTAATCATCTTTTCTATGATTTCTGGAAGTTTTCAAGGATGTGTGCATCCCAATCCAATTCCCAATTCCCACCTCAATCTGATTAGCATGTTCTTCTGTGACAGGGCTGATTCCTCCATCCAAGATCAGCACAGGGATGGACCAAAAGTTCTTTTCTGTGATTCCCCCAAAGCCTGCAGGACAAGCAGTATGCAACATGTAGTTTTCAGGAGGTTATTTAATGGGCCAGGGGAACAGGTGCTACTGTCAGCCATCACATAGCAGAGAAGACAACTTAAGATGTAAACTTTTTCTTAAAGAATTCTGCAGGGATTTCTACTACTAAGGATACTCTGACCGCAGTCTCCTACCATGTTGCTGGGCTTATTTTCTTTCCAACTGTGGCACCATTCTCACTTCTGCTTTACCTGTTGTTACTATTCTGAAGTTCTTGATGCTTCATCCCCTCCCCTCCCCCCCAACCCCACATTCATTTTACTTTTATTCTATATTCTCCTTCAAGACAATGCAAGGAAGACTTCTTTCGTACTGAAAGCAGCTACCAAGGTTCTTTTTCCTAAACAAACGGCCATTTCTTCTCATATGAACTAGAGCATTCCCAAGTATGCAGAAATCCAATACAATCCACACTTGTATTACAGACCAAATTTTCTTCATTCCCAAATGCAATATAAAAGCATGAAATTACAGGCAAAATATTAAGATAAATATGGTTATTGCTCCGTTATTTCTGACACTGGTACTTAAATGCTATTATTTTATTTTATTAATAATAATGCATTTAAACTACTCAAGTTCATTGGAGGTATAACACTTTAAACATTGTACCTGGTTTGTTTGATAAAAATAAGCCTTTCTAACAGTTGACAACTCATGTAACTGCAAGTATCTAACAACTTATTCCTGTTTTGAATAATCATGCATTATTACTTTAAATACAGTGAAAGTCACTCAGAAGGAGGTAATTGGCAGTGAAATGTCATAGTACAGGTTTTTATTATTTGTTACAATAGTTCTTTCAAATGTGCAGTCACCTGTTAATATATAGCATTTATTCAGTACATTTCATTTTCAAAATACTTCATCCATATGAATTAATTTATGTCCATAAGCACTTCAGTGAAACAGATGAGACATATCCTCTTTTCCAGGTGGGAGTTATGAAACAGAGATAAACTGCCTAACATCATACAAAGAGAGAATTAGGACAAAGATATAAGACTTTCTACTGTATTCTAACCTCACTTATTATAATATCTATGTAGTTTTCTTTTGAAAGAAAAGAGAAGTTGAGTCTGGAGATGACAGCTTTTCTCAGAGACAGTGATGTTGGCTTCACTCTGTGGTACTTCCTTGGATCTTTTTGGTGATATTGCTTATCCCTAACCTTCACTTTGCCTCTGTTTTATTCGTGTGGAAGAGAGTGACAGTTTTAACTTCTCATGCCAAAATATCTGTACAGATAAACGTAAAAAAGCAAAAGCCAAGTTTAGTTATATTTTAAAGCTTCCAAAAGCATCATGGGAGACTCCCCATGCATCAAGAACTCATCAAACCAGATGAGCCCCAAACCAGAGGGGCCCTAAAGCCCAGGCTTTCATAGCTGTGTTTCTACAGAGTATGTTTTGGGTCACTGAAAATTCTCTCTTTATTTAAATGTAGATAATTCTCCAACCATCAAAATTTAATTTTTATTGTGTAAGTAAGTGACTTGAGTGAGACGAAAGCTTATAATTGTTTTACTCAGGTAGCTAATAATTGATGATTGTTTTGAACATTTGATATATTTTTTATATTTTAAGTCAGATTACCTCACTCTTCTCTTCAGAATCCTCTGATGACTTTCCTTTCCACCCAGAATAAAATGTATGCTTTTATCACAGCCTGTGAAGCCCTCCTACAGCTCTCCCTCTGCCTCTGCCTTTATTCCAGCCACACAGGCCTTCCTGCCCTTTCGTAGAAATGGGAGCACACCTTTCCTCCCCATCCTGCTTAGTGCCTGCATACTTGTTTTCCCCTCTGCTGTGATTCTCCAGCTGGCTGGCTTTTGGGTACTCTGAACTCTCCAAAGTGAGCCTGCTTTAAATGCACATTGAGCCTTGTTTCTTGACAAAAACTTCTAATACATAGTCCTTACTTTAACAATTACACTCATGTCTGAATGTCTAAAGGTAAGGCTATGGGTTCTTAGTGTGAACATTCATCTGGAAAGGGTAGCATTCCCATCTAGCGCTGAAAATTATATCCTTAAAATTGAAAAAAGACACCCAAATTCTATAAACAATTTTCTGTGTAAAACATCTTTTGCCATAAAAATACTCTAAGGGGTTTCCTAGTTTGTCTCCAGATTCCATGAAACCTTTGCAACTGGATCAATCAATCTCCAGCTACAAATCAGAATATTTATTGAGCTACTACTTATGTTCAGAGTGAAGAAATAAAAGCCGCAGGTCTGCCTTCAATGTCTATCCTCGTTTCAAGTTACTGTCTCTTTGGAGACATAACATAATAAAAACATAAACAATCAAGCAAACTTCTACCTTTCCCAACGATAAATAATGTCCCAATAGTCTTAAAGGTTGACTTTATCTCTGAATACCTATTAGGAATAACATTTACCTATGCTTACACATTCAGGTGTTTGGGGCTAAAACTATTTGATACAGATTTAATGACCTTTAATAAAAATGTATTTAATCTGAATGTTTGCCTCCAGATATGGTGGTTACATTCTATCAGTGTATAAGTGTATGATATTCTGAAAATGGGAATGCAACATGGTAAAAAAAGGAATATCAATGACCGCATGCTCTAACTACACAACACGGTATGCGGACAATTGACTAGCACAGATACTTATAAAATTTGAGTTTGCAATAGTGATAGCTTCTTATTCAGTCTTGCAAACCCCTAGGGATGCTGTAGCTGAAAACCATTTCAAGTAATGTAATGCTGCTTCACCCTTTCCTCGAAATGACTGCTGCAATAGACCCATTAACACTACGGGTATTTATATACTGCTTTTCAAAGGACAGGCTCAGGAGATTTGTGCCAAGAGCTCACAAATGAAATTCTACTGAGCAGCATCTTCCAGGAATTTGAGAATGTCCATTGCAGTGTGATGGATTTCATTGTTCAGCAGAGTGGAAATGCTTGCTTGGTTAATGATGTCTCTTTAAAGCAGGGCCAGATGATTGTGGAATATTTCCAGGAAACCCACCTTTAGAAACAGAAGGAAAATTCTGATGCTATTAATTAACGAGAGGAGGAGTATTCAGCTTTAATGTCTTGAGAAATTAATCCAGTACCGTTAGATCTCTCAACCTTTGTTTTTCCCATTGGGACCTTTAATCAGATCCTAGATATATCAGTAAACTGGGATTAAGAAGATGGGCTCAGACAGCCAGACTCAGTGATAACTCTGTTATGGTCTTCTCTGAAGAGCTGAAAAGTGGAAATATTGGTATTTATTGGGTCATGCAGATAATAATGCCAGGAATCTGTTCTATAATTCATAGACTACAAATTAAATAAACTTGTGTCTGAAACACTAGAGCACAGCATTTGCAAAGATGACAGTGGTAACCAAATTCCTCTTCTCTGGGAATCTAGAAATCTGATTTTCTTAGGCTTTTCTTTTGAACAAAATTTTTCTCTAAAACCAAAGGAATGATTCTTTTTCTAGTAAATAGTTGTAGTTGATTTTAATAGTACTGCCAATATTTATTTTATAAAGACATTTGCTTAATAAATCAAAATGAAATTGACTTAACACTGAGTTTTGCATTGAAGACCTGCATCTGATAGGATTTCTGCTACTTCAGAGTATAGAAAGACATCTGTCTGTGATTTGATATGACCCTGGCATGAGAATATCACGGAGATTTTGGAGGTCTTATGATTGTGCTGAATGGCCATGGGGAAGAGATGATGGTTAGGTAATGGAATGGCAAATCCGATTGGAGGGACGTCTGTAGCATAGTTTCACCATCATTCCTAGGCATTAGTTGATGCGCAGCATGCGTGAAGTTTAGCAATGTGATGACAGAAATGGGAGAGTGAAACAAAAGGCTCAGGAAAAGTCCTAGAGCTGTTTCTGTGAAATTGTATCATTTGCTCCAGGGTTCCATTTATGTGGTCCTCATGTCATTCATTGAGTTGGGCCTCTTAAAGAGAATGGCCAGTGTAGGCAAATCCATATCTTGCGGGGGCATCTCACGCAGTCTAGGAGAGAGCCACGTTTCTTAGGTTTTTCCTAGTGAGGCATGCTATGGTGACTCGGGATCCCATTGAGTTTCAACCCATAGCTGCCTCTCAATCAGATATTTCATTTGAATTCTACAATACCAAGAAAACAAATAATATTTAGTATTCCAGCTTTGTTTCCTTGAAAGACAGAATGGGCCATAGGCGTGTATTAGGATGCTTTCAGCTTCAAGTAACAGGAGATATATGTAACAATAAGGAAACTATAAGGAAAATCTATTATGATATGGAAGGTTTGGGGTATGGCATTTTTAATGTTGGTTAAGCTAGTAGCTTAATGACAATATCAAAGATCCAGGATTCTCCCCCCCCATTTTTTCTTTTCTGCTCTGTCACTTTTAGTATGTCATCTACTTCCTTCATGGTTGCAAGGCAGTTCCACCAGCTCAGGAATGACATCCTGCACAATATTGACAGGCCAGAAGAGAACACAGTACCTCCTTTTTTTTTTTTTTTTTTTTTTTTAAGAGCAAGGGAGGTTTCCCCAGAAGCCTCTCAGCATTCATATTGACATATCTCATTTGACAGAATTGCACTTTTCTTCTAGTCGTAAACTACAGCAAGAGAAAAAAAAAATGGGTATAACTTGCTTAGACTAATCAAAGGGCCCAGAACCCGCTGAAGCTGGTCTGAGGGATGAATGGATACTGTGTAGGCTGACAGGTGGCAGTTTCGTTTGTACTCAGCTTAACAAAGAATACAGTGAAGAGTTTCTCAGTCCTGGCACTGATTGACATTTTGGGCCAGATCGTTCTTTATTGTGCGAGCTGTCCTGTGCATTGGGGGATATTTAACCGTACCCCTGGCCTCTACTCAATAGATGCCAATAGCAACACACCCCCCAACTTGTGACAACCAAATTGTATCCTCAGACAAGTGGGAGGAGGGGGTCAAAATAACCTCTCACTGAGAATGTAAATTGGTGCAGCCACTATGGGGAACAGTATGGAGGTTCCTTAAAAAAATTAAAGATAGAATTGCCATGTGATCCAGCAATCCCACTCCTGTACAAATATCTGGAAAAGATGAAAACTCTAATTTGAAAAGCTACATGCACCCCAGTGTTCATAGCACTATTATTTACAATAGCCAAGACATGGAAGCAACCTAAATGTCCATGAAGTCATAAAGAAGATGTAAGATATATAATCTTATATATATATGTGTGTGTATGTATGTGTATATATATATATATACACACATATAAAATAGAATATTACTCAGCCATAGAAAAGAATGAAATAATGCCATTTGCAGTGATATGGATGGACCTAGAGATTTTCATACCAAGTGAAGTAAGTCAGACAGAGAAAGACAGATATCGTATGATGTCACTTATAAGTGGAATCTAAAAAATGATATGAATGAACTTACTTACAAAACAGAAATAGACTCACAGACATAGAGAACAAGCTAATGGTTACCAAAGGGGAATGGGGGGAGGGATAGATTAGGCATATGTGATTAACAGATACACAATTCTATATAAATATAACAGATAAACAACAAGGACCTACTGTATAGCACAGGGAACTATATTCTATATCCTGTAATAACCTATAATGGAAAAGAATGTGAAAAAGAAGCCACACACACACACACACACACACACACACCCACCCTAGAATCACTTTGCTGTATGCCTGAAAATTATAAATCAACTATATTTCAGTTAAAAAACGTGAAAAAAAATCACCTCCCACTGAGATGCACTGCTATAGTGGGTGGATGTGAGAGAGGAAAATTGCCAATCAATAGGTTATAGAGTGATGATTGTAGGCTTGACCATGGGTCTGTGAGCCTGATCATATACTGGGATAGGTTTTGCATGAGTGACTTGAGGCCAAGTATGCCTTGTGTCTCCTCCTGAAGGCTTCTGCCTAATGTGTGGAGCTTGCTGGTCACAGATTTGAAGCTTCCCTTGACTCTCTGCAAGATGACCTGTGAGCCCTCTTGTGTATGGAAATCCTCCAGGTAGTGGTCAAAGGCAGGGAAGGTGCTGGTTCAGGGTTCAGTGGGGAAAAAGCAGAGGCTGAAATCATGATTTCAGTGAGAAAAACATACTCTGCGTGGAAATGTGAAGTGAGTTGGTATGATGTAATTTCATTTGGTCTGCTTATCATACAAATGTCCTAGTACTTGATGAATTCTCCTAGTGAATGGTTTAAATGCTGTGGAAGTGGTGCACCTGAACTAAGGAACTTGAAAAATGGTCCTCCGAAATCAGGGCACGACCTAGAGCCCTTGGTTTGAGATACACTTAACTGGAATTGGTAGAGTTTAAAAGTTCACATTTCTTGAGCCTGAAGGTGAAAATAGTCTCCATATTAGATAAACTGAATAGCTAAAATTAGCCAGTTATTTAGAGAGTGTTACTTCAAACTAAAGTAATTCTGTCTGCTTAGGATCCTCTCTCCTTTTATTATATTTTCTCTCTCATTTCTATAAAGGAAAGCAATTTAAACTTTACAAAATTATGGCAAATTCGAAAGAGAGACAATTTGGGGATAGAAATAAGCAAAGATATCCCTGGAGGGGAAATAAAATGGTGAAAAGGAAGTGAGGCAGAAAAAATGAATAGCTGGAAGGAAGGAGAGAAGACATACGGACAGAGAGATATACAACAGAGTACCAATGGTACCATCCTGTGCATGATTTTTTCAGTTAATTCACAGAATTTTTTAAATGTTGGTATTTATATTTTACAAATGATAATCCACTACATGTTTTGTGCATTGACAGTTCGGTTGATTGCTCTATGATTTTAACATTCAATTCCGTATGGCATAGTGGATAAGAGTAGGAGTGTGAAGCAGTAACATCATCTCTTAACAGCTGTGTGACACTGGGAAATTATCAAATTATGTAACATCTCTGTGCCTCAAATCCTGTAAAGTGAGGCTGCTAACAGAACCTAGTCCACAGGGCAGTTATGGGCATTTTCCGAGTTATTTCAGGGTAAATTACTTATCATTCTGGCTGGCATAGAGAAAATGTTTAACAGTTTTTGTTGCTGTTTTTAAAATAGTTTTTTTTTTCTTATTTTATTTTTGGCTGTGGTTGGGTCTTCTTTGCTGTGCGCGGGCTTTCTCTAGTTGTGGCTAGTGGGGGCTACTCTTTGTTGCGGTGTGTGGGCTTCTTATTGCGGTGGCTTCTCTTCCTGCGGAGCATGGGCTCTAGGCGCGTGGGCTTCAGTAGTTGCAGCACGCTGGCTCAATTGTTGCGTCAGGCGGGCCCTAGAGCATAGGCTCAGTAGTTGTGGCTCACGGGCTTAGTTCCTCTGCCGCATGTGGGATCTTCCCAGATCAGGGATCAAACCCGTGTCCCCTGAATTGGCAGGCAGATTCTTCACCAATGCACCACCAGGGAAGTCCCCTAAAATATTTTCTTGATCTCTCTCTATCCAACTGATCTTGGTGCTTTTCTCAATTTAACCACTAAATTGTACTGGCTAAAGGTGTCAATCCCCCACTAATTGAACACATGCTTAGTGCTTCTCATTCTAATTCAAAACAGTGGAGGGCAATGTTGTAGTGAAAATGTCTAGATGGGAAACACTGAAAAGTTACAGAATCTACAATGATTAAATTTTGGGGTATTCAGATGTGAAGAGATAACAGAAGCTCAAGAAGGAAAACAAAATTCTGCTAATTATTTTGATAATTGAAACTGACTTTGTTCAATTATAAAAGAGTTCATATATAAAAATTATATAACGAATGAATATATATATATATTCATAAAGCCTAGTAAAACAAGTATCCATGCACTCATGATATCTTTAAAAAAAATAAAACATGCAGTGTTGTTCAAGACCCCTCTGTGCCTCTTACTAAATTCTGTGTTTATCATTCTGTTATTTTGCTTTATAAATTTACAATATATTAGTAATCCCTAAGCAACACAGTTGTTTGGTTGTACTTTTATTTGAACTTCATATAATAGTACCTGCCCTCTATATTTTTCTGAGACTTGCTTTTTGTTAAAAATCAGCACTGTGAGCATTATGTTTTTGACATTCATCCAGGTGGGCATACAGAGATGTAGTTCATTTATTATTTTTGCTGTAAATATTTTATTGTATGACTTACCATTTCCTATTTATTTACCATTCAGTGGTCATTTGGGTTCTTTCTAGCTGTTTGCTTTCACAAAGATGCTGCAATGTATGTGTCTTTTGGAGCACATGGGCAAGAATTTTTGGAGTAGAATTACTTGGTCAAAGAATTTAAATATCTTTGTGGTTACAAGATAATGTCAGTTGTTTTCCAAAGTGAGTACACTAATTTATATTCCCACCAGTAGTGTATAAAACTTTCACTTGCTCTGTATTCTTACCAACCCTTGATACTCTGAGACTTTTTAAGTTTTACAAGTATGAGGTGTGATGTGCTGTCTTATTTTAGGTTTCTCTACAGCAAATTTGAGCATTTCTAATTTTTAATTGCACTTTCATCCTTTTTTTCCTGTAAAATGCCTCTTCCTGTGTTTTGCCCATTTAAAATCACATCATTAGTCTTCTTATTGGTTTGTATGATACGTTTTTATATTTGGGAGGCTAATGCATTGCCAGTTATATGTAGATAACTAGATATCGTCACCCAAATTTTGATTTGCTGTTGATATGGCTTAAGATATCTATGGTTGATAGGAATATTGGTGCCAGTTCTTCACTCACCTGTAATAGGGTGATATGTTCACGGCCTTTGTCCTGTAGCCATGGTTTCCCACTTCAGTGGGATTATGACACCCAATGAGATTTGAGCAGATATAATACAAGCAGAGGCATTAAATGTGCCTGTGTGGTTCAGCGTCTTGCCATCTTGTGTTCCTGCCATTCTCAACAAGAAAAGCATGCCCTGGTTTAGCTCCTGGTCCAAGGAAGATACCTGGAGCAAACACAACCCAATCCCAAGTCTGGAACCAAGCCCAAGTGATATGTAGCTTACCTGCAGACCCACATAAAAGAAAAAGAATGCTTGTAGTTATGACATTTGATTTGACATGATTTATTACACTTCATTACTACAACAACAGCTGAGTCAGAACTAATGGTCAAAGGCATTAATTTAATATTGCTGAATTGATCATTCCTTCCCTTTAGAGTTTACATATTTTATGTCTTGTTTAAATCTCACTTCTTCCAAAGTCATAAACATGTTCTTTGTGTGTTGCTCAGAAACATCTTTGCTGTCCCAAGTTTATCAAGGTTATCTATTACATGTGCATTTAAGCCTATTTATAGTGGGGAATTGATTTTGTGTTATGTGTGAAATAGGGCTCAAATTTACTTATTTTTTAACCTGAATACCACAGTTGCTTTGGCACAATTTATCCATTCTCCACGATATACAATGCTGTCTTGTTTCCACATGGAGTTATTTATACCTGTGCCAGTATCACACTGTCTTGATACCTGGAGCTCTTTAGTATGTCTTGACATCAGGTAGGGCAAGTCTTACCTTCTTCCTATTATAGGAAGTTTTAGCTATATTTCTTCCTTCATTTATCATATACATATTATATCAGCTTGTCAAATTCCTTGAAAACCCAGATTTATATTGGATCTATAGATAAATTTGGAAACATTGGACAATTTTGCAACATTGTTTCATTATCCAAAAAATCATTTTTTAATCTATATCTATTTTATTTAATGTCTCATAAAGTTTTATTATTTAATTTGTCAAGGTCTTGCACATTTTCAAAAAGAATTATTCTTGGTTGCTTTTAGTTTTGTCACTATTTTGCAGGTATTTTAAAAAAACTACATTTTCTAAGTGTTTGTAGCTATTGTACGGAAATGCAACTGAGTTGTGTGTAAAGAATTTTTTACTCAACAACCAGATTAAAATCCATGATTAAATCTAATAATTTATCTGTATAATACTTTGAGTTTTCTAGCTAGAAAATTATATCATCTGGGATAATGATTGGATTTTTAAATTCTTTTCCAATATTCACAATGTTTCTTTTCATTTTTTCTCCATTATTGCCCTCAAGGGGACCTCTAGTACAATGCTGAACAGCAGTAAGATAGTGGACTTCTTCCTTATTCATGAATTTAAATGAAATGGTTTTAATCTTTCACCACTTAGTATGTTTGCTTTATGTTTTTTGATTTTGTATTTCTGTCAGATTAAATACATTCCCTTTGAAGGCTCCCTACATGGTTGATGAATTTTGTTAAATGCTTTTCCTGCACCAATTGAGATGATGATATAGTCCTTCTCCTTTGATTTGTTAACGTGGTGAAGTACATTAATAGGTTTTTTTCTAATGTTAATCTAACCTTTCATTCCTGGAATAAACTTAATTTGGTCATGACATAGTGTATATTATACAGACATTTATACACACAGGTATGTGGCCAAAGTTTGTTTTGTTTTATCTTGTTTGCAAAATTGGTTTATATTTTTTCTTCCATATCCTGTTCTCTAGCTTTTTAATCACAGTTATGTTAGCCTAACCAAGTAAGTGGGGTGTTTTTCCTCTTTGAGATTCCAAGAAGAATTGGTGTAAAATCAGGATTATTTGTTCCTTGAATGTGAGGTAAAATACATTTGCAGAAGTCATTTGAACGTGCTGTTTCTTTTACGAAAAAAATTTAAAATATCGATTTAATATCTTTAATAGTGTTACTCAGGTTTTCTTTTTTTTTCTTTTAGTAAATAATACTTTTCTGAGCATCTGTCTATATTATGCTAGTTTTCAAATCAATTTCCTTAAAGCATTTTAAAAAATCTCTGCTCATTTGCAATTATATCCTCAGTTTATTCACCAAATTTTGTTTTTACCTACTTCAGTGTTTCCCCTAGAATAACTTTTGACTTACTTGATATTGTAATTTTTAAACGTTATTTTATGTATATTTATCTCTCATTAATTTTCCCTAGGAGTTGTTTTACATATGTCTGCTATAAATATAATATAGCTGATATTTATAGTTTGTGTGAATGTCTGAAAATCTTAGTTCCTTACCTGAAAGAGTCAGTCCATTCACATTTGATTGTGATCTCTTATGTGTTTGGACGTATTTCTATCATCTCATTTAAGGCTTTCTATTTTTTATTACATGCTCTATTTTTCCCCCAGTTTTTTCTTACAAAACTTATTTTGCATTAACAATATTTTCCCCATTATTACATTTTTTCTTTCTATTTGTTTGGAAGTTACACAGTATCTTAAATATTTTTTATAGATTATAGGAATTATGATGCTCAAACTTAACTTTGTGCAGTCTAAAGTTAATCAATATGTTTACCTTTTCTTTCAGAGTGCTTTAGCTACACACAACTTGCCCAGTTTTATAACCTTTAGATTTGGAAAAATTCAATCCTGTCTTTTTTTTAATCCTGTCTTTTTAATACTCACAAATTTTATATTATTATTATTATTGCTTTATACTGTGAACCTTCCATTAGATTTAACCACATCCATACTTTCCTTAACTCACCATTTCATCTTGAATTACAAACCTGTGTCCTGGGATCATATTCCTTCCTCCTGAAGTATGTCTCTTAGAAGTTACTTTAGAAAGGCTTTTGATGGTAAAAGCTCAGATTTTGTATTGATTACAAATATCTTTTGTTGAGTATAGAATGCTAGGTTGACAGTTATCTTTTCTCAGTGCTTTAAAGAAAGTTTTGCATTCTTTTCTGGTTTTCAACAAGTTAAGAAATCAGTTGTTACTTAAATTGTGGTTTTGTTCTACGTAATCTCTTTTTTCTTTGGTTGGTTATAAAACCTTTCCTTTGTCATTTGTGTTCTGCAGTAGTGTTGCATTATGTCTAGGTGAAGATGTTTTTAAAATTTATTTATCCTGTGAGGGATTTGGTGAGCTTTCTAAATTCAAAAGTGTATTAATTAATCAATTATGGAGAACTATAAGATATAAGTTTACCATTTCCCAAGTTTCTGCATTACCACTTTCCAGAACCCTAGACAGAGATTTATTACACCATTTTCTACACTTTCCCCACATCACCTAACCCCTCCTTCAAATTTACTGTTGCTTATCTCTCTGTTTTACATTCTAGCTTCTTTCTCTTTTTTTTAAACATCTTTATTGGAGTATAATTGCTTTGCAATGTTGTGTTAGTTTCTGCTGTATAACAAAGTGAATCAGCTATACGTATACCTGTATCTCCATATCCCCTCTCTCTGCGTCTCCCTCCCACCCTCCCTATCCCACCCCTCTAGGTGGTCACAAAGCACCGAGCTGATCTCCCTGTGCTATGCAGCTGCTTTCCACTAGCTATCTATTTTACATTTGGTAGT
The DNA here is from genome assembly GCF_008692025.1 of Phocoena sinus. Taxonomy (NCBI): domain Eukaryota; kingdom Metazoa; phylum Chordata; class Mammalia; order Artiodactyla; family Phocoenidae; genus Phocoena; species Phocoena sinus. The sequence goes on along the minus strand of NC_045767.1, from coordinate 120,604,053 downwards.
GTATATATGTCCATGCCACTCTCTCACTTCGTCCCAGCTTACCCTTCCCCCTCCCCATGTCATCAAGTCCATTCTCTACGTCTGTGTCTTTAAACCTGTCCTGCCCCTAGGTTCTTCAGAACCTTTTTTTATTATTATTATTCCATATATCTGTGTTAGCATACGGTATTTGTTTTTCTCTTTCTGACTTACTTCACTCTGTATGACAGACTCTAGGTCCATGCACCTCACTATAAATAACTCAATTTTGGGCTTCCCTGGTGGCGCAGTGGTTGGGAGTCCGCCTGCCGGTGCAGGGGATGCGGGTTCGTGCCCCGCTCCGGGAGGATCCTACGTGCTGTGGAGCGGCTGGGCCCGTGGGCCATGGCCGCTGGGCCTGCGCGTCCGGAGCCTGTGCTCCGCAACGGGAGAGGCCACAACGGTGAGAGGCCCGCGTACCGCAAAAAAAAAAAAAAAAAAAAAATTTAACTCAATTTTGTTTCTTTTTTTGGCAGAGTAATATTCCATTGTATATATGTGCCACATCTCCTTTATCCATTCATCTGTCGATGGACACTTAGGTTGCTTCCGTGTCCTGGCTATTGTAAATAGAGCTGCAATGAACATTGTGGTACATGTCTCTTTTTAAATTATGGTTTTCTCAGGGCATATGCCCAGTAGTGGGATTGCTGGGATGTATGGTAGCTCTATTCTTAGTTTCTTAAGGAACCTTCATATTGTTCTCCTTCGTGGCTTTATCAGTTTACATTCCCACCAACAGTGCAAAAGGGTTCCCTTTTCTCCACATCCTCTCCAGCATTTATTGTTTGTAAATTTTTGATGATGGCCATTCTGACTGGTGTGAGGTGATACCTCATTGTAGTTTTGATTTGCATTTCTCTAATAATTAGTGACGTTGAGCATTCTTCTATGTGTTTGTTGGCAATCTGTATATCTTCTTTGGAGAAATGTCTATTTAGGTCTTCTGCCCATTTTTGGATGGGGTTGTTTGCTTTTTTGATATTGAGCTGCATGAGCTGCTTTTAAATTTTGGAGATTAATCCTTTGTCAGTTGCTTCATTTGCAAATATTTCTCCCATTCTGAGGGTTGTCTTGTTTATGGTTTCCTTTGATGTGCAAAAGCTTTTAAGTTTCATTAGGTCCCATTTTTTGTTTGTTTGTTTGTTTTTATTTTCATTTCTCTAGGAGGTGGGTCAAAAAGGATCTTGCTGTGATTTATGTCAGAGTGTTCTGCCTAAGTTTTCCTCTAAGAGTTTGATAGTGTCTGGCCTTACATTTAGGTCTTTAACCCATTTTGAGATTATTTTTGTGTATGGTGTTAGGGAGTGTTCTAATTTTACCCTTTTACATGTAGCTGTCCAGTTTTCTAAGCACCACTTATTGAAGAGGCTGTCTTTTCTCCATTGTATATTGTTGCTTCCTTTGTCAAAAATAAGGTGACCATATGTGCATAGGTTTATCTCTGGGCTTTCTATCCTGTTCCATTGATCTATATTTCTGTTCTTGTGCCAGCACCACACTGTTTTGATTACTGTAGCTCTGTAGCATAGTCGAAAGTCCAGGAGCCTGATTCCTCCAGCTCCATTTTTCTTTCTCAAGATTGCTTTGGCTTTTCGGGGTCTTTTGTGTTCCCATGCAAACTGTGAAATTTTTTGTTCTAGTTCTGTGGAAAATGCCATTGGTAGTTTGATAGGGATTGCATTTTATCTGTAGATTGCTTTGGGTAGTAAATGTTGATTTTTCCTATCCAAGAACATGGTATATCTCTCCATCTGTTTGTATCATCTTTAATTTCTTTCATCAGTGTCTTATAGTTTTCTGCATACAGGTCTTTTGTCTCCTTAGGTAGGTTTATTCCAAGGTATTTTATTCTTTTTGTTGTAGTGGTAAATGGGAGTATTTCCTTAATTTCTCTTTCAGATTTTTCATCATTAGTGTATAGGAATGCAAGAGATTTCTCTGCATTAATTTTGTAACCAGCTACTTTACCAAATTCATTCATTAGCTCTGGTAGTTTTCTGATAGCATCTTCAGGATTCTCTATGTATAGTATCATGTCATCTGCAAACAGTGACGGTTTTACTTCTTCTTTTCTGGTTTGGATTCCTTTTATTTCTTTTTCTTCTCTGATTGCTGTGTCTAAAACTTCCAAAACTATGTTGAGTAATAGTGGTGAGAGTGGACAACCTTGTCTTGTTCCTGATCTTAGAGGAAATAGTTTCAGTTTTTCACCATTGAGAACGATATTGGCTGTTGTCATATATGGCTTTTATTATGTTGAGGTAAGTTCCCTTGATGCCTACTTTCTGGAGGGTTTTTATCATAAATGGATGTTGAATTTTGTTGAAAGCTTTTTCTGCATCTATTGAGATGATCATATGGTTTTTCTCCTTCAATTTGTTAATATGGTGTATCACATTGATTGATTTGCGTATATTGAAGAATCCTTGAATTCCTGGGATAAAACCACACTTGATCATGGTGTATGATCCTTTTAATGTGCTGTTGGATTCTGTTTGCTAGTATTTTGTTGAGGATTTTTGCATCTATGTTCCTCAGTGATATTGACCTGTAGTTTTCTTTCTTTGTGACATCTTTGTCTGGTTTTGGTATCAGGGTGATGGTGGCGTCGTAGAATGAGTTTGGCAGTGTTCCTCCCTCTGCTATATTTTGAAAGAGTTTGAGAAGGATAGGTGTTAGCTCTTCTCCAAATGTTTGATAGAATTCGCCTGTGAAGCCATCAGGTCCTGGGCTTTTGTTTGTTGGAGGGTTTTTAATCATAGTCCCAATTTCAGTGCTTGTGATTGTTCTGTTTCTGTTTTCTATTTCTTCCTGATTCAGTCTCAGAAGGTTGTGCTTTTTTAAGAATTTGTCCATTTCTTCCAGGTTGTCCATTTTATTGGCATAGAGTTGCTTGTAGTAATCTCTCATGATCCTTTGTATTTCTGCAGTGTCAGTTGTTACTTCTCCTTTTTCATTTCTAATTCTGTTGATTTGAGTCTTCTCCCTTTTTTTCCTGATGAGTCTGGCTAATGGTTTATCAATTTTATTTATCTTCTCAAAGATCCAGCTTTTAGTTTTATTGGTCTTTGCTATTGTTTCCTTCATTTCTTTTTCATTTATTTCTGATCTGATCTCTATGATTTCTTTCCTTCTGCTAACTTTGGGGCTTTTTTGTTCTTCTTTCTCTAATTGCTTTAGGTGTAATGTTAGGTTGTTTATTTGAGTTGTTTCTTGTTTCTTGAGGTAGGATTGTATTGCTATGAACTTCCTTCTTAGAACTGCATACCGTAGGTTTTTGGTCATTGTGTTTTCTAGCTTATATCTTTAAAACCAATTTTCTGTTTACTTTTACTTATATATTTTTAACCTGATACTTAAGATTCTTATTAAGACACATGTTCAAGGAAATGTACCAATTATGCATATTCATTTTGAGAAATCATCCAGTGCAATAAATATTTTCTTAAATATACTTTATTTTTTAGAGCAGTTTTAGGTTCACTGCAAAACTGAATGGAAGGTACAGAGATATTCCATATATGCCTATACACAGAGACACACACACTCACATATAACCTCCCCACTGTTGACATTCCTCACCACGGTGGTATGTTTATTACAGTTGATGAACCTAAATGACACATCATAATCACCCAAAGTCCATAGTTTACTTTACGGTTTATTCCTTGTGTTTGTATGTTCTATAGGTTTGGCCAAATAAATAATGATATGTATCCAGCATTGTGGTATCATACAGAATAGTTTCACTGACTTAAAAGCCTTTTCAAAATTGTTTTTCACTTACTAATATGCATTTCAGTTTCCTTCATGTCTTTTCATGGCTTGATAGCTCATTTCTTCTTAGCACTGAATAATATTTCATTGTCTAATATACCACAGTTAGTTTATCCATTCACCTACTGAAGGACATCTTGGTTGCTTCTAAGTTTTGGCAATAATGAATACAGCTGCTATAAATACTTTTTGTGCAGATTTTTGTGTTGACAAAGTTTTTAACTCATTTGAGTAAATACCAAGGAGTGTGATTGCTGGATCATATGGTAAAAGTAGTTTAGTTTTGGAAGAAACTACCAAACTGTCTTCCAAAGTGTCTCACTATTTTGCATTCCCACCAGCAGTGAATGGGAGTACATGCTCACCAGCATTTGGTGTTCTCAGTGTTTTGGATTTTGGCTATTCTAATAGTGTGTAGTGGTATCTAACTGTTGTTTTAATTTGCATTTTCCTGATGAGATAGCATGTGAAGCATCTTTTCATATGCTTATTTGCCATCTGTATGTCTTCTTTGATGAGGTGTCTGTTCAGGTCTTTAGCCGATTTTTTAATTGATTTGTTCACTTTCTTATTGTTGGGTTTAAGAGTTCTTTTTATATTTTGAATAAGAGTTCTTTATCAAATATGTCTTTTGCAAATATTTTCTCCCAGTCTATGGCTTGTGTTCTTATCCTATTGATGCTGTATTTTAGACAGCAGAGGTTTTTCATTTTAATGAAGTCCAGAGTATCAATTATTTCTTTCATGGATTGTGCCTTTGATGCAGTACTTTAAAAAGTCATCACCATAACCAAGGTCACTTAGATTTTCATCTATATTGTCATCTAGGAGTTTTACATTTTATGTTTAGGTCTTTTATCTATTTTGAGTTAATTTTTGGGAAGAGAGTAAGGTCTGTGTCTAGATTCATTTTTTTTTACGTGTGGATATCCAGTTGTTCCAGCATCATTGGTGAAAATACAGTCTTTACTGTAATGCTTTTGCTCCTTTGTCAAAGATCAGTTGACTATATGTATGTGGTTCTATTTCTGGGTTTTCTGTTCTTTTCCATAGGCCTATTTATTCTTTTGCCAATACCACACTGTCTTGATTACCTTTGCTTTATAGTGAGTGTTGAAGTTAGGTAATGTGAGTCCTCTGACGTTGTTATTCTTCAATATTGTGTTAGCTATTCTGGGTCTTTTCCCTCTCTATATAAACTTTAGAATTAGTTTTTGCTATCCATAAAATAACTTGCTGAGATTTTGATTAGGATTGCATTCAATTTAGAGATCAAGTTGGGAAGAACAAACGTCTTGACAATATTGAGTCTTCCTATCCCTGAATATGGAGTATCTCTCCATTTACTTACTTCTTTCATTTTTTTCATCTGAGTTTTGTAGTTTTCTATATATAAATCTTATACATATTTTGTTAGATTTATACCTGTTTATTTTGCGGGTTCTAATATAAATGATATTGTGTTTTGAATTTCAAATTCTAGTTAATTGTGGTATATAGGAAAGCAATTGACTTTCCTCTATTAACTTTGTATCCTGCAACCTTTCTATAATCCTTGCTAATTCCAGGAGTTTTTATTTTGGATTTTTTATGTAGATGATGATGATGTCTTCTATGAACAAAGAAAGTTTTATTTCTTCCTTCCCAGTTTCCAATCTGTATACATTCCCCCCCCCCTTTTTTTTCTGGTCTTATTGCATTTAACTAGAACTTCCAGTATGATGTTTAAAAGGAGTGGTGAAAAGGAGCATACATTCTCTGTTCCTCATCTTAATGGGAAAGCTTCAGAGTTCTCACCATTAAGTAGTGATGTTAGCTGTTAACTGTGGGTTTCTTGTAGATGTTGTTTACCAAGATAAAGAAGCTCCCCTCTATTCCTAGTTTGCTGAGAGTTTTTATTGTGAACGATTGTTGGATTTTGTCAAATGCCTTTTCTGTATCTATTGATAGAATCATGTGGTTTTTCTTCTTTGGCCTGTTGATGTGATGGATAAAGTAACTGATTTTTGAATGTTGGACGAGCCTTGCCTACATGGAATAAATTCCTCTTTGTCATGGTGTATAAAAATTCTTTTTATACATTGCTAGATTTCATTTGCTAATATTTTTTGAGAATTTTTGCATCTTTATTCCTGAGATATATTGGTCTGCCGTTTTCCTGTAATGTTTTGTCTGGTTTTGGTATAAGAGTAATGCTGGCCTCGTAGAATGATTTAGGAAATATCCCCTTTCTTCTCTCTCCTGGAAGAGATTATAGAGAATTGGTATCATTTCTTTCTTAAATGTTTGGTAGAATTCACCAGTGAACCCAACTGGACATGATGCTATCAGTTTTTCAAAGATATTAATTTTTGGTTCAATGTCTTTAACAGATATAGGCCTATTCAAATGGTTTTTTCTTCTTGTGTGAGTTCTGGGAAATTGTGTCTTTCAAGGAATTGCTTCATTTTAACTTGTGTATCAAACTTGTGTGCATAGACTTGTTCATAAGATTTCTCTTTTATCCTTTTAATGTGATGTCCCCTCTTTCATTTCTGATATTAGTAACTTTTTTCTTCTCTCTTTTTTTTCTTAGTTACCCTGGCTAGTGCTACCAATCTAATTGATCTTTTTAAAGAAACAGGTTTGATTTGATTGATTTTTTTGATTGATTCCATGTTTCCAATTTCATTGATTTCTGCTCTAATTTTTATTATTTCTTTTCTTCTGCTTACTTTGGATTTAATTTGATCTTCTTTTTCTAGTTTTATAAGGTGAAAACTTAGACTACTGATTTTAGACCTTTCTTCTTCTCTAACATATGCATTCAATGCTGTAAATTTCCCTCTAAAAGCAGTGCTTTCGCTGCATCCCACACATTTTCATAAGTTGTGTTCTCATTTTCATTAAGTTCAAAGTACTTTTTAATTTCCCTTGAGACTTTTTTCTTTGACCCATGTGATATTTAGTAGTGTGTTGTTTGATCTCCAAATATTTTGGGATTTTTAAGCAATCTTTCTGTTATTGATTTCTAGTTTAATTCCATTGTGGTCTGAGAAGAGACATTGTTCAATTTCTATTTTCTAAATTTAAGTTGTATCCCTCCGTTCATTTATTTTTAACATATATGTGTTTTTATATTTATAGGGGTTTCTTGTAGACAAAATATAGTTGGGTCATGTTTTTTGATCCACTCTGGCAATCTTTCTTTTTTAATTGGTGCATTTAGACCACTGACATTCAAAGAGATTATTGATATAGTTGGATTAGTATCTACCATATTTGTTACTGTTTTCTGTTTGTGGCCCTTGTTCTTTTTCTCCTATTTTTGTTTTCTGCTCTTTTCTACCATTTGTGGTTTTAGTTGAGCATTTTCTATGTTTCCATTTTTTTCCTTTCTTGGCATACTAGTTATACTTCCTTTTTTAAACCTTTTTTAGTGGTTTCCCTGGAGTTTGCCATATACATTTACAGCTAATACAAGTTCATATTCAGATAACACTATACCATTCACAGGTAGTGTTAGTACCTTATAATAAAATAATCCTAATTCTTCCTCTGTGGTATCATTACTGTCATTCATTTCACTTATATGTAAATATATATATATACACACACACACAAAATATATACATAAGCACACATAATCAAATACATTTTTACTATTATTATTTTGAAAAAACTGTTATACTTAAATTAAGAACAAAAAACCTATAAGTTTTTTTTTTTTTTTTTTTTTTGGACCTCTCATTGTTGTGGCCTCTCCCGCTGTGGAGCACAGGCTCTGGATGCGCAGGCTCAGGGGCCATGGCTCACAGGCCCAGCCGCTCCGCAGCATGTGGGATCCTCCCGGACCGGGGCACGAACCTGTGTCCCCTGCATCGGCAGGCAGACACTCAACCACTGCGCCACCGGGGAAGCCCGAACCCATAAGTTTTTATTTTACCTTCACTTATTCCTTCTCCAGTGCTCTTCTCTTCTTTATGTAGATCTGAGTTTCTGACATAATATTATTTTCCTTCTCTCTAAAGAACTTCTTTTAACATTTCTTTCAAGGCTGGTCTGCTGTAAACAAATTATCCTAATTTTTATCCTAACTTTTCTGAGAATTTTGTATATTCCTCCTTCACTTTTGGAGGAAAGTCTGTAGGGACAGAATTCTGGGTTTATTTCTCCTACATCTTAAATATTTCACTTCACTCTTTTTGCTTGCCTTGTTTCTGGTGGAAAATTAGGGATAATTCTTATCTTTGCTCCTCTATATGTAAGATATTTTTTTCCTGTGGCGTCTTTCAAGATTTTCTCTTTATCTTTGATTTTCTGCAGTTTGAATATAATATACCTAAATGGTTTGTTTGTTTGTTTTTGAATTTACCCTGCTTGGTGTTCCTGGATATTTAATTTGATGTCTGACATTAATTTTGGGAAATTCTGTTATTATTCTTTTCTCTCTTTCATCTTCTTCTGGTATTGCCTTTACATGTATGTTATACCTTTTGTAGTTGCCCCACAGTCCTTGGATATTATGTTCTTTTCCTCTTTTTTCTTCTGTTTTGAAAGTTTCTATTGATATATCGTCAAGGTCAAAGATTTTTTCCATATTCCTGTTCAGTCTACTAATGAGCCCATCAAAGCATTCTTCATTTATCCTCTAGATTTCCTTTTTGATTCTTTTTAAAAATTTCCATCTCTCTGATTACATTTCTCATCTGTTCTTGATGCTGTCTGTGCTGTCTATTTTATCCATTAGTACCCATAGCATATTAATCAAATTAAAAAATTTTTTTTCTTGTCTGATAATTCCAACATCTATACCATATCTGAGTCTGATTCTGATACATGTTGTGTCTCTTTGAACTCTTGATTTTGCCTTTTAGTACACTTGTGATTTTTTTCCTGATAGGTCTGCATGATTTATTGGGTAAAAGGGACTGTGATAAATAGGCCTTTAGCAATGTAGTAGTAAGGTGTAGGAGGAAGAGAGTCATTCTATAGTTCTGTGATTAGATGGCAATCTGCCAATCTTTTAGTGGGTCTGTGCCTCTGAACTGTAAATTATGCAAGTGTCTCTCAGCTCTCCCTCTTCCCCTACATGGAGCGAGATGACCACAGTGGGCTGGAGTTAAGTATTTCCCTTCCCCTGGTCACTTAGGTCTTCATAAAACCCCAGTAGTATAAGCTCTGGTAAAATTGTTTCTCTTGAGAGCAGTCCTTGTTTAGGAAAACAGAATTCTCTGGTGTATTTCAAAATAGTTCTTTTTCCCTTCCCCTTGCCAGAATCACAAGGGGACTTTTCTTTGGTATTCACTAGGAGAATCTGGTTGAGCTCCTGGAGGTAAAAATCACAGAATGTGGGAGCACTTCTCTGTCTGGGTCGCCCTGGAGTTTTTACCTCTCTGACTTGTCTACATGGAGCTTCCATCAGTTCATCAACTATAATTCAGGTTTCCCAAGCACTGGTTCCTATGAGAGTTTTTCCTTGAGTTTCTCTGCTCGGGTAAGTTGTGATGATTTGTATTTGCTTGTCAGTTACTCCAGCTTTATTATAGATGCAGTGGTTTGCCCTGTGACCTCACTTCTGTGATGGATCCAAGAAAAGCTATTGATTTTTCAAGTTGTTCACCTTTTTACTTATTATTAGGATGGAGTGACAACTTCCAGGCTTCTTACATGTTGGTCCAGAAGCCTGCAGCTCTCTCCATCTGGTACATTTTACATTTAGTATTTTGTTATTTCTACAATTTCTATTTCATCTCATCCCAAGTTTTCCTGCTGAATGCCTATGATATTTTTTATTGCCTCTATTATTTTGTTATACATCATAAGTATATGCATATTGTCTTCTATCTTTAATAATTCTGAAAATTTGAAATATTTATGGGTCTAATTCTATTTCTTTATTCTACTTATCCTTGCTCGTGTATTCTTGTCATCTTGTGGTTTTACAAAAATCTCATTGTGAGCCAATGTTTGTTGAAACTTTATTTGTGAGGAGTTGTGAGGCTTAGTTTGAGGGTATATATTCCTGCAGAGATGATTTGCTTTAATTTCTGCCAGCCACACGGAATCCCTTCGATAACTGAGCCACCATAATTTCTTAGTGTTTTCGTTTTCATTGTACAAGTACTGTAATTTCAGACTACAATTACTACATAATGACTGACTTCTACTTATAGTTTTCAGGGACTATTTCAGCCATCCAACCCCCACTCTCCCCTCACATACCAAGAGGCAAGATTACACTAGACAACTTTCCTTGCTGAGTTCTCTTGCAAAGCAGTTTTCTTCTCGTTCATCATTTCCCGGGGGATATAGCACATTAGGGCTCCTAGATGCATGGGTGGGTGTCCAAAACAACAACTATTCAAATGCCCTGTCCTTTTATCTCCCATGTGGTTTTGGAAGTTACAACTCCATGTTGCTGGAGATGGGCAGATACTACCTGGAAGCTTCTGGCTTTAGCCCCTCTTTTCCTGTCTAGAGTCATAGGGCTGCCTCATGTTTGGCCTTAGTGAAGGAGTTTCTTCATTTTCTTTCACATATATAGTTCAGATATGTACCCAAAATAATTTTAAGTATATTTTGTGTACCAATTTTAGATATTTTGTAGTGAACTGCTTTTTGGGTATGTAACTATGTATTTAACTGGAAAGGAAAGCTCCTTGACAATTTGATTTTGATATTGTGTATTTCTTTTTCATTTTCTTCCCCCTTCACATTAAAAATTAAATCATTCTGTAGAGCAGGTATTTTAACTGAGTCACACTCCCTAGGTACCGATAGTTTGGGGTTATTGTTTATTTCCTTTTCATTTCTTTCCTGTGTATTTAACTGATTGTGTCTTTCCTGCAAGACACACATACACACACACACACACACACACTTGTTTTGTTTTGTGTTTGAGGTACTGCTGGACTGCATAGTCAGGTTTTTGCCCTGCATCTGTGCTGTACAGTGGTGCTGCTGCTTTCATATCCTTATATCTCTAGTGCAGAATTAGAAACATTGCGAACTGTTATGTACTAAGTACTCACTTAAATGTGTTGAACTGTTGAGCTAAAAGCCTTTAGTGTTGAACACAGGAAAAATGATGGATATGGAGTACTCCTATGTCTCTAAAAATTTAAATAAAATAAGTAGATCACTTAAAATATAGGGATGTAATATTTTGTCTGACTTTTTTTTGGGTCTTAATTAGTTTGTTGTTTATCAGGTTTCATGTGTGTGGGAGGGATTCTGTTGATATTTATTGTAGAAGCAACAGCACAAAATAGCAGTATTTAGGAGGGAAAGGGAGGGGTTAACCCTGGTTAATGTAGAAGCAAGTAGTAAAAGTTTCATGGAGATATAATTGTAAAAGAGCAGAAACTGTCCCTTCCTTAAAATTCATTAAAAGTTCTGTAATGTATATGATTAAGGACTATCAAGGAATTTTTTTTAAAGAAACTATTTTCAATGCAGGCAAGGTTAGTGACATCCTGTTTAAAAAATCTTCATTTTGCACATTTTTAAGAAATCCACTACGTTGACCATTCAGTATTTGATCACGTGTTAGGCATTCACCAATGTCAATTTCTCTTCTATTTCCTTGCCCTGGGAGATTTTACTTCCTCATCCTCTTAAATTTATGCCAGGCAGCGTGACTTGCTTTGGCCAGTTAAACGTGAACAGGAGTGATACATGTCACTTCCAGGCAGAAGGATTTCATGGTGAGTCTTCTGGTCTTTGAGCCTCTTCCCTGTCCTGGTGCTCATAGAAGCATGGGGTGATTTGCAGCTATCTTGAGTCTGATGCAGCCCAGAAATCAGAATCAACACAACACAGCTGCCTCAAGAGTTGCCCAGATCTGCATGTGAAAAAAAAATGAACTTTTATTATGTAACAGCACTGAGATTTGGAGTTGTTTTTAATTGCTCTATAACCTAACCTACTCTGGCTAATACAGGTGGTAAAATGTGAAGTACTTTAAACAAATACAAAGAGAACACTTAACAAATGCAAGCAGAAAGAGAACAATTGAGATGACATATTTTATGTTAGGAAGCACTACCCCTGGTTTAAAACACACCAAGATTTTCAGATAAAAGTAACTTTTTAAGAGTGCTTATAAAAACAAGTTGAAATCTAATTCACCCCATTTTCTCAAATTTTTGAGTCTAAAATATGTTTTTGTATATTGTAGTATTTTATCCTGAGGTAAGACCTTTGAGTATGTACTAAATATTTCTCTATGCTAGTATTCTTTGCTAAGTACAATCATTAATTACTGAATTTTATTAGTTTGGTCTGTTACTTGTATCTTAGTCTTCCCAGCCCTGGGGTTAGCACTGGAACAAGCTTCAGCTGAAATTTTGGAGAGGGTATGATAGGGAACAATATGATTTCGTAATTATAAGTGGAGAAGACCTTCATTTTTGTTGTGTTTTGTTTGTTTTATATTTGCTTGTTTGGCTGGTTGGCATTCGAACTCCCTGTCCATGTTGGGAACTTTTTTACTGTTTATGTCTTGCTGGGGAAGATTTATTTGCTGATGTAACCCAGTGGCTAACAGTGGGACAGTAGGGTTCTCTCCAGACCTTTCCCATAGTAGGAAGTTGGCCACTGTTTCCCAGTTTTGCTGCCTTGACTTCATTTGCCACTTATTTTTCAAGCCAGGTTCTCCAGACATGTAAATGGTTTTGGAAGGCTGTAAGTCCCTAATTTAAGGAATTTAAACAAATTCCTCTTCGTAAATTCGTCAGTCAGTGTCTGTCTCTTTTAACTAAGAACACTGATAAAAAACTTTGGCTATAGATGCTGCTTCTTTTTTTTCAGGCACACATTTCTTAGCTCATTTATTCATTCATCTATGTATTCATTAAAGAACTATGCATTAAGTGCCTTATAACTATCTTTTTACTGAGATTAAAATTGGAAGCAAGGTAGATAGGCAGGAACGTATGAGTTCTTTCACATTGTTAAATCTGCTCTTGTCTGTCCTGTATCAGAGCCTGTTCACATGCTGCTCCTTCTATTTGACCGTCTCCGCACACCACTGCTATTCTTACATGTCAGCCTGTAGTGCTTTCTGGCCGCTTCTCTGTTCTTGTACATATCTAGTAAACTCCTTTTCATCCATCAAATATTAGCACTAAAGGAAACCAACCTGAATGGTTCATTATGCTCTGTAAATTTCATTCATGCATTTTATACATTCCTTAGTTCTTTACATGTGGACTCTTTTCTGTTCCTCTCCATGTTTCCTTTTGCTCATAATGTTATCCTCCCGACCTAGTAAAACTATCCCTTTCATGCCATAGGTACTCAAAACATATTTGCCCAGAGAATGAAGGAAGTACACAATCAAAATACAGTGTGCAATTGGATTAACTACAGAGTGCTGTGAGCTTATGAGGTGGGTGATCTAACCCAGCCTTGGGGGATCAGTGATGTGTAAACTGAGATCTAAATGCAAATCAGCTAGGTGAAGCTGTTGGGGGTGAGAAGAGGGAGAAAAGGGGAACTGAAAGTGTGCTCTAGGTAAAAGAAACAACACATAGGAAAGCCAGGAAGCAAGTTATCTGGAATTCCGTGGAACCCCACAGAACATACCACATTTGGTCACCTGGGACACAACACACTCAGGGTACGTGCTCATTGGGGGAGGGCGAGCTCACATGCCTGACGTAGAGTTCACACTCAGTCTCAGTGCAGAGTGAAAACAAGTATCCTAGGTCAATCCCAGCGAAGTTTCTGTGGTTTTCTCCTTGCAGTGGTTGGTTTTCCTTTTCTCTGATCTTTCCATCCCATCAAGAAGAGGCAGCTATGAAATTGGTATCATAAGTGCACACCTGGCTAGTCCTCTTCTAAGTGAATAGGGTATTCCTGCTATAACCCTCCAGGGTTACATGATTAAGCTGACATATGTTTTATCCTGCAGCTCTTCACTTACTCGGAGGCAGGCCCAAACGCCCAGGTGTGCAGGCTACGCATATAAACCATGGTTGATCCTGGTCGCAATCACCTCTTCTGTTGGAAATTCTGCATTTATTTTCAGTTTAATTTCTTCCATGTATCTATATATTTTGCTTCATTGTGTATCAATATTTGTGGTTCACATATTAATAGTGACTTTTCACTTTGAATTGCTTTTTTCTAAATTGAAGTATTACATATATAGTACTGATAGTACGATTTCTTTCTTTCTTCCTTTTCTCTCTTTCCCTTCCTTTCTTCCTTCCTTCCTTCCTTTCTTTCTTTCTTTCATCAAACATCTTACATCTTTCCTGGTAACTTATTAACCGTAATAAACGTCCATGCTACAGATCAGCAAGCTGGGAATTGATTCAGTGTGCAGACAGTGGTTTCCTAGTGAAGAAGAGGCAGCTGGGTTTTCAGTGTGGGAAGCCAAATCCTTTGCCTATTGACATTCTTTACCTGGTGTTTTGAAGTTTATTAATGCCCTCCAGATGCATGTTGAATTTTCCAGTTTATTTTATATATTTGGAGACAGTGTTGGATGGCAGAATGAATAGTGAGAAGACTTGCTTTAAAATCTTACTCATGCAGAGACAATGCAATTGCTGGAGGGTATCTGCTAGGAGCCTCAGTGGCCTTCTCAGCAGAAGGGGATTAACAGTCCTCACCCCATGGGTGTCATAAGGATTAAATGAGATACTACCTCAAAATAGGGGTTTTAATTCATAGTAGGTATGTAACTAACTTTTCGTTTTCTTTATCTCAGTTATTAACGTCATGTTGATTAATTCACATATATGGTTTACCAATATGGGCATTCATTTTTGTAGAAAATTTTGATGAATTCACCATGAAATAAATTTCCGGACTTTCACACTTTGATTATGAAGTTCCTAAGCCTCATAAGTAGGAGGCTCATTGTTTAAAAATAGACTCGCTTGGTCTCAATTTCCCTGGAATAAGGTTCTGCTACTTTGGGTATTATGTTTTTACCCTCCCACTTTTTTTTTGCACTGTTTCCTATGATTCATTTTCATTACTTTAAAGGCCAAATATTCAAAGAAAGAATATACACTTCTGTGCCACTTTTACCTTTATCTTTCTTTAAATCTGATCCCGATTGGCAAATACCTGTGACAATGAAAATGTGCATTCTCCCTGAGAAGGGACACCTCATTTGAATCAGTTATTCTTCTGCAAATAATAGCAAATGGAAAAGAGTTTGGGGGTCAGAAGATGTTTGTTTTAGCCCTCTCTGAACTTCATTTTCCTTCTCTGTATATTTAGAACTCATACAATTATTTTTAAGCAAAATAATATATGTCAGAACTTTATAACTTAGAAATGACTACATAAATGTTATTTTTTTTGTTACAAAAATAAGAGTTGGCCCATGTCGCTAGGATAAAATGAAAGTAGAAAAAGACCTAATTAGTCTTTTGTTTGATTAGGATGCTCTTCCAATCAGAACTGAGAAAGCAAGCCCACTGAGTAATTTATTGCCCACTTAGCTTTTCCTCTACTTATTTAATTTAATTTTTTATTTAGTTTTAACAGAACCTGGATATTGTATTTTGGAGAGGACAGGGTCAACCTCAATACCTCTGTTAAGGCTGATATAGTTTAAGAGCAGGGCCTTCAATCTCTGTTTCTTTTTAGTTTGTCTGCCTTGGAGTGCTAGTATTTTTAGTGCACTTTGGACTATCAGGGTTTTCCACTCTGGCACTTTAACTGAAACAGTGTAGTTTCTCTCCTCCTTAGGCCAATCAAAGTTAACCTTTTTATTTGCAAATTGAAAACTGGTGCAGAAAATTATTCTGTTGAATGTCAAGGTGTTAAGACAGTCTCAGGCTAGGGATACAGGAGGAACAGCATTGGATACAGAAAGTTAAGTCCTATAGGAGGGTAGATGTGACTAATATTGGTAAATATGATTAAGGTTCATGGGGGATGTGTTGAGACCTAGCATTTTTTTTTTGCGGTACGCGGGCCTCTCACTGTTGTGGCCTCTCCCGTTGCGGAGCACAGGCTCCGGACGCGCAGGCTCAGCGGCCATGGCTCACGGGCCCAGCCGCTCCGCGGCATGTGGGATCTTCCCAGACCGGGGCACGAACCCGCGTCCCCTGCATCGGCAGGCGGACTCTCAACCACTGCGCCACCGGGGAAGCCCGAGACCTAGCATTTTTAAAGGTAGAATTGTATTTGAAATAATTTAACATTCTTAATATTAAATGTTAAACTTGCCAGTTGTGAGGATGTTGAAAAAAGCTATTTTCTTGGTACAAAGTACCAGGCAGTATTATTTTTTTGTTTGTTTGTTTGTTTGTTTATACAGCAAGTTCTTATTAGTCATCAATTTTATACACATCAGTGTATACATGTCAATCCCAATTGTCCAATTCAGCACACCACCATCCCCACCCCACTGCGGTTTTCCCCCCTTGGTGTCCATACGTTTGTTCTCTACATCTGTGTCTCAACTTCTGCCCTGCAAACCGGTTCATCTGTACCATTTCTCTAGGTTCCACATACATGCGTTAATATACGATATTTGTTTTTCTCTTTCTGACTTACTTCACTCTGTATGACAGTCTCTAGATCCATCCACGTCTCAACAAATGACTCAGTTTCGTTCCTTTTTATGGCTGAGTAATATTCCATTGTATATATGTACCACATCTTCTTTATCCATTCGCCAGACAGTATTATTGAGACTACAGCATCATTGAGAAGATGCTTTGCTAATCCCCCCTCAGGGTAGAAGCTGAACCGCAGAGTTTTAATATAGACTGAACTATTTTGCTTGAGCCCAGGATAATGGTTTACTTGCTATCTGGAAGAAAGAAGAGAAAAGCTGAAAAAAGTGGGAAGGGAGCTAGTGAAGTAGTAAAAGGCCAAACTCTACATCAGGTTATATCAAGTTACTAAAGTCACAAAAAGTAATTTTTTGAGAGTAAGAGTAAACATAGAGCTTGGGCTGGTCTGAGGTATCATGTCCTAAGGAAAACTGTGATTCAGAGAGGAAATAAGTGGCTGAGAACTCACAGAAATCAAAGGCCAAGCTCTAGACCCATAAGAGCCCATGCTAAGTTTCACCAGGCCATAGGGAGCTAGGGGACCCCTAGGTAGTATCTAAGCTAATAGTAGAAGTTATTTCTGCTTATCCCTTTCTGAGTTCCCTTTCATGGGAAACCAGTGTTCCTGTATACTAAAACTCCTCACCGGATACCTTTTTCCATCTCCTGCCTTGACTGACTACTCGTTTCCCTTATACTATTCAATCCACTACAACTTGGCTTCTACCCCTAATAATTCTGCTGGAACCATTCTTACAGGAATGGGAGCATTTGCAATATAAACTCACAACAATTCTGTGATTTAGGTACCATTATTATTCTCATCTGTATCATGGGGATAATAATAGAACTGACCACATAGAGTTAGTTGACCCTCAAATATGCAGTTAGTTTTCAACAGACACTTGCTATTGTTATTATTATTGTGTTGTTGTTGTTGTCGTCTGTTCCCTTCTTCAGGAAATACTATTTTTCTTAGTTGCTGGGACAAGCTTCTTTCAAGATTTTCAGTCTTCTTGCCTGGACATTTCCTATGTCTCCCTTGCAGCTCCTCTTCCCTTACCAATCCTTGAAAAATTAGTGTTCTTTGAGGCTCTTCCTGAGTGATAAGCCATAAGCGGTAGCTTATCTTCCCACCATTTCAACTATATCTACTTGTCATTTTTTTTCAAATCTTTACCTCCATGCTAACTCCACAAGATCTAGAATCATGAGTGCAATCACTAAGTCTGTTTTCCCAGCTCAGTGAATGGCAATGCCTGCTAGTTGCTGAAGCCAAAAACTGGGTGTCATCAGTGAGACTCCTCCATATTCAATCAATAATTGGACTGGCCAATTCTGTCTTCTAAATATTTCTGGAATCTGTCTGCCTTGCTTCAACCTCTGTGTCACTGACATTTCAGGATTGCATAGTCTCCTAATTGGTCTCCCTTTCTCCAGTAAAGAGCCTTTTAAATCCATTCTCTGTGTCACAGTGAACTTATCACAAATTAACCCCAGATTAATCTCCTACTACTTTCTCCTTAAATGGGTCCAGCCCTGTTAAACTATTCTAAGTTCCCTCAAGATGTCCGATTCCCAGTTTAGCTCAGGGCTTTGCACATTCTTTTCCTTCTGCCTGGAAAACTACCTCCTTTCCCTGTACCCTTTATTTGGTTGATTCCTTCTCATTCTTCAGGTTTTAGCTCAGATGTTATTTCCTCAGAAACCCTTTCCTGCATCACTCAAACTCTGAATGAGACCTTTCTGCCCTATGCACCTAGAGTGCCTGTTGCAGCTCTCACCACAGTGCCATGTGATTGCCAAGATACCTGTCTCTCCCACTAGCCTATAAGCACCCTTCAGTACAGAAATTGTATTTTATTATTGTATCTCTAGAAACCAGTGCAGCATCCAGCATATAATAAGTACTTAAGGAATGTGTGTCAAAAGAATAAGAATGGGGAATAAAATCTCATTTAACGTTTAAATGCATTTTCTAATAATGCATCCCCATAATGGAAGCACATCGTAATTAAAGTATATAGAAGTATATAGTGTAACAAGTCACTCTATTTCTCAAGTTACCCAATCTGTAAAATAAAGAGGCTGGATAAGTGTATATATATATATATATATATATATGTGTGTGTGTGTGTGTGTGTGTGTATAAAATACACCCTTTTCAGCTCTAACATTGTATTATTTTCTAAAGACTCCTCAATGAGAAACTACCAATAATACCACCAAAGAAACCCATTCAATGCTACCTTCCTAGATACTGAATGTAGAACAACTGTCTAATTCCAGATATTCTAGGGTACTTTCAAGACAAAGATCTATAAGGAACATTCTAGACTGAAGTCTGTACTATTCTAAAATAACCAGGACCATGTGCATTTTTGAATCCCGATTTTATACTGTTAGTGGTTTAATGCTGAGCCAATATTACAAGTTTTGTGTGTTTGCTTGAAAGTTACAGCAGATGTAGCATAGAGCAGTGAGTCGGGAGTCAGCCTGCCTGGACACAAGTCACTGCTCTCCAGGAACTCACTGTGACTTTGGCAAATCTCAGTTTTCTCATTTGCAAATTAGAATAACAGTGGTAACTAACATGGTATTTTGTGAAGATTAATGCATTAAGAGTTGCAAAATTATTAAAACAGTGTTTGGTGTATAGAATATGAAGTCAGTGAATGTTATCTATGACTGTATTATTAACTTACAATTATTTAAATTACTTTCTTGCTTACTTAACTTTCAGTTAAGGGGATTTTCAAGATGAGAGGGTCTTCTGCTCTCTGTGATCTCTTTCCACCTGCCTTTGCAGAACAACCCCCTCACTGGACCACCAGATGTCACTGTTTCTGACAGTTTCCAACTTCTTGGCCATCTTAAGATGTTATGCTATTTCGAAGGAGAAATGTGTGAAGTTTCGAAGAGAGAAAACGTTTTAATATTATGGAACTTTTAATAAAAGTTCCCTAAAACCATATATAGCCATCTTTAAAGCATTTTTTTCATGTATTATTCAAGGAGTTCATATTACACTTGCCACAGCTGAGATGATGTTGATGATAATGAGAACCTGAGAATGACTTCTAAATGGATCACTTGGGGTTTATTCATTATTAAACCATTCAACAGGGCTTCCCTGGTGGCGCAGTGGTTGAGAGTCCACCTGCCGATGCAGGGGATACCGGTTCGTGCCCCGGTCCGGGAGGATCCCGCATGCCGCGGAGTGGCTGGGCCCGTGAGCCATGGCCGCTGGGCCTGCGCGTCCGGAGCCTGTGCTCCGCAATGGGAGAGGCCACAGCAGTGAGAGGCCCGCATACCGCAAAAAAAAAAAAAAAAAAAACCATTCAACAAAAAACATTTTCATAAGTAGTTATGTTAAAGATAACTTGATAGAAAACGAAATTAAATTGGACATGGATACCACCACTAGATAGAGGCTAATAACAGAGACAAGAGTTACAAATAGCTTAAAGCAGATTAAGAAAAAAGCTATTTTTCCTTAACTGACCTAAGCTATTTAAACAAGGAGAAGTATTATGCTAGGAAAGGACAGCAAAGGAAAAGATGTCTCTTGGTCTCTTGGTAGGGCATTAGGGACAGTAATATGGAAGAGAAGTATTTGAGTGCGATCTTAAAGAACAATTAGGATTTGACCTAGGGAAATGGGCTGGGGATGATTTGTATGTGCAAAGATATGAATATAGGAAAGTATAGAAAATATATGTAGACCAATAAGAGGTTCATTTAATCTTACGGGTAGGGCATATAATAGAGAGTGACAAGAAAAAAATAGTGAAAATATACATTGGGATCAGATTGTGAAGGCCCCTGAGTACGAGGAAATAAGATTTAGAAGTGCAGCAAAATAAAACAGAGCACTGGGGATGTACATAGGTGAGTTTGAATCCTGGTTTAGGCTCTTAACTATTTAAGCTCAGACCAGAGAACCTCCCAGCCCCACACTGAAGAGGGGGGAGAGATAGAAAGAGAAAGGTATCCGGCGGGGGGTAGGGGCTCCCTGAACTGCAGTCAGTTTCTTGACTGGGAAATCTGGGCAAGTAACACTGTTGGGAAGTTGGGAAGATTGAGGATAATGCACTGTAGGCACTTGGAACCTGTAAGCTGTTACTATAGTACTTTGTAGATGGTGGTTCCTCTGTTATCAGAAAGAGTATTTCTATATTTAGTGGATAGTAAGAGATAATTGAAATAGAGGTGCCTAAGAACAGATTCTCCCCTCTTCCCTGACAGCATGTAGAGGCCTACCTTGGGACACCCTGTGTCTGTGGTTGAACGAGGTATTTGTATAAATGGAACAAGTGGCCCTGTGACTCTTGATACATTCTCAGAGGTGCTTAAGGATTTGTTGAGATGCTTAACCTGCAATGGTCAGGCTTAAGCCACAGGTACCCCTACCATGTCCACAGCGGGTGTTAGAACTCTGTTAGGCTCCAAGGCTCCAAAAGAGACTGCTCCTGTTACAGTTATTAGGCTCTTTATCACTTTCACAAGCTCAGAAAATGTGCCCTGTTTTGAGAGTTTTCAGGAGTCTGCTTATTTTGTTTTTAAGAATGAAAACCAGTTCATTATTATTTGCTTTCCTTTAGAGAGATCCTGTGGTTACATGTTTCGTCTTTTCAATTAAAAGAATAAATAGTACAGATCATGTGAACCACACAGTCATACCAATTAGAGGCTTGAAAAGGGAAAATCTTCACCCTCCTTTTGGAATAGTATGTCTGCTCTAATATTGCCTTTAATGTTTTGCAATGATTCGCTTTTCCATTGTCCTGAAGGACAGGGTTTTGCCTGACTTCTTTTCAGAGACTATTCTGGAATATTGTAACCGAACTACTAACTCATTTTTTCTCTCTCTGGGATATTTCTCCTGCCAGGCTAAATTTTCTTTTCTGAATTTCATATCTACCTCTGTTCCCTTGAACCCAGCTAAACAATTCATTTCCTCCCCATTTTGGCTTTTTATAGCACCTAACCTGTTATTCTACTCCCAGTTTCCTCTGCTTTAACCAAACTGCCCACACTTAGGGGCTTGAATCTTCCCTTATTTCTGTCATCATTTTACTCTTAATTTTGTTACTTGTGCCACTGGAATATCTACAGTAAAAAAGGCACAAAGAGTTCTCTGAGTTCGAAAATTACTTTTGTAGCTATTGTTGCCAAGGAAACCACTTCCACTGTATCTTAGTTTTTTACTTAGCACATAGAGTCCTTTATGCGCTAGATTTTGAGGAATCACTGTGAGATTTCTTTGTCTCCCTATCTTTTTCTGTTAGAAAGCTGGACATCAGTTTCCAAAAGAAGTAGAGGAAAACAATAACTGCCCTAAGCATCAACTTCGAATACACAGAGCTTACAAAACACCCAGAGGTAGGCGAAGACACTTGCTGGGGAAATATTTGGAGTAAGAGCTGGGGGACTCATATTTCTCACTGAATTTCTGAGTGAGCCCGAAGAATTTAACCTTTATTAATATTATTTAAGTTTCATTTTTCAACATGGCCTATCTCACCAAATTATTCTTCATAATGCTATCCATTCTTTGGCATGATAGCAGAATATTCTCCCCCATAAATACATGCTTTATGTTACTGTATCTTAGGAAATGTTATACAATTATGAAAATGCTATGCAATTATATATTTGCATATTTATATTAACTTTCTACACACATTCTTCTTTTAATATGTTTATTGGAGTATAATTGCTTTACAATGTTGTGTTAGTTTCTGCTGTTTAACAAAGTGAATCAGCTATATGCATACATATATCCCCATATCCCCTCCCTCTTAAGCATCCCTCCCACCCTCCCTGTCCCACCCCTCTAGGCGGTCATAAAGCATCGAGCTGATCTCCCTGTGCTATGCGGCTGCTTTCCCACTAGCTATCTGTTTTACATTTGGTAGTGTATATATGTCAATGCCACTCTCTCACTTTGTCCCAGCTCACCCTTCCCCCTCCCCGTGTCCTCAAGTCCATTCTCTATGTCTACATCTTTATTCCTGTCCTGCCGCTAGGTTCATCAGTACCGTTTTTTTAAGATTCCACATATGTACACACATTCATTTAAAATTTACCTTGTTTGGTTTTCAGTTAATTCAGTTCACTGACCAGACGCTGGGTTTTTTTTTTTTTTTCCCTGTCAAATTCTTTAGGAGAAAACTACAGAAACCTAGGAAGTATATCTAACACTTGAAAAAAATAAGATATTTGTTGATTGCAGTGCCTTCTTATGAAACAAATCACTACTTTCAGCCTTTAGCTGCCCAGATTTTTAATATATCTGCTTCAAATAGCCAGAGGCAGACAAGATTAAAAACAAATGAAATAAGCCTTCTTCGGTTATCACCAAGCACGAGTAGGTGTTCACCATGGGCAGGCGGCTACGTGCAGGCTACGTGCAGGGCGGAAGTTCCTTCTGGCATCCTCATCGCACTTCCCACCCTTAATTATTCCTGTCTGTAGGCTTGCATGCTCAGCAGGTGGGGGTGTGGGTATTTCTGCTCACAGGATCTATTTGTTTTTGCATGGATGAGTATTTAGATAAACTGGCAGGCCCTTGTTAAAACTGCAAAGGAGTTGAGAGTGGTCCATTTTAACCTGCTCCAATGCATCTGGGCACACCCATCCACCCTCTTTACATGGCCTGCTGCCAACCTCTCCCCGCCCCAAACACCTCACATTGTGCTTGTCATGGAGCCACACCATACAGTACACTTACACTAGTGTGTATTTGCCTTCATTTACATTTTTACTTTTCAATTCCAGAAAAATTCCATTTCACTTGCTGCTTTGAACTTCATTCTGAGTCTTTCGTGTCCATTAACATAGCAGTGAGAGTATGAAAAAATGGTTTACCTACATGAAAAACAATCACTTTTCTGAAATCTTTTTCAGAGGCTAGCGTATGTGTGCACCCAGAGAAACAGTTTCCTCCTTCTCTCCCCACCCCGACTCTGAAATGTGAGACTCTAAATGTTTGGGTAGTTTGTGGGAAAAGGCACCTTCTAACTGCTTTTGCTTTAGTTTTCTTTGAAGTTGCACAGGGGTGAATAATGTTCTCTCAGCCCCGTCCCACTCCTGGTCCCTCCGTAACCATACCCAGGGAATGAGAAACCCCAGATGTGGTTGTGTATGGCTCATTTCCCAGAGCTGATAGATACATAGGAATATGTCTCAGCATCTAGTCTTTAAGTATTTTACCTGGCCTGGCCCTTCTGTTATCTCTTAAACTCCCTATTCCCTATTATACACCAGCTCCCCTTCTTTCCATCCTCTCTGCAGACATCTAGCAGCACTTACTACAGTCTTGCTTCAGGCACTGTGCTGAGCATTGGCATAAGGACAAAAAAGAAAATTTGGTCCCATCCCTTATGAAAGTGACAGTATAATTGGAGACAGGGACATAAATAGGTATTTGCAATGTGCTGTACGATAGGACTAAGTTCAGAGTGTTACGGAAGCTGACTTGAAATGAGTCATGGAGAGTCAATTAGAGCTAGCCAGGAAAAGTGGGGACTTGGTCATGAATGACCTGTGAAGAGGGAACAGCAAGTGCAAAGACCCAGGGGTGAGCCAGTGGGAGCCAATGGGCAAATTGGTCAGGAGCTAGAGGTATTTCACCATGGCCAGGCTTTTCTGTTCACCATGAGAAATGCTTATTATTAACTTAGTTGCATTATAATTTTATTACAGTTATAAACTCTACATTCACACTTATTTTCAAGATGGAGTATTTATGGGGCACAGTTACTTGTTCACGCTCAATTACTTCTCTTCTCCAATTGAAGTGGTTATAAAATAATCATCAATTATAGAGCTTCTTTTGTTTTGGGTTGTTCCTATTCCAGTGTTGTCCATGTAATTTGGATAGCTGAAATAATGCTCCCAAGTTTGCAGTGAGATGTGGACCATGAATTATCAAAATGAATCTGTATAAGTATAGTATAGTGAGAATCCATAAAATGCAATTCTGAAATTAATCAGTCCATTGGAGGGCTTAATAATGATAGAAGCAGCGTTTGCATTATTTAAGCATTATTGTTGGCAGATGGACCACACTGTGCTTTAAACAGGACTCACCCTAATAGAATAAGATTAACCATTTATTGAAATAGTAAGGATTGCACTAGAGCAGAGCAAATGGAAAAAAATCTCAAGAGAAACCAAATGGGTATTATATGGGCCAATACCACAAGTTAATCCTCCCCCTTTTCAATCCTCAAATGCAAATGGCAAGTTGTTTTAAGGCAGAGTCTAATCTCTTTTGCATCTGTTCTCTAAAGCCTTGTGTTAGACAGATATTTTGCTACAGAGCTGGCATCCAAACAGGTTCAGGGAAATGAAAATCTAGCAGTAGAATTAAGCCAAAGAATTGTGAAATTTGTTAATCATTTCTTCCCCATTTTTGTATTTCTGATTTCAATTTCCTGAATTGAGGAAGCAAGACTGAAGTAAAGCCACCCGTTATCATTAATGGACAGCGTTTCATTCTTGCAAAGGCCTTTTTCTCAGTAAAAATATATTGGAAACCTACGGAGAGGAACACAGATCCTGAAATACAGACCACCTGAGTAGCAGGTCCATATCCTTGACTAACCACAGACCACAGTGTGCAGTCCCAAAGTCAAAAAATATATACACAAGATGAAGGAAGACAGGAGTATTATTTAACACTCCATTGCTAGATGGGACATTACTCCAAACCCTAATTTAGTTTCCTAGAAAGCTAGGCTGAACCATGTGAAAACTTCTCTTTGCTTTGACATAGATGCCTTTTACCTAAAACTAAATTTCTTCAAAGGGACTTTGTGTCTCACTTAAGCTCAATCTGAATCTTGGCTCTTCACATTCTAACTGTGAGGAAAAGCTGGCCTAGAAAGATGAAACCAGTAGGAAGAGGAAGACCGAAGAAGTGCAGAGGAGCTGGGACAGAGATGCTAGGACTTGTTTCAAGTGTTAATTTCCTGTAAGATACCAGGGCTCTACCCTTCTGGAAGGAAGAGCATTCAAAGAGCCAGAAAGACACATTTATCCTCCCGCAGGTTTGCTTATATCTGTAGTACTTTTGTCCACAAAGTACCTTTAGCCCCTAACCGGGACCATCAGGGCAAGAAGCAGAGCAAATGCTTGATCTCTCTCCCCTCAAGACTGTTGGAGTACAGGATGAGGATAGCAAGCTAGGATTAGTGGTTATCAAAATCTCAGTGACATGCTTAGGTTTGCATAAAAGCTAGCATTGACTCAGCATCTGGTGTGCGGGCCTGTGAACCACTCTTACCCACCTACTTACTTCTGGAATTAGAATCATAGGTTCACAGCATGTCAGAGTTGGAAGGGACCCTACAAGGTAGTCTAGCTAATGAAATGCTTGGATCCCTTTTATTCCATTCTTGCAAGTTATCATTTCTCCTTGAATACTTCTTGAAGAGTGAATGAAGACAGGACAGATGGAAGGAAAAGGACATTACCTGGTACTAGATAGCAGGCTCTGTGCTGAATGTTGTATATATTTTACCATAAAACTTGTATCATTTCTATGTGTTATTGTTGTAGTCAATAAAAATCAACATATATGAAAAACTCAGCTTGCCTAGAGGTACAAGTATAAGCAGTCATGCTGAGATTAGATATCCAGTATTTCTGGACCCCAAATCTCATCCTTTGTACACAGCAACTTTTACATTTTAATCCATGGAACACTCATACTTGACATATTTAAAGGTATTACTGAAAAGGTGTGGTAAAGCAATTTGGGGAAACACTGAGGTGAATAATGTGAATACATTCTTCTTACTGCAGGAATTCAGTCTTTACTGTGTTGATGTGCTCTGTTTCTCTCAAGTGTGATAAAAACATTCTGAATTTATAGCCTTTTTATTTAACATTCACAACAGCCCTGTGATCAGGTAGCGTTATCCCCATTTTACATATACAGGAACAAGGGGAGATTGCTTTGCCTAGAGTCACCAGTTGGTAATGGTAAAGCTGTGGTTTTGAACCTGGAGAGTGAGACTCAGGAATCTGAACTCTTATCTAGTACATGGTACTAGTCCTCTCTATGGCATTTGATGTGTCCTTAGTTTACTTATCACAAACATCACGAGGAACCACCATTCCTTACGACAGCTCAGTGCCCAGTGCAATTCCAGAGAAATCTTGAAGGATAGGAAATGTACCAATGTATTCAATAAATTCCATATAGGTGAACAGAGGCTGTGTGGTAGATACTCATTATTTAATCTTTTATCAAGTAGCTGACCATTTTGGCCATAAAGTATGTTAATAGTTACATTTTCAGAAGATAAAAAAATATTGTGGTAAACATTAAAGAGAGAAAGTTTAATGTAATGATTGTTTAAGGAAGCAAATATTTCACTAATAGTCTATTCTTTTTCCTGTGATTAAGAACTCTTAATTTTAATAAAAGTGGAGGCAAGTCCTGATTTAATTGAAACTTTTAAAACTTTAATTTTTTCGGTAAAAAGTGATAGAAGTTCATTTTATAAATTAAAAAAAAACGTTCCTACTTCTACAATCTAAAGGCATCTGTTTCAAATCTACTTTTATTTAAAACATAATAACATTGTTAGAGCAGCAATTACATATGTATATAACTACATGGCAATTATTATTGAGCTCTTGCTAGGTGCAAAGCAGAATGGAAGCAGCTTTCAGAGAGTCTCTATGAAGTTGATGTTTCATGTCTGTTTTGCAGATGAGGTACCAAGCCAAAGATTTCTTTGATTTGTTTTTAAAAATAAGAAAGAGGAAGAACTGGGAATCAAAGCTAGATTTCTTTGAGAGAACGCTGAAATTTGTCTACCTAAGGAAAAATTCACGGCCTAAATGAAGTCATAATAGTAGGTGAAGTGTATGTGTATGTGTATACATATATATGTGTGTATATATATATATGTAAACACACACATATATATAATATATATGTATATACACACATACATACACATATATGTATACAAATATATAAAAGAACATATATATGTGTGTGTATATATGACAGCTTACAGCATCATCACTAGGATCTATTAATAGACTTGGTGAATTGGGATGAGAGAAAGGAGTTTAACTTAACTGGGGATAAGGCAGTAGGCTTATGAGTGGAGGGTGCTAAATTTAGTTCTAAATACAGTGTGTTTGTGGTTTCTATGAAATTTACTGATGGAGATGTTTGGTGGTCAACTGAAATGTGAATCTTGGTTTAGAGGTTGCTTGCGGAGTGCTCAGCATATAGACAATGGCTAAAACCATAAATTTAATTGCATCATGAGAAGTGAGGAAAGAGGAATGAAGATCGGACACTAGCAAGAAAGAACTCATTAGATATTATAATTTCTTATGGAATTACTGACACGTCGTACTGCATATAGATAATGCACAATCAAAGGGATATTTGTTACAGTATGCAATTCATGTTACATAAATATGTTACATAATTTTTTATTCACAGTAAAAATATGCTAAGGAAAGAAATCGTATGGGGTTTTTATCCTCACATCCAATAACTCTTCAATGAAAGCATAAAATGATAAAACCTCAATATCTTTCATTCATTCACAACAAAATATATATAATCAAAGTAAGAACTTAGGTCTAGTTACAGCAACCATGAACAGGAAATATGACTTTTTAAAAATATTTCCCACCAACACTGGAGTGAGATGAACCGAAAGAAAGAGGAACTAACATACAGTATTTTTAGTGTTAAATGCAAATGATAAAATAGTAGCAGAACCTCTGCTTGAGTGTAGCCTAATCTCAACACAGTAGCCAAGAGTGACGCATTAAAACTTAAGTAAGCTTTTCTCACTCATCTCAGATCCTTTAGTGGCTCTTCTGGCTTTATCCAGAATAAAAGCCAAAGTCTTTACATGCACCTCTAAGGCCTCACCTGAGCAGACTCCCATTAATCCACTGCCTTCCACTCTTTCTCTCCTTCTTGCTCGGTGTGCTCCAGCCGCAGGGGCCAGGGAGCTACTATGGAAAATGCCAGGCATGATTCTTCTTAAGGACATCTCACTAGCTGTTCTCTCTGGCTGCAGTGCTCTTCTTTTCAAATATCTGCTTAGCTACCTCCCTCACACCTTCAAGGCTTTGCTCAAATATCACCTTTTTTGTTTTTTAACATCTTTATTGGAGTATAATTGCTTTACAACGGTGTGTTAATTTCTGCTTTATAGCCCCATATCTCTTCCCTCTTGGTCTCCCTCCCTCCCACTCCCCCTATCCCACCCCTCTAGGTGGTCACAAAGCACTGAGCTGATCTCCCTGTGCTATGCGGCTGCTTCCCACTAGCTATCTGTTTTACATTTGGTAGTGTATATATGTCCATGCCACTCTCTCACTTTGTCCTAGCTTACCCTTCCCCCTCCCCGTATCCTCAAGTCCATTCTCTAGTAGGTCTGCGTCTTTATTCCCATCTTGTCCCTAGGTTCTTCATGACCATATATATATATATATATATATTTTTTTTTTTAGATTCCATATATATGTGTTAGCATATGGTATTTGTTTTTCTCTTTCTGACTTACTTCACTCTGTATCACAGACTCTAGATCCATCCACCTCACTACAAATAACTCAATTTCGTTTCCTTTTATGGCTGAGTAATATTCCATTGTATATATGTGCCACATCTTCTTTATCCATTCATCTGTTCATGGACACAGGTTGCTTCCATGTCCTGGCGATTGTAAATAGAGCTGCAATGAACACTGTGGTACATGACTCTTTTTGAATTCTGGTTTTCTCAGGGTATATGCCCAGTAGTGGGATTGCTGGGTCGTATGGCAGTTCTATGTTTAGTTTTTTAAGGAACCTCCATACTGTTCTCCATAGTGGCTGTATCAATTTACATTCCCACCAACAGTGTAGGAGGGTTCCCTTTTCTCCACACCCTCTCCAGCATTTATTGTTTGTAGATTTTTTGATGATGGCCATTCTGACTGGTGTGAGATGATATCTCATTGTAGTTTTGATTTGCATTTCTCTAATGATTAATGGTGTTGAGCATTTTTTATGTGTTTGTTGGCAATCTGTATATCTTCTTTGGAGAAATGTCTGTTTAGGTCTTCTGCCCATTTTTGGATGGGGTTGTTTGTTTTTTTGATATTGAGCTGCATGAGCTGCTTGTAAATTTTGGAGATTAACCCTTTGTCAGTTGCTTCATTTGCAAATATTTTCTCCCATTCTGAGGGTTGTCTTTTCATTTTGTTTATAGTTTCCTTTGCTGTGCAAAAGCTTTGAAGTTTCATTAGGTCCCATTTGTTTATTTTTGTTTTTATTTCCATTTCTCTAGGAGGTGGGTCAAAAAGGATCTTGCTGTGATTTATGTCATAGAGTGTTCTGCCTATGTTTTCCTCTAAGAGTTTGATAGTGTTTGGCTTTACATTTAGGTCTTTAATCCACTTTGAGATTATTTTTGTGTATGGTGTTAGGGAGTGTTCTAATTTCATTCTTTTACATGTAGCTGTCCAGTTTTTCCAGCACCACTTATTGAAGAGGCTGTCTTTTCTCCCTTCTATATTCTTGCCTCCTTTATCAAAGATAAGGTGACCATATGTGCGTGGGTTTATCTCTGGGCTTTCTATCTTGTTCCATTGAAATATCACCATTTTAATAAGTCAGGGCAAGGCCTGCCCAGACCATTCTAGTTAATACTGCCATCTGCTCCCTCCCACCTACCCCCAGCCTGGATCCCCCTTACTTTACGAACTTTTTTTCCCCAAACCACTTATGTCTTCCAATACACTATATAATTTTTATAATGAGCAAATCTAAAAATCAACAACATTAAGATGTACCATTTTTTTATGTATGACTAAGAAGGAAGAAACGCTGCCAATGAAACCATGATATGTCAACTGTTAGATGTACCCAGATATTACATTTGCTAAAAATGTGAAAAAATTTCTGTCTCAGACTTAATGAAATACGTATTTATTATGTCTAGTTCTTTATTATTTTTTTTCTCCATCTCCCTATGCCAGGATACAAGGTTATAGCAGCAAAGATCTTTATATGGTTTCTTCATTGATATGCTCCAGGTGCTTAGAACAATGCTTGGCAAGTAATAGGTTCTCAATAAATGTTTGTAAAATCAACTGTTAAGTTTATCATTTAGAGAACGGTCACCCTGGACTAAGTAAAGATTAAATCAGAGGCATAGTGGATGTCACCCAGAGATTATAAACTGGCAGCAAAGTAGCTCAAATATATTATCTCTGGATGAAGAATCAGTTCATGACTTCAGATGGTCACCTTACAAGTTTGGGGATGAGCAGATTTGCAGTTGTAGATGGGATAAGTAGATCATATTATGTACATTAGTTATCGCTGTGTACCAGCTTGCCTCCAAACGTAACAACTTAAGATAACACACATCTGTTGTCTCATAACTTCTGTGAGTTAGGAATCTGAGCACAGCTTAGCTGGGCCTCTGTTTCAGGATCTCTCACAGGCTGCAATCAAGGTATTGCCTGACCGTAGTCACCTCAGGGTTTGACTGGGGAAGGATGTGCTCTCAAGCTCATGTGACTTTTGGCAGGATTCAGTTTCTCATGGATCCTTGGACCGAGAGCCTCAGTTCGTTGCTGGTTATTGGCCAGAGCTTACCCCTCAGTTTCTCGCCAGTTGGGCCTCTCCAGTGTTGCACCTTGCTTCATCAAAGTGTGCAAATCAAGAAGGAAACTCCTGGCAATACTGAAGTCAAAATCTTTTGTAATTTAATCACAGAAGTGAGATACCATCACCTTTGCCATATTCTGTTGGTTAGAAGAAAGTCACTACACTCAAGGGGGATGGATTATACAAGGACAAGAATATCAGGAGGTGAAAATCATTGGGGACCATCTTAGAAGTCTGCCTACAACATTATGTGAAGGCATCTTTGGAATTGCTTGTCTAGGAAGAAGGGTGTATTTACCTATGAAGAAACTGAGGAGAATGCTTTAGTAGACACATTCCAGGGTGTATATTAAAAGATGTTTTTAAGTGGGCTTCACCTCCCTCACTTTCCTTCGTAGTGATGGGTTTCTGATAATAATACCTTTCTGACCATAGCTGATTGGTTAAAGGGTAGATACCTGACTCAAGCCAATTAAATTCTACTCTGTAATTTTTGATTTTGTTTTGTTTTGTTTTGGTTTGGTTTTTTTTTTGGTACGCGGGCCTCTCACTGTTGTGGCCTCTCCCGTTGCGGAGCACAGGCTCCGGACGCGCAGGCTCAGCGGCCATGGCTCACGAGCCTAGCCGCTCCGCGGCATGTGGGATCTTCCCGGACCAGGGCATGAACCTGTGTCCCCTGCATCGGCAGGCGGACTCTCAACCACTGCGCCACCAGGGAAGCCCCTGTAATTTTTGATTTTGGACTAACAGACTCTAGTTCAGTGTTGCTTTGAGAGATTGTATAATCTTAGGAACTGTGACTTGAACATCATATATTGCATGAAATGGGAAGCCAGAAAAAAGATCTGCAGAGAAGAAAGGACAAAGATGTTTAGGGAACCACCGAGACAAAAACAGAGTCTCTGATGGTTTTTCTGTTCACATTTCCAGGCATTTCTATAATAACCTTTCATGGGCCTCTTCTATATTGTTACAAATTTCCACTTTTTTTTTTAACTAAAGCAAGCTCAAGTTGGTTTTGCAACTTACAACCAGAGTTCTTACTGAATATCTCTTCATGAAGACCTTCAAAGTACCTTTGTTACTGTGACTACGAATATGACATATTGTGATGACATTTTCTAACAAAGACATGGGGAAAACTTGAAGAGAAGGAAAGAAGCCCTTGAGCCTTCAGTCCAAATTACAACGCAATTAAAATTTTTGGCAAAGTGGTTATTATTTCACTACTTCAATCTTTATAAGATTTTAAAAGAATACATGTCAAGTAGGGATAGGTTTATAAGACCCCCTGTGGAACGAAAGAGGCAAGGAGTCTGAATGGTGAGTGTTGTCTCAAAGCACATCTAAAGCATAATGGCTTCTGTCTAGTCATCTCTTTATTCATGGTAATACATTTGTTTACTCAAAAACCGGAAACACAAGAAAAATAGCAAGGTATAACACTAGGTTCTTAAAATATTGGCTGAAACTAACAAAATAATATTATTATGGTTGAATGCTAACTTTATCTGTTACCATGTTTTTGTAAAGGTTTTTCAGTTTTGCTGCAATGCATAAGAAAAAAATCACAGCATGTTCTAGGAATCTGGACATACTTAGACTATAAAAGAATGAGTAATAGATGAAGTGTTGTCTGTATTACCACTTCCTCCATTTGAGTCGTTTAATCAGCCTCTAATCTTACTTTGAGACACCATTAGACACCCAGTCACCTCTTAAAGCAATGCTGAGCCAAGGGCTGAGTTGGGACCTTTCTAGTGAAGTGTCGGTTCTCTTTCTTTTCGTTCTTGTCTTGGCTTGAACAGGGTTTATATGTGTGGCTCCTGTTTCATGCTCAGTTCTCTAATGCACAGTGAGTACCTAGATCCACATGCAGTAATCTTCCAGGTCTTTAGTCAGTGACTTCTCAGTGGATGGTCTCTGTACAGAATTGACTTGTTTTCCTATTGCTGACTCAAAGTAGACCTCAACAGGTGACATCACATGCCAAGCTAAAGTAAAATATTAAAAGAAGGAATAAAACCCCCAAATGGAACACTTTCAGAACTCAGTGAGTCAGTTATGTTAGAGAGCTTTTCCCTTTGTTCACATTCTCAACTAGAACAAACGCGTTGTCCTTGTTTGCTGGAAGGGCTCTGCCGGGCCAAGAGCGCAAGTTTCGGTTAACAGATCTTGCACTAACTGTGTGCTCCTGATCAAGTCACTTCAGGACAAAGGTTTCGTAAGAAAAAGCTCTGGGCTTCTTTCACTGGTGATTGATATAATCACATTTGTGGGGGAAACTGGCCATCTGTGAGTGGCATCCGCTGGGATGTGTAGGTGTGAGTGGGTCGCACACGAGCCTCCTGGGCAAATTTCTGCCAAGCTGTCCTCAGCTCAGAGGCTAAATAAAGATGAAAAACTGCCATGCGATATTGAGATAGAGCCATTGCAAGACCAGAAAGTATTGTTAGCTTCATCATAAATCAGAATTGTTATGGAACATGGCAATAACACTTTAATACAGTAATGTCTTGAAGCAAAGTCTGCAAATTCAGAATTTTCTCTCAACCTCCAATGCTACCACCTTAGTTTCAGATAATTTCATGTGTCCATCACTATAGACATTCTAGTGGTTGTACCCAACTGCAGTTTCTAGTATTTCTAACTCAGATTGCAAGGTTCTGCCAGATTAGTCTACATTTATGAAAACTGTTGTGCAATTTGGGGCCACAGTTTACTTCCAAAGAATGTTGGCATCACACACGGAGCTCTTCTGCGTCAGCCCCACTGCCCTCTTCCTCCTTCCCATTTATTTCACTTTCTTTTTCTTCACTGCTCATTTCCCCCCTCCCCTCCCTAGTAGGTAAACACACCCTATTACCTTTATAAAAATCTGGGGAAAAAAAAATCTGAGTTCTAAAGGACATCTGGTCTGGAGGGTTTTGGATGATAGATTTGAGACCTGTACAACTTTTACTGTTATCACTTCTATTTCTAAAGCTGCCACTGCTTTCTCTTTTCCATTAACATGTTACATTTTTGTCCAAATGTCCTTCTCAAAAACTCTTTGCGCTTTCTTTTCAGAAAAGTTTTATGTTTGAAAATTAATAGCATCTCCCCACAAATGTAAAGGGAAAACCACCTATAATCCTACAACATTTTAACAAAATAAGAAATAAAAAGACAAGTCTCTGTCCCCTCTATCCAGTGCTATTCACCAGAATAATTACTATAAGAATTTTGGGTGTAGCATTCTATTTTCTTCATATTTACATAAACATGTGTCTATGCATTATAAATACTCTAAAATATACATATATTTATGAAAATTAAAACATAACTTTTCTATTTACCTTTTCGACTTGACATTCTATTATGATCATCTTTTCAGTTTGCCACCAGCAGATCTACTCAGTTCTTTTCCATGACTGCCCAATATTCCAATATTGCATTTGTGGCTTAATTTATTTCATTGTTTTCCCACGGATAAACAAAATAAGCTGCGTAAACAACCTTAAACATGTATTTTTTTTTTTACAGATGTTTTCCAATTTCTTTAACTTTTTGTTTTAAGATAATTACAGATTGACAGGAAGTTGTAAAGATAGTACGGAGAGGTCCCATGAACCCTTTACCCAGTTTTCCCCAATGATTACATCTGACGTAATTATAACACAATATCAAAACCAGGAAATCGACATTGTGTGTACAGTTCTTTGTCATTCTGTCACATGTGTAGATTTATGTACTGACCACCACAGGTTTCACCGGTCTTTTCAAAGAACCAGCTTTTTGTTTCATTGATTTTTCTCTTTTTTTTTTTTTTTTTGTTTTCAACTTTGTTCATTTCTGCCCTTATCTTTATTAAACATGTATTTTTAACTGATAAGGATAGATTTATAAACGTAAAACTGCTTGGTCAAAAATATGTAACTTTTAAATGTTAATTTAAAATTACATTTCAAGAGATTATATCAATTTGCATTCTCACAAATAATATTTTAGAGGGCCTACCTCCTTGCCAGAACTCGATGTTATAAAGCTTTGTATCCCTTGCCAATCTGATAAGTGGAAGAAGATGTCTCATCCTTGTTTCTGTTTGCATTTTCTTGATGAGTGCTCTGGCAGAGACCATATTTTTTTTTCTCCTCCTATCTTGTTCCTCCTCCTCCTTTTTCTCGAATTTCTGGTTCCTTCTTTAAGGAGTTCACTTTTCATTTCTTTTTCTTATTAATGTTTAGTAAGGCACTGTAAAGTACTAACATCAACTCTTCTAGCTTTTGTAAAGTAAAATTCCTGTAGATTTTCCATGGCCTCTTAACATTCTTTATGTTCACCACAGGCACTTTCTTGTGACTAACACAGTCAGCTCTCTCTGTTTTCCACTATTTATGGCATATGGATACCCCGTTTTATTTAGGAAAGCCACTTCTATTCAGCGTATGTGTAATTATTCTCCTATATTTTATTCAAATATTTTTAGTTTTATTTTTTAATTTAGATGTTTAATTTGTCTTGAATTTAACTTTTTCAAATAGTGCAAGGATTTAGTTTTTAACAGCAGCATAAGGTGTCAGCCAATGGTGCTGGAACAACTGGACATCCACACATGAATTAATCTAGACACAGACGTTACACCCTTCACAAAAATTACCTCAAAATGAATCATAGACCTAAATGTAAAACACTAAACTATAAAATTCCTAGAAGATACCATCGGAGAAAATCTAGATGACTTTGCGTATGGTGATGACTTCTTAGATACACCATCAAGACACGACCCATGAAAGAAATAATGATAAGCTGAACTTCATTAAAATTAAAAACTTGATCTGTGAAAGACAGTGTCAAGAGAATGAGAAGATAAGTCACAGACTGAGAGAACATATTTGCAAAAGATATATCTGATAAAGGACTGCTGTCTGAAATACAGTAAGAGCTCTTAAAACTCAACATAAAACAGCCCAATTAAAAATAGAGGGCTTCCCTGGTGGCGCAGTGGTTGAGAGTCCGCCTGCTGATGCAGGGGACATGGGTTCGTGCCCCGGTCCGGGAAGATCCCACATGCCGCAGAGCTACTGGACCCGTGAGCCGTAGCCGCTGAGCCTGCGCGTCCGGAGCCTGTGATCCGCAGCGGGAGAGGCCACAACAGTGAGAGGCCCGCGTACCGCAAAATAAATAAATAAATAAAATAAAAATAGAAAAAATCTGAACAGACATCTTTCCAAAGAAGATATAGAGCCGGCAAACAAGCATACGTAAAGATGCTTCACATCCTATGTCATCAGGAAAATGCAAATTAAAACAACAATGAGATACCACTACACACCTATTAGAATGGCCAAAATCTAAAACATTTAAAATACCAAACGCTGGTGAGGATGTGGAACAACAGAAAGTCTCATTGCTGGTGGGAATGCAAAATGGTACAGCCACTTTGGAAGACAGTTTAGCAGATTCTTACAAAACTAAACATACTCTTAACGAACAATCCAGCAATCACATGCCGTGGTATGTATCCAAAGGAGTCGAAAACTTTGTGCACACAAAACCTACCATGGATGTTTACAGCAGTTTCAGTCATAATCACCAAAACTTGGAAGCAACCACGATGTCCTTCAGTGTGTGAACAGTTAAATTCCAGACAAGGGAATATTATTCAGTGCTAACAAGAAATGAGTTATTAAGTCATGAAAAGACATGGATGAATCTTAAATGAATATTACTAAGTGAAAGAAGCCAATCTGAAAAGGCTACATTCTGTATGATATCAACTATGTGACATTCTGGAAAATGCAAAACTATAGAGACAGTAAAAATGTCAGTGGTTGCCAGGGGTTAGGGGAGGGATAAGTAGATGCATCACAACGGATTTTCGAGGCAGTGAAAATACTCAATATGATACCATAATGACAGATACATGTCATTTTAGATTTGTTCAAATTCATGGAATGGACAGCACCAAAACAAACCTTAATGTAAACTATGGACTTTGGGTGACTATGATGTGTCAATGTAGGTTCATCAGTTGTAGCAAATGTACCAGTCTTGTGGGGGGATGTTGATAATGGGGAGGCTATGCTTACATGGGAACAGAGGATGTGTGGGAAATCAATGTACTTTCTTAATTTTGCTGTGAACCTGAAACAGCTCTTTAAAATGTCCTGAAAAGGGCTTCCCTGGTGGCGCAGTGGTTGAGTCCGCCTGCCGATGCAGGGGACACGGGTTCGTGCCCCGGTCCAGGAGGATCCCACATGCCGCGGAGCGGCTGGGCCCATTAGCCATGGCCACTGAGCCTGCGCGTCCGGAGACTGTGCTCCTCAACGGGAGAGGCCACAACAGTGAGAGGCCTGCGTACCGCAAAATAAAAAGTAAGAGTTATCACAGATAAAAGAACTATCTAGTTTTAATAAGTGAAACTGTGACTGTGGATGCCAAATGATGCCAGTTGAAATTGTAGTCATTTCCACCCTACCAGGAAGTACTAGATTCCTGATAATACCCCATGGTAGTAAAACACGTAGTTGGGAAATACAATTTATGGGGGAAAAATCAACAATAAGGGATTAGATGTTATATATGAAAACTTGCAGAATATTAAAATATTTGTATTTACTAAAAGATAACATGTTAATTAAATAATGTTGGTGACATTTTACACATATCAGATGACAAAAACTGCAAAATTACTTTCCATTGATAATCTCTTGCCTTCTAGAAAATGTAAAGATCTATTCTCCTGAAGTCTACATCTGTTCTTCATAAAAGTGTTTTATTCTTAAGTCATTCTCTAAGATATTGGAAGATTCCATTATGTTTTTCCTTATATCTTTTGTCCAGATATTCAGTACTTGTACTAGCTCTGACTTAATCCGTTGGCACTTGAAGTGCCATTATAAATAGTCCAGTGATTCAGTCTTAAGCCAATTTTACTGTTTCTTATTATGAGTTTATCCTCCAATTCAACAGTATAATTCTTACCTTAATTCTGTGATCATAATATCCTAGTAGATGGATCGACTTCCTACCTTATTTCACTTCTGCATGATTCTGGACTGGAATAACCTTCTTGTAGACTAGTATTTTCACAATGTGGTCTTATCTTGCTTTCTCCAGACACTCCCTGAGCCTTCTCTCTGCTGTCACATGTCCCATTTGTCATTGCCTCCAGGACCACTGAGATGGTCACACATCATCTCCACCAAGACTCCACAACCACATTCCTTCCTCATTGTTATCTCTTGCCCTGTTGCAACTCTCTTCCCAACAATTGCTAAAGCACACACCAATGTCTTCAGATCACCCTGGATACAGCCTGCAGCCATGAGAGAACACAAGCTCCACCCACAGGGAAGAAGGATGAAAAATTAGTCACCATCTCAGTTTTCTGACATGCACGGGATTCTCAGATAGGAGCTGAGTCTGGCTTTCATCATATTTCAGTGATATGGTAGTGGGGATGAAAAAGAGAGGATGAACTCAACTTTTATTTAGGACGGTCATCTGACAGAACTTGGTGATTGTTTTCAATGAGGCAGAGGGAGAAGTTGAGGATGACTCAGGTTTCTGGTTTGGGGAACTGGGTGGATACTGGCTCACCATCTTTCACCTGGACTGTTGCAATGACTTCCTAATTAGTTTTGCCGTCTTCTAGCCTTTTATTATCTTTCTATTTTGTTATGTCTCCTCCCTGCATTGAACCCTTCCATGACTTCATATTAACTGTGGGATAAAGTCTATAATTTTTGTAGTGTCTGAGTTTCCCCACAATCCAATCCTCAGCTTAATGTCTTGTCACACGTGCATTATCGTGCTCTGACCAGTCATCTGCTAAGTGAACACTTTCACATCTCTCTGCCTTTGAATGTGGCATTCCCTCTGTCTGGAATGTTCTTACCGCTGTCACTGCCTAGAAAAATCCCGATCATCTTTCAAAGTCTAGTTGAAGTACCACCCCTCATGTAGAAGTGGAGTTTTCACTAT
Source organism: Phocoena sinus (assembly GCF_008692025.1). Taxonomy (NCBI): domain Eukaryota; kingdom Metazoa; phylum Chordata; class Mammalia; order Artiodactyla; family Phocoenidae; genus Phocoena; species Phocoena sinus. The sequence goes on along the minus strand of NC_045767.1, from coordinate 120,565,114 downwards.
GCTCTAATATCACTGTGTGTAAGCAAATAATTGTGATGCGGTAACAAAAGTTGCTGCATCACAATGATTTGCTTACATGTTTCCACCATTAAGATGCAGTGTAATTCATGTAATAATTTCTAATCTTATTCTTCAAAGGAGACTGTGGGCAGTTTTTAGGTCTACTAGTGAGGAACCATCTTTTGCTAATGATTTCAAGTACGTACTTTCATGACCGGTTCAAAATTCTCAAAAATTAAGTAGTATATAATTTAATGTGCTTAATGTAACAATACAAATCGATAAGTTATTTATTGTCCTAAAGTATTTTGTTTTGGATGTTGTTTGCTTAAGGACAGAGGAATAGAGGCACTGATGGGGGTGGGGGAGGATATTCTCTGGACATTTCAAAGTGAAACCTCCATGCTGGAGGAGCACTGACCGTGTTTTGTGTGGCTGGATTCTGAGAAGAATAGGATTAGTCTGCACAATGTGAAGTAAAGGGGAGTTGAAGCAAAAATCCACGCCCAGGAAAGACAGGCAAAGGGTTAAAATGAAGGGCAGAATTTACAGTTGAGAGGAGAATTGGAGCAACTGGCTTTAAAAGTGTCGATATGAGTTTGTGCTAGGAGAGATTCCCTGAACTTCTGGCAGGTGAAACCCTTTTATAGAGTGTCTGTGTCCCTGCTCATAGGTGGAAGGGAATGGGCTGCTAAGTGATCCTACAGTTCATAGCAGGTCAAGGGTGACACTTCTGTGGATCTTCTTGCAGGCAGTAGGCTTCATTTCTAATGGCAAAGTGTGTTTTGACCACTAACTATGATTTTCAGTCAGTTTCACGTGACTGTACATATACATACAGAAGGAGAGAGAGACAGAGACAGACACACAGAGAGGCTGATGTATTGCAAGGAATTGGCTCATGCAGTTACAGGGGCTGGCAATCTGGACTTTGTCGGGTAGGCCCGTAGGCTGGAAGCTCTCCAGCAGGGGTTGATGCTACAGTCTTGAGACAGAATTTCTTCTTCTCTGGGAAACCTCAGTTTTTCCCTATAAAGCCTGTCAACTGATTGGATGAGACCCACCCACACTGTTGCGTGTAATTTCCCTTAAAGTCAGCTGATGTAGATGTTAACAGCATCTACGGAATACCTTCACAGGAACACTTATATTAGTGTTTGGTTAAATAACTGGCGCCATAGCCTACCTAAGTTGACACATAAAATTGTCACAGTTCACCTCTTGTCAATTTGGCACCCATACACATATCCTTAAACCAATAAAATCTCCAGTTAGAGTAACACAGCCATACTCCTGCCCAACATGATCCGACCTATCCTGCATACAACGCCAAACACACTTTTTTTCCCAGAAAAGGATATAAAGTCCTTGGGTGGTGTTCCTGCTTCTCAATATCTTGTAACTTTATGCTGTGATGGCAAGTTTATTATTAATACATCTTTCATTATGTGATAAAGGGACAAGGGAGGGAAAGAAAACAGCCTGATACGTGTGCGTCAGTAGTGGATAAGATCTCGTATTCATGTAAATCTGATTTGGCAATCCAATTCTTTGTGTGAGCTCAAATATTAATCTTAACCTGTGGCCAGACATGTTATTTCTTTTCCTGATTAATTAAGTAAATAAGACATAAGACTCTATCGTCAGGTTTTTCTTTCCAGAGTAGTTTGCATACTGTATATCAAACAGAAAATTGCAGTCAATTAAAATGTGCCACAGTAAATAGTAATTCGGTCTCCAGAATTTAAGCAGAGCCCAGCGTCATGAGATGTGAAAAAGAAAGACAGTAACAACCAAGGATATAACATTGGACAAGATAGATGTGGTCTTGTGAAGTTCTACCTAGAGGTTGGGGATAGAGCAGGGTCCCCAGTCCCTGGGCCGCGGACCGCTACCAGCCCATGGCCTGTTAGGACCTGGGCCGCACAGCAGGAGGTGAGCAGCAAGCAGGAAGGGAAGCTTCATCTGCCCTCCCCATCGCTCCCCATCGCTCCCCATTGCTCGCATTACTGGCAGAACCATCCCCCCGGCTCTGTCGATGGAAAAATTGTCTTCCAGGAAACCGGTCCCTGGTGCCAAAAAGGTTGGGGACCACTGGGATAGAGAGCTTTTCCGAGCTCATGTAGATAAAGAAAAGGCACGGGAGTCTTGGAGGCAAATTAAATCTTGTTAATATCACAACCATTGTTTGTTAGCCTGACTCTTACTGGTTGTGTTTATTTTTCTTTGGCAATCCGTTGGAGGTTATAATGTTCAGAATATTCCAGAATTTTTCAGAGGTGCCGAATATATGAGTTTATTCATGATTAGACTGGAGATGTATAGGGAGCATCACACACCATGAGACTCAGGGTAATAGAGGCAGCAATAATCACAGTAAGAAACTACCCATGTTCAGAAATAGAATGAGATTAGGTTACTCTCTTAGTGAGCACACAGTGGACACATTTGTGTGAGATTTATTCCAGGAATGTTACAAGAAGGAATGAGTTGGATATTACAAGGAAAAGTGAATTCTGAGGCCATTTTTTAAAGAGGTATGTGTATTACTGAAAAGGAAGGGACTTCCCTGGTGGTGCAGTGGTTAAGAATCCGCCTGCCAGTGCAGGGGACACGGATTCGAGCCCTGGTCTGGGAAGATCCCACATGCCCTTGCGCCACAACTACTAAGCCTGCACTTGAGAGCCCGTGAGCCACAACTACTGAAGCCCACCCACCTAGAGCCCTGCTCTGCAACGAGAGAAGCCACTGCAATGAGAAGCCCACGCACCGTGAGGAAGAGTAGCCCCACTCTCTGCAACCAGAGAGAGCCCGCGCACAGCAACAAAGACCCAACAGAGCCGAAAATAAATAAATATTAAAAAAAAAAAGTAAATTAATTAAAAAAAAAAAAGGACTTCCTTGGTGGCACAGTGGTTAAGAATCCACCTGCCAATTCAGGGGACAGGGGTTCGAGCCCTGGTCCAGGAAGATCCCACCTGGTGCGGAGCAACTACTGAGCCTGCGCTCTAGAGCCTGTAAACTACAACTACTGAGCCCGTGCGCCACAGCTACTGAAGCCCACCCGCCTAGAACCCGTGCTTTGCAACAAGAGAAGCCACCGCAATGAGAAGCCCGCGCACCGCAACGAAGAGTAGCCCCTGCTTGCCGCAACTAGAGAAAGCCCCCATGCAGCAATGAAGACCCAACGCAGCCAAAAATAAATAAATAAATAGGGGGAAAAAAAGGTGGTCAAAGGTCTTGAGCCATCATGAATGTGATAAAAGGCCACTTCGTTGCCTATAAAATGTAACTCCACTGTTAAGACTCATTGCAGCCGAGATACCATGATGTATTTTTCAATGTAGATCTGATCTTTATTTTTTAATTAATAATACATGGCAGCAATGTGGGAGACCTGATCTGTTATTTATATATCTCTTTCAAAGAGTGATTCATTTATTATATATTCAGACAGAAAATTTATTTTATCTGAAGTTAGTTTCCAATGGAAAATATATTAAGATGTTATCATATACCCTGCAAAGGAAAATAGGTATGCTGAAATTCACAGTTCTCTCAGATGTGTGCATGCCCTGCATACTGATAGTTAACAGCAGTTAAATGGTCTAGACTGAACTTTTTCTTAATGCTAAAGATTTTTATTTAAAGATAAGTGGCTGTTCCATGCGTCTATTTAGAGCTAGAAACAATAATTAAATTAAGGAAGAATGAAGACAGATTTTAAAAAAATTTATTTCCCTATGTTATTTGTGTAGTTTTCCAGCGAAAACTAATATGATTACCCAAATACTGTGCAATTGTAAAAAATGTTTTAACAAGGCATTCTGTAAAAGTCCAATTCAAATTGTGTTTTCTACACTTTAATACCCTCACCCAATTTTGTCAATACACAAAGAAAGCATCTGCCAGTCTCTTCAATAACTTATAACTTTCTTTAAACTCATGTAGCACTATTATTAACTTCTTTGCTTATCAGATCTTCTCAGTAACAATAGAAGTTAAATTTGGAACAAACATAAAACTGAAAACTGGAGTACAACAGTGGGAAAAGTATGCTGAGAGAGAGAGAAGAACTTAGCAAGTACTAATCTTCATATGCCTGAAACTATGTCATTCATTCAACAACTTTTATGTAGCCCTGCTATGGGCAAGTTACTACTCTAGACAGTCAGGCTACATCCTTGAACAAAACAACATCCATCTATCTCAGCACTTTCATTCTATTTCCATAGAGTTGGAACTTTTAAGAAGAGCAATAAAAACAAAAAGAAAATCAGGAAATCTTTAGTTCTAATATAGGTGGTAGGACAATGTTGAGTGTCTTTTGTAATCATTGTAGTTACTTATTGAAAGATTATTGAACAGAAGCTTTTCAGAAAGTGTTATATAGTAAACATCTTGCATTTCCCCTACAAAATTAAGAGGAAGCCTTATTTTGAGACATTTCCAATGAGTAAGCTCTTCTTTTAACACTGTCTCTACAACACCAAACATCAAATCGAAAATCGAAGCATTCAGTTAGTTATTCAGGCATTTCTTAGATTCAAATCAACTACAAGAGCAATAGTTTCCTTCATTATTTTCTGTCATAGTGGAGCAGTTGGTAAATTACTTTTTGGGTTGTTGAAGAAGCCCTAAATGACATTAAACAAAATAAAGACTTTTTTTCACATGTATTTCCTTTTTTATTTGCTTATTTTTCTATATGAGCAGAGAGTGAGTTAGTCGTCTGATGTTTCATAGGGAAAACTTGTCTTTTTAAAAACTACCCTTATGTTTAAAATTTGTGCCATTTCTTTCTTTGAGTGGATCTTAATCTATATTTAAATTATTCAATCAAAATAACATTTACCCTTAATTACTGAAGTAATCTGTGTTCAAATCAGAAAATTTGGAAAATACTGAAACTCAGAGAAGAAGAGAAAACTCTGAATGTCGCATAAACACTGTTAGGAGTTTTGGTATGTGTCTTTTTTTCTATTACACTTTTTGTCATATAATTTCATATTATATCATATAGCATATATAGTCTCAAACTCTTTCTAGTTTACTTTTTTCCTTTTTCCTTAGCAATCACAAACATCTTACTATGTCAATAAATATCTATTTGTAGCATTTAGATTTTTCCAGAAGTATAAAAATGCATTGAAATGTGTAAAAATGCTGTAGATACTTCTATTTTCTAAGTGTAAATTACTGAAATTGGGAGTTGTGGACAAATGGTATGCTCCGCGTAAAGGTTTTGTGTGTGTGCATGTGTGTGTGCATGCATGTGCATGTGTCTTTTCCTATATTATTCTCCAGAAAGCCATCCATTGCTTCACCGTCCTCTCATCCCCTCAGGTCTATGACCCTCCCTTGTCTTTCTATACCTTCAAAACTTATGTCAAGTTTTTTTTTTTTCTACTCATTTCATTTAACATTATCCTGCCTTCCCTCTCACAGAGGAAACAGAAGCCATTAGGAAAACTCCCTCAACTTCACTTCCTCATCTGCAAAGTTATTTATTTATTTGCCTATTAATTTTCTTCCTTGTTCAGAAGAGTTTTCTCTGTTGCTTCTGTGAGTGATTTTTCCTTAGGCTCTAAATCCTATCACCATAGTATCATATCTGAGACTATGTGCCAGCATTTACCAAGGACTTTGTTCATTTAACCTACCTGATTGTATTTCTTGGCAAAGTTTTTTACATTACATTTTTACAGTTATGTAAATATTGATAGAATCACTAATGATATTCCATTTTTAATTCCTGAAATTAGTAATTTATGTTCTTTAATTTTTTCTTTCTTCTCTTATGCTAAGAATTTATCTGTTTTACTAGTTGTTTGAAAGAACTAATGTTTGGTTTGAAAAGTTTTCCTTTCATATTTTGTTTTTTGCTTTAATTGATTTCTGTTCTTATCATTGTTATTTCCTGTTTTATATATTCTTTGGATTGAATTTGCTGTTTTTGTTTCTTGAAATAGATACTTGAATTACTAAATTTCAGCTCTTGTTAATTTCTAATATATACATTTAAGGTTATAAATTTTCTTCTAAGCGAATCTTTAGCTGCATCCCACAAGGTTTTTTCTTTTCTTTCCCTGTCTTTTTATTTATTCTTTAAATTTATTAAAAAAATTTTTATTGGGGTAAGTTGCTTTACAATGTTGTGTTAGTTTCTGCTGTACAATATATTGTATTTTCATTTTCTTTCAGTTTGAAATATTTTCTAATTATTTTTGTGATTTTTCATTTACCCACATGTTATTTATATGTGTGTTGCTAAATTTCCCCCGAATTTGGGGGGTTTACTGCCTCTCATTCATTTTTGGCTTAACTCCACCGTTGTTGGAGAAAAGTCTCTGAATTATGTAAGTCCACTGATATTTTTTAAAATTTGCTTTATGGCCAGCACATTCTCCATTTTGGCAAATGATCCATGTGGGTTTGAAAAGGCAGTGTGTTCTGCAGCTCCTTGGTTTATATTGGATTTATGTAAATTAGGTCAAAATTGTGTTTCTGTTAATTGTGTTTTTCAAAAATTTTATATTCTTAGTGATTTTTGATTTCCTTGTGCCATCAGTAACAAGAGAGTGTACTTAAATCTCTTGTGTTTATTGATTTGACTATCTCTCCTTTGAGTTCTGCCCATTTTGCTTTATATATTTTGCTAGAAATATATAGGAAAAAACCTAGAAAATTCCATGTAAACAAATTTAAGGTTGTTATATCGTCCTGCTCTACTGACCCTATTGTTATTATGAAACATCCTTCTTGATCTTGTATAGTGCTTCTTTCTTTAAAGGCAACTTTGTTAGATATTAGTACTAGATATTAAACACTTTCCTTTTGTTAGTGTTTGCATGGTATTTATATTTCCATCCTTTTATTTTCAGTCTACCTGTGTCCTCAGATATAATGTGAATCAGTTGTAATTAACAAAAATATTATTTTAAGATACAGTTTTTATTTCTTTGGGATATTATGCAATTTACATTTAAACACATTTAAAGCACAACCATTTGTGTTTAAATCTAAATTTTTATTTCTTATTTTTTGCATCCCATCTGCTTTTTAAATTAATTTTAAAAAATATTCTATTTCCTCCCCTTATTTGGTTTATAGTTAAACATGCTACACAATTTTTGCTACTTTATTAGTAAATGCTTTCAACCAGGGGTCATCAAACTATGGCCCATGGCCCAAGTCAACATGAAGCACTTATTCATCATAGTCTATCTTAAATTAGTAATAGCACTCCACGGACAAGGCAAGGTTATCAGGACATTTTAATCCTATTTATCTTCTCTTGTTTTTTGTATTAACTTTTTATGTGTTTTATTTTCATACATATTTGAAACTTCAAATATAATTACTATTTTACATACTCATTTAGATTTACATAAATACACTTTCTACTCATCTTTTTTTACCTTCCTGCATTGCTGTGGTTTTATCTAGGATAATTTTCTTTCTCCCTATGGAAATTTCTTTAGAATATATTTTATTGTGGGTCTACTGGTGATAAAACCAGGATTTTTTTTTTACCTGAAAATATTTTTATTTGCCTTTATTTTTGAATGATATTTTTGTTAATTATATTGTTCTGGAATGACAAAAATGTTCTATTATCATTTAAAAGATGATATTTCATTATCATCAGGCTTCCATATTTTCTGTTGTATAACCAGCTGTTGAAATATAGGTGTTCTTTTGGAAGTATTGTGTCTTTTTTTTTCTCTGGCTGCTTTTGTGTTTTGTTTCAAGCAATTTTTCCCATGATGTGGCTCTGAGTAATTTTTTTCTTTGTTTTTCATGATTGGTTTTATAGAAGTTCTTGAATTTGTGGTTTGATATCTTTCATTTGTTTTGGAAAATTCTCAAGCATCATTATCTTCTCAAATATTATGTCTTTTCTTTCCTCTCTTTTGTCATTTCCTGGGACTCCATTGGCTTTTAGGAAGTTTTATCATCACTATGTCTCCACCACCCCTTTTTTCTGTCTATTTTTCAATCAGTTTTATATAAACCTATTTTCTATTTGCTGAAACCTTAATCTGTAGTTAAATCTATTTAATTATTAATTTCAGATAATTTTTGAGCTTTAAGGTTTAACATTTTTCAGCTTTAAGATTTTTATTTTATTTATTTTACAGAGATGCAGTTATTTTGAGGAAAATATTTATTAATTTTTTAAACATATTAATTATAGGTACTTAAAGGTCTAAGTGTATAACTCAAAAAGCGAGATTAACCTAGCATGTTTTCCTGTTGCCTTGCATGTGCATGTTTTCTCTTGGTTTTGGACATTTGTACCTATTTCTTGATAAGACTGTTAAACTTTATTAAATACTGGATATTGCTTACAAAAAATTGTAGACGTTCTGGTTGACACTATCTTCCAATGGGTAGAATTTAGGTTTTTTTTTTTTGTTTTTTTTTTTAGTAGTCAAACTGAGTAAGGTCAGTGTATCTTGAACTAGTTAAGGCTATTTCCAAGCTGCATTTAGTTAAAGGTAATAGCTTTTCTGGATTCTCAGTGTAATGCCTGAGGTGTTTCTCATGGCTTCTTTTCTCCTGTAGACCCTGAACTCTAATTTTTATCTCCTCAGTACTTGGAGACCATGAGAATTCCTGCTTAAAGTTTTGCCACTTAGCAGCCACTTTCTGCTTGGTTTCTGAACATAAAGTTCTGTGCATTCAGTTTAGGAATTTGTAAATGTATCTAGGAAAAATTGTGATCTGTGATCTGTCTATTGGATTCATTTTTCTGTGACTTGATTTTTCTGAAATTTTAGCCATCAGTCTTAGTAACCTTGATAATCTTGAACTTTGAATTCTGTTTCCCAGGCCCAGTGAGATGGCTGCAAGCTCTGACTTACTTCCTGCCCTTCTGCACCTATTACTGTATGGTGAAAAATAACAAGTCCCCAAGGGGGTGTGTGGCATCTAATATAGAGCTTACTGCTCTCCTGCTATTCTATTCTCCTAAGGATTTGGCTCCTCATGTACATATTGTCCTATTCTCCAATGTCCTGAAAAAAAAAACAAAACCAACCAACCAAACAAACAAAAAACAGCATTTAAAGTACTTATTTAGATTTGCAGTTGTAACTAGTAGGGGTGTAGGGGTTAGTCTGATTCAGCTACTATGACATGGCTAGAGGTGGTATTCCTACCTCAGTATTTTTTACTTTAATTTTAAACTTCATCACTTCTGCTTTTTGAGGTTCATTTTCTTGCTCTTTTTCTGACTCATTACCTTGAAAGCTCTCTTCATCTATTTGCATTCTTTCTTGTATTTTTTTTAAGACTGTGCCTCTTCTTCTCAGCTTCACTTTAGCTGTATTCCACAGGTTGTGGTTTCTGGTTTGTACCACCCCCTCTAACTCCCCCACAACCTTCCTGAATGTTCTGGGATTTCCCTTTGGGTTTCTTATTTAAACCAAGATAAGAAAAATTGTATTGTTTCAAAACCTCTAGATGCTAGACTGTTTTTGATTTCTGGTTTTGTTAATAATTTCCAGTTTTATTATATCCCAGATAATGAATACATTATTTACATTTTGGAATTTGTTGAGGCTTCTTTTTCAGTCTAAGATACGAATTTTAATGAGTGTTTTCATGCCACTTGAAAAGAAAGTGTATTCTCTGTTTTCAAATTACTAACCTCCCACCTCCCGACCCCATCTCTCTCTCTCTGTCTCTGTCTGTTTCTCTGTCTGTCTCATTGACTGTTTTCTGGCTTGAATTCAACATTGTTATGATCCTTACTTTCATTTTGTTTGCCCTTGTACTTTGCCCAGTATTTTATTTTTAATCTTTCCAAATCAGATTTTCATTGCTTCTTGTATATAGCTCACAATTTTATTTTTCATTGTATTAACATATTTTACTTTAAAGAAGTTAGGCCACTTACTTTCATTGATATTTTAGAGAAATTTGAGTTTAATTTGGCATATTATTTTATACTATGCCTTCTGCTTATATAACTTGGCTTTTTTTTTTTTTTTTTTTTTTTTTGCGGTACGCAGGCCTCTCACTGTTGTGGCCTCTCCCATTGCAGAGCACAGGCTCTGGATGCACAGGCTCAGCGGCCATGGCTCACGGGCCCAGCCGCTCCGCAGCATGTGGGATCTTCCCGGACCGGGGCACGAACCCGTGTCCCCTGCATCGGCAGGCAGACTCTCAACCACTGCGCCACCAGGGAAGCCCTATAACTTTGCTTTTTAAAAATCTTTCACCCTGTAGTGATTTGCATTGTTTCCTCTGAAAAAATGATTTTTTATTATATCTATAAGTTTATATATTACTTTTATACACTGCATATTTAGATTGCATTACTTCTGTATTAGTAACAATAATATAATTTCCATGTCCTCCCTTCTCAACCTTCTCCCAATCTAACAAATCGAGTTTACTATATTATTTTTGGTTTTAGCTACCTTTGTACTACTATATTTACATTTTAAAAATCAACATTAAGTGATATTATTTGACTTCCAGGTACTATAAATTAGGAAATAATTGCATGCATGTACATGCCAAGAACAAACACGTATTACTCCTTGCCTGTGGACTTTTTCTGATCTGTTGGCAAAATCTGGCTGCCAGAAGTGAGTGCTTTTATTTTGAAAAATATTTGTTTATTGCATTTATACTAAAGTTCAGCTGTGTATGACATTCTTGGGTGAAAATTAAATATATAACACCCTTGTCTTCTTGTGTTTAATATTGCTGAGGAAAAATGTGAAGGCAGCCTGATATTTCCACCTCCCCTTTTACATGTATTAAACTTTAAAGGAATACTTTCTATCTTTGAAGTTTAGAAACTTTATTCCAATATATCTAGTGTTTTTTCAAATTTAAGTATAGTTGATTTACAATGTGTTAATTTCTGCTGTACAGCAAAGTGATTCAGTTATACATATATATACATTATTTTTAAATATTCTTTTCCATTATGATTTATCATAGGATACTGAATGTAGTTCTCTGTGCTATACAGTGGACCTTGCTGTTTATGCATCCCATATATTATAGCTTACATCTACTCCTCCAACCCCTCTCCCTTGGCAACCACAAGTCTGTTCTCTCTGTCCATGAGTCTGTTTCTGTTTTGTAGATAGGTTCATTTGTGTCACATTTTAGATTCCACATATAAGTGATATCATATGGTACTTGTCTTTTCTTTCTGGCTTACTTCACTTAGTATGATAATAAACAAATGAGACCTATATATGATACTTAGTACAATAATAAACAAATGGGACCTTAGTATGATAATAAACAAATGAGACCTAATCAAACTTACAAGCTTTTGCACAGCAAAGGAAACCATTAAAAAAAAAAAAAAAGACAACCTACAGAATGGGAGAAAATACTTGCAAATGATGTGACTGACAAGGGCTTAATTTCCAAAATATACAAACAGCTCATAGAACTCAACAATAAAAAAGCAAACAACCCAATCGAAAAATGGGCAGAAGACCTAAATAGACATTTCTCCAGAGAAGAAATGCAAATGGCTAATAGGTGCATGAAAAGATCTTCAACATCACTAATTATTAGAGAAATGCAAACCACAACTACAATGAGGTACCACCTCATGCCAATCAGAATGGCCATAATCAAAACTCTACAAATAACAAGTGCTGGAGAGGATGTGGAGAAAAGAGAACACTTCTACACTGTTGGTGGGAATGTAAGTTGGGGCAGCCACTGTGGGAAACAGTATGGAGGTTCCTCAGAAAACGAAAAAGAGAACTTCTACATGATCCAGCAATCCCACTCCTGGGCATATATCCAGACTACACTCTAATCCAAAAAGACACACACACCCTTATATTCATATCAGCACTATTCACTATAGCCAAGACATGGAAACAACCTAAATGTCTATTGACAGATGAATGGATAAAGAAGATGTGATATATATACACATATACACAATGGAATACTACTCAGCCATAGAAAAGAACAAAATAATGCCATTCGCAGCAACATGGATACAGCTACAATATATCTAGTTTTGATTATTCTCAGATATGGTATGCCATTTCAACATATAGTTCCAGTGTTATCTGGAAATTTTTCTTCAATGGAATCTTTAAATATTTATTTGTTCATTTACTTTGGGACTCTAATTATGCCTATATTGAATATTTTTCTTCTGGCTTTCCTAACTAAAGTTTTCCTTCTGTATTTTAACTCTTCATTTCCATTCTTTTTGGTTTGTTTTACTTATTCCTGTTCTCTATGTACCTTACATATTTTCAGCAGCTTTTATTTTTTTATATTTCTTCCAGTTTTACTTTTATTTCAATTGTGATTTAATTTTTTCCTTTTACTTCTTTCCTTAACATAGATAATCTATGTTTTATCTTTTCCTCATATCTTAATATCTTTTCTGAAGTCTTGTGTCCACGTTTTATATTCCTAATTAACAGGAGGTTTACTTCATTAAGATTCTGGAATATTAATTCCAAGATTTTTGTTTCCATTTTCATTGTTTCTTGGCAATATTTGTCTGGTGAGTTTTCATTATCTGTCTTGCTTTCTATTCCTTTTCTCCTGTTTTACTCATTATTTTTGTATGTATGCATCCTTATGTGAGGTGATTTTTCTTGTTCATATATTTGAGGAATTTCACCTGGGAAGGGACCTGTGATTTGATCTGGATTAATGATTACTTTACATATGATGCAAAAGTAGTCTTTATTTCTCCCAATCTAATGCACAGGCAGATCTTTTTTGGCAGATCTTTTTATAGTGCAAAAGTCTTATCTGCCCCTTCTCCTATTTACCCTGTGGACAGACTGTTTCTTCTCAGTGGGGCTTTCTAACTAATTATTTGTTTGACCCTGTGTTCTCTGCTTCTCAAATATACGACATATTCATGTCAGGGAAAATTTTGTTGCCAACCTTTTCTCCTATGCCCGACAGTTGCAAACAAGAGTAGTTTATATTCAGTGTACTCTTTTTACCATAAAAATATCATCTTATGGTTTTTTTTGGTGACCAACTGCTGTAAATACCCTACCTCTACTTTTTTCTCCACAGCTTATTTGTGGTTTTGGGCTTTGCTGACACATAATTTATTTGAAGCTGGGCTTTTCCTGTTTCTTACTTTCTTTGATGCATTGGTTGATATTTAACTGGAGAAGGGGAAACTCTTAACTTTTCATCATCAGTTTCAAATTGGATGTCTGACCTACATTTCAATCTTTGATTTTAAGAGCATAAAGGAAACATAGAAAACTCCTGGTCCAAGCATCTCATTTTGCAGAAGGTGAAATTCAGGCTAAAGTAAAATGATACCAAAGGCCAATACCAAACTTATTATAAATAGCAAAATAAAAATCCCTCCCAGATCTCTTAATTGTCAGTCCAATGCCATTTAAGCTACACAAACTATTGCATTTCAAAACTTCTAGTGAAACATGTCTCAAAGTAAGTAACTTGCTAGCAAGTTAAGAAAGTATTTACAGAAATTGGAAATATGGATGAATTTTCTCAGTAAGCAAGAGCCAACTTTCATCTAACATTTCCACTAGAATAAAAAAAGATATTTTGATATGGGTCCAAATTAAATACTAAAGTAGTCTTAGGGATTATTGGTGTGATGATCTCAGGTTTTGGAAATGATGGTGGGATTGTTACTATTGAACACTGCTGGTCAGTGGACGGAGAATGCCTGATTCTGTACTGCGTGCTTTATCACTCTTCCTCAGGAGTTACCTGAAGGAAGCAAACTCAAGGGCACTTAATTATTATCTGACACTTTGCTCAAGATACCCATGGATTTATTCTGGACTTCTGGGCTACTGTGTGTTTTAGAATAAAACCTCGTTTTTCTCTCTGAACCCAAATTTTAATATATTAATTCATCCGTCTACATCTGTGCTAGATGCGGTTCTATGCACTGGGTAGGGAGTGATTGAAAAAAAAAGAAAAAATCTCTGCCTTCATAGAGCTAATGCTTTGATATGGGAGACAACAATAATCATATTCATAGGTAAATAGATTTATAGACAAATAACTGTCTATAAAAAAATGAAATGAAGTAGTGAGTGAATGTGTCTCCTTCATGTCCCTCCTGTTACTAAGAGGTGTGCCCATGTTTGAAGAGCTCTGGAGGCTCTAAGGGAATAGGTTTAAGGATTGTAGAACTGCAGGCTCACCTATATACCATTTCAGGTTGGAGGTAGGTGGTATTTTAGCACTTAAAGGTCTACCTTATTAGCATAACCTGAACTTCATCTTACCTTATGGTTATATATTTTAAAATTTATTTCATAATGTATTTCTGTGCCACTGGCTCCGATTAAGGTACCAGTTCAATTAGACTTCCCATGAGGTACTATAGAGAGTGACAGGGGTGGGAACAACAATATAATGGAAAAAAAGAAACTTCTGTAGTGACATTTGAGTTGAAATTTAATTGATGAGAAAATGAAGGCTTGCAAAGACCTCAGTGTAGAGCATAGGAATAACGGGCTTGACATGTTCGAGGCATAGGAAGGAGGATAGTGTAGCCGGAGTGTTAAAAGGGAAACAGAGAGTGTTGAAAGGTTACATTTTGGTGACGGGCAGGACTCAAATCACAGAGGTCCTTGAAGTCCTGGAAGGTCTGTGGACCTTTTACTTTCTCTATAATAGGAAGCCGTTGGTGGTTTTTCATTTGTTTGCTTGCTTAGTAAAAGAGAAACAGGACTGGTTATGTTTAGCTAATGAGTAGAGAATTAATTGTAAAGGACAGGATAGAAGCAGCAAGATCAGTTACAAGCCTTTCGTAGTAATCCAGGCTTGTGCTTATGGGATAGCAGTGGATATGGAGCAATGTAGATATACACAGGATATTCAGAGATTTCAAAATATCTGAAAACATAGGGGAAGCATTTCATTATTTTTATTACACATTTTTCAGGTTAGTCGTATTTATGACTTTAAGTTAAGAAGTTTTTCACCTGAAGATTCCTCTAGAGGTTGAAGGAAACTGTTCCCTGATGAGGGAAATTTGTCTCTGGCTTGAATTCTTCCACAGGCCCCCACCCTTAGCTCCTGCCACAGATGGTCCAACCCATAGACTTTTATTACTGGGGTCTATCATTTCATGGGCATCTCTCCTGAGGAATACTGGAAAGATGGTTCAATGTCACCCAGGTCTATGGTGACCACCCAACTCTGCAAAAATTTAGATACATTTGTATGAAAAACATAGGGAGTTCAGGATGCTTTCCTGCCACCTCTTCTCCACTCTGCCATCATTCTTTTATTTTTATTGGGGTATAGTTGTTTTACAATGTTGTGTTCGTATCTACGGTACAGCAAAGTGAAGTAGAGTTCCCTGTGCTATACAGCAGATTCTCATTAGCTATCTATTTCATACATATTTGTGTATATATGTCAATCCCAATCTCCCAATTCATCCCACACACCCCCTTTCCCCCCTTGGTTTCCATATGTTTGTTCTCTACAACTGTGTCTCTATTTCTGCCTTGCAAACTGGTTCATCTGTACTATTTTTCTAGATTCCACATATATGCATTAACATACCACATTTGTCTTTCTCGTTCTGCCTTACTTCACTCTGTATGACAGTGTCCAGGCCCATCTACATCTCTACAAATAATCCAATTTTGTCCCTTTTTATGGGTGAATAATATTCGTGTGTGTGTGTGTGTGTGTGTGTGTGTGTGTGTGTGTGTGTGTGTGTGTGTATACCACATCTTCTTTATCCATGCATCTGTCAATGGACATTTAGGTTGCTTCCATGACCTGGCTATTGTAAATAGTGCTGCAATGAATATTGGGGTGCATGTGTCTTTTTGAATTACGGTTTTCTCAGGGTGTATGCTCAGTAGTGGGATTGCTGGCTCGTATGGCAGTTCTATGTTTAGTTTTTTAGGGAACCTCCATACTGTTCTCCATAGTGGCTGCCATCATTCTGTTGCCTCCTTATCTTCAGCACAGCTTAGCAGCATAAGTTGCTCTGCAGGTTGAATGGTGAGCCAAATTTCAGAGGTGAGATAGACATTTGCCTTGCCCTAGTAGAGGATGAAAATGATCAGGGTTTTCACTTAATTTCTGGCAGGAGATGCACCCCTGGGAAAAAGTAAGGGAAGGAAAGACAGCTATGTTCTCTCTCTCTCCCAGCTCTCTTTTATTGACTGAAGTAGTAGTGAGGTGGTAATGAGGATGATTTTTGGTGGTGGGGCCAGTTCTCTGCCCAAGCACACATCAGAAAGCCCAACAGGGCCTCTTTCTCAATGTTCAATTATTAATTCAACAAATATTTATTGAATATTAACTTTATTTTAGATACTACAGGAGGTGCTAAGGCCACAGAAATGGAAAGACAACCATAGTCCCTACCCTCAATGTCTGAAAACATCAACTGCTTTAGTTTATAGTATAAACTTTCATTTCTTATTGTTTCTACCGGAAATCAAATGTTTTAACTTTTTAATGATTGTATATGCTTATGTGGGTTAAATAATTGGAATATGAAAGTGAATTATTTCTTTTTCTATGATTCTATTTTCTTGTTATCTATAATCATATTTACCCTATTTATTCAGTTTAACTTCTCCTCTTTTATCCCAGTTCCTTGGCCAATACAAATTTTATCATCTTTTTAATGGAATTTAAACTCAGGACATTGAATAAATGATGGCTGTGATCTTCTTATACATGGGAACTTGCTTATTTTATAGCTCAGTTCCCTGGAAGCCTATGCTATATTTTTGTTGTTGTTGTTTTTTTTTTTTTTTTTTTTTTTTTTTTTTAAACATCTTTATTGGGGTATAATTGCTTTACAATGGTGTGTTAGTTTCTGCTTTACAACAAAGTGAATCAGCTATACATATACATATGTTCCCATATGTCTTCACTCTTGCGTCTCCCTCCCTCCCACTCTCCCCATCCCACCCTTCCAGGCTGTCCCAAAGCACCGAGCTAATATCCCTGTGCCTTGCGGCTGCTTCCCCCCAGCTATCTACCTTACTACGTTTGTTAGTGTGTATATGTCCATGACTCTCTCTCGCCCTGTCAAAACTCACCCTTCCCCCTCCCCATATCCTTAAGTCCGTTCTCCAGTAGGTCTGCGTCTTTATTCCTATCTTACCCCTAGGTTCTTCATGACATTTTTTTCCCTGAAATTCCATATATATGTGTTAGCATACGGTATTTGTCTTTTTCTTTCTGACTTACTTCACTCTGTATGACAGATTCTAGGTCTATCCATCTCATTACAAATAGCTCAATTTCATTTCTTTTTAAGGCTGAGTAATATTCCATTGTGTATATGTGCCACATCTTCTTTATCCATTCATCCGATGATGGGCGCTTAGGTTGTTTCCATGTCCTGGCTATTGTAAATAGAGCTGCAATGAACATTTTGGTACATGACTCTCTTTGAATTTTGGTTTTCTCAGGGTATATTCCAAGTAGTGGGATTGCTGGGTCATATGGTAATTCTATTTGTAGTTTTTTAAGGAACCTCCATACTGTTCTCCACAGTGGCTGAACCAATTCACATTCCCACCAGCAGTGCAAGAGTGTCCCCTTTTCTCCACACCCTCTCCAGCATTTATTGTTTCTTGATTTTTTGATGATGGCCATTCTGACTGGTGTGAGATGATATCTCATTGTAGTTTTGATTTGCATTTCTCTAATGATTAATGATGTTGAGCATTCTTTCATGTGTTTGTTGGCAGTCTGTATATCTTCTTTGGAGAAATGTCTATTTAGGTCTTCTGCCCATTTTTGGATGGGGTTGTTTGTTTTTTTGTTATTGAGCTGCATGAGCTGCTTGTAAATTTTGGAGATTAATCCTTTGTCAGTTGCTTCATTTGCAAATGTTTTCTCCCATTCTGAGGGTTGTCTTTTGGTCTTGGTTATGGTTTCCTTTGCTGTGCAAAAGCTTTGAAGTTTCATTAGGTCCCATTTGTTTATTTTTGTTTTTATTTCCATTACTCTAGGAGGTGGGTCAGAAAGGATCTTGCTGTGATTTATGTCATAGAGTGTTCTTCCTATGTTTTCTTCTAAGAGTTTGATAGTTTCTGGCCTTACATTTAGGTCTTTAATCCATTTTGAGCTTATTTTTGTGTATGGTGTTAGGGAGTGATCTAATCTCATACTTTTACATGTACCTGTCCAGTTTTCCCAGCACCATTTATTGAAGAGGCTGTCCTTTCTCCACTGTACATTCCTGCCTCCTTTATCAAAGATAAGGTGTCCATATGTGCGTGGGTTTATCTCTGGGCTTTCTATCCTGTTCCACTGATCTATCTTTCTGTTTTTGTGCCAGTACCATACTGTCTTGATTACTGTTGCTTTGTAATATAGTCTGAAGTCAGGGAGCCTGATTCCTCCAGCTCCTTTTTTCGTTCTAAAGATTGCTTTGGCTATTCGGGGTCTTTTGTGTTTCCATACAAATTGCGAAATTTTTTGTTCTAGTTCTGTGAAAAATGCCAGTGGTAGTTTGATAGGGATTGCATTGAATCTGTAGATTGCTTTGGGTAGTAGAGTCATTTTCACAATGTTGATTCTTCCCATCCAAGAACATGGTATATCTCTCCATCTATTTGTATCATCTTTAATTTCTTTCATCAGTGTCTTATAATTTTCTGCATACAGGTCTTTCGTATCCTTAGGTAGGTTTATTCCTAGATATTTTATTCTTTTTGTTGCAATGGTAAATGGGAGTGTTTTCTTGATTTCACTTTCAGATTTTTCATCATTAGTATATAGGAATGCCAGAGATTTCTGTGCATTAATTTTGTATCCTGCTACTTTACCAAATTCATTGATTAGCTCTAGTAGTTTTCTGGTAGCATCTTTAGGGTTCTCTATGTATAGTATCATGTCATCTGCAAACAGTGACAGCTTTACTTCTTCTTTTCCGATTTGGATTCCTTTTATTTCCTTTTCTTCTCTGATTGCTGTGGCTAAAACTTCCAAAACTATGTTGAATAAGAGTGGTGAGAGTGGGCAACCTTGTCTTGTTCCTGATCTTAGTGGAAATGCTTTCAGTTTTTCACCATTGAGGATGATGTTTGCTGTGGGCTTGTCATATATGGCTTTTATTATGTTTAGGAAAGTTCCCTCTATACCTACTTTCTGGAGGGTTTTTATCATAAATGGGTGTTGAATTTTGTCGAAAGCTTTCTCTGCATCTATTGAGATGATCATATGGTTTTTCTCCTTCAATTTGTTTATATGGTTTATCACATTGATAGATTTGCGTATATTGAAGAATCCTTGCATTCCTGGAATAAACCCCACTTGATCATGGTGTATGATCCTTTTAATGTGCTGTTGGATTCTGTTTGCTAGTATTTTGTTGAGGATTTTTGCATCTATGTTCATCAGTGATATTGGCCTGTAGTTTTCTTTCTTTGTGACATCCTTGTCTGGTTTTGGTATCAAGGTGATGGTGGCTTCGTAGAAGGAATTTGGGAGTGTTCCTCCCTCTGCTATATTTTGGAAGAGTTTGAGAAGGATAGGTGTTAGCTCTTCTCTAAACGTTTGATAGAATTCACCTGTGAAGCCATCTGGTCCTGGGCTTTTGTTTGTTGGAAGGTTTTTAATCACAGTTTCAATTTCAGTGCTTGTGATTGGTCTGTTCATATTTTCTATTTCTTCCTGATTCAGTCTTGGCAGGTTGTGCATTTCTAAGAATTTGTCCATTTCTTCCAGATTGTCCATTTTATTGGCATAGAGTTGCTTGTAGTAATCTCTCATGATTTTTTTTATTTCTGCAGTGTCAGTTGTTACTTCTCCTTTTTCATTTCTAATTCTATTGATTTGAGTCTTCTCCCTTTTTTTCTTGATGAGTCTGGCTAGTGGTTTATCTATTTTGTTTATCTTCTCAAAGAACCAGCTTTTAGTTTTATTGATCTTTGCTATTGTTTCCTTCATTTCTTTTTCATTTATTTCTGATCTGATTTTTATGATTTCTTTCCTTCTGCTAGCTTTGGGGTTTTTTTGTTCTTCTTTCTCTAATTGCTTGAGGTGCAAGGTTAGGTTGTTTATTCGAGATGTTTCCTGCTTCTTAAGGTGGGCTTGTATTGCTATAAACTTCCCCCTTAGAACTGCTTTTGCTGCATCCCATAGGTTTTGGGTCGTTGTGTCTCCATTGTCATTTGTTTCTAGGTATTTTTTGATTTCCTCTTTGATTTCTTCAGTGATCACTTCATTATTAAGTAGTGTATTGTTTAGCCTCCATGTGTTTGTATTTTTTACAGATCTTTTCCTGTAATTGATATCTAGTCTCATGGCGTTGTGGTCGGAAAAGATACTTGATACAATTTCAGTTTTCTTAAATTTACCAAGGCTTGATTTGTGACCCAAGATATGATCTATCCTGGAGAATGTTCCATGAGCACTTGAGAAAAATGTGTATTCTGTTGTTTTTGGATGGAGTGTCCTATAAATATCAATTAAGTCCATCTTGTTTAATGTATCATTTAAAGCTTGTGTTTCCTTATTTATTTTCATTTTGGATGATCTGTCCATGGGTGAAAGTGGGGTGTTAAAGTCCCCTACTATGAATGTGTTACTGTTGATCTCCCCTTTTATGGTTGTTAGTATTTGCCTTATGTATTGAGGTGCTCCTATGTTGGGTGCATAAATATTTACAATTGTTATATCTTCTTCTTGGATCGATCCCTTGATCATTATGTAGTGTCCTTCTTTGTCCCTTTTAATAGTCCTTATTTTAAAGTCTATTTTGTCTGATATGAGAATTGCTACTCCAGCTTTCTTTTGGTTTCCATTTGCATGGAATATCTTTTTCCATCCCCTTACTTTCAGTCTGTATGTGTCTCTAGTTCTGAAGTGGGTCTCTTGTAGACAGCATATATAAGGGTCTTGTTTTTGTATCCATTCAGCCAATCTGTGTCTTTTGGTGGGAGCATTTAGTCCATTTACATTTAAGGTAATTATTGATATGTATGTTCCTATTTCCATTTTATATATTGTTTTGGGTTCGCTACTATAGGTCATTTCCTTCTCTTGTGTTTCGTGTCTAGAGAAGTTCCTTTAGCATTTGTTGTAAAGCTGGTTTGGTGGTGCTGAACTCTCTCAGCTTTTGCTTGTCTGTAAAGGTTTTAATTTCTCCATCAAATGTGAATGAGATCCTTGCTGGGTAGAGTAGTCTTGGTTTCAGGCTATTCTCCTTCATCACTTTCAGTATGTCCTGCCACTCCCTTCTGGCTTGTAGGGTTTCTGCTGAGAGATCAGCTGTTAACCTTATGGGGATTCCCTTGTGTGTTATTTGTTGTTTTTCCCTTGCTGCTTTTAATATGCTTTCTTTGTATTTAATTTTTGACAGTTTGATTAATATGTGTCTTGGCGTGTTTCTCCTTGTATTTATCCTGTATGGGACCCTCTGTGCTTCCTGGACTTGATTAACTATTTCCTTTCCCATATTAGGGAAGTTTTCAACTATAATCTCTTCAAATATTTTCTCAGTCCCTTTCTTTCTTTCTTCTTCTTCTGGAACCCCTATAATTCGAATGTTGGTGCGTTTCATGTTGTCCCAGAGGTCTCTGAGACTGTCCTCAGTTCTTTTCATTCTTTTTTCTTTATTCTGCTCTGCAGTAGTTATTTCCACTACTTTATCTTCCAGGTCACTTATCCGTTCTTCTGCCTCAGTTATTCTGCTATTGATCCTATCTAGAGTGATTTTAATTTCATTTATTGCATTGTTCATCGTTGCTTGTTTCATCTTTAGTTCTTGTAGGTCCTTGTTAACTGTTTCTTGCATTTTGTCCATTCTACTTCCAAGATTTCGGATCATCCTTACTATCATTATTCTGAATTCTTTTTCAGGTAGATTGCCTATTTCCTCTTCATTTGTTAGGTCTGGTGGGTTTTTATCTTGCTCCTTCATCTGCTGTGTGTTTTTCTGTCTTCTCATTTTGCTTATCTTACTGTGTTTGGGGTCTCCTTTTTGCAGGCTGCAGGTTCGTAGTTCCCGTTGTTTTTGATGTCTGTCTCCAGTGGCTAAGGTTGTTTCAGTGGGTTGTGTAGGCTTCCTGGTGGAGGGGACTAGTGCCTGTGTTGTGCTGGATGAGGCTGGATCTTGTCTCTCTAGTGGGCAGGTTCACGTCTGGTGGTGTGTTTTGGGGTGTCTGTGGCCTTATTATGATTTTAGGCAGCCTCTCTGCTAATGGGTGGGGTTGTGTTCCTGTTTTGCTAGTTGTTTGGCATAGGTTGTCCAGCACTATGGCTTGCTGGTCGTTGAGTGAAGCTGGGTGCTGGTGTTAAGATGGAGGTCTCTGGGATATTTCCACCGTTTAATATTATGTGGAGCTGGGAGGTCTCTTGTTGACCAGTGTCCTGAAGTTGGCTCTCCTACCTCAGAGGCAGAGCCCTGACTCCTGGCTGGAGCACCAAGAGCCTTTCATCCACACAGCTCAGAATAAAAGGGAGAAAAAGTAGGGAGAATTAGTAGAAGTATGAGTAAAGAAAGAGGGAAAGGAGGAAAGGAAGGAAGGAAGAAAGAAGCAAAGAAGGAAAGAAAGGAGGGAGGGAGGGAGGGAGGGAGGAAGGAAGGAAGGAGGGAAAGAAGGAAAAAAAGACAGAAAGAAAGATGATACAGTAAAAATAAAATAAAGTATAATATAGTTATTGAATTAAAAAATATTTAGAAAAAAAAAAAAGGGACGGATAGAACCTTAGGACAAATGTTGGAAGCAAAGCTATACAGAGAAAATCTTACACAGAAGCATACACATACACCTTCACAAAAAGAGGTAAAGGGGGAAAAATCATAAATCCTGCTCCCTGAGACCACCTCGTCAATTTGGGGTGATTCGTTGTCTAAAGGAGGGAGGGAAGGAAGGAAAGAAAGAAAGAACGAAGGTAAAGTATAATAAAGTTATTACAATTAAACTTAATTATTAAGAAAAAGAATTTTTAAAAAAAAGTCATGGACGGATATAGCCCTAGGACAAATGGTGGAAGCTAGAGTATACAGACTAGATGTCACACAGAAGCATACACGTACACATTCACAAAAAGAGGAAAAGGGAAAAAAAATCATAGATCTCGCTCCTAAATTCCACCTCTTCAATTTGGGATCATTCCTTGTCTATTCAGGTATTCCACAGATGCAGGGTATATCAAGTTGATTGTGGAGCTTTAATCCGCTGCTTCTGTGGCTGCTGGGAGAGATTTCCCTTTCTCTTCTTTGTTCTCACAGCTCACAGGAGCTCAGCTTTGGATTTGGCCCTGCCTCTTGCGTGTAGGTCGCTGGAGGGCGTCTGTTTTTTCGCTCAGACAGGACGGGGTTAAAGGAGCCGCTGATTCGGGGCCTCCGGCTCACTCAGGCCGGGGGTTGGGGGATGGGGGAAGGAGGGGCACTGCGTGCGGGGCCGGCCTGCGGCGGCAGAGGCAGCGTAACGTTGCGGCAGAGGCCGGCGTGACGTTGCACCAGCCTGAGGCCCGCCGTGCGCTGTCCCGGGGAAGTTGTCCCTGGATCCCGGGAACCTGGCAGTGGCGGGCTGCACAGGCTCCGCGGAAGAGGGGTGTGGAGAGTGACCTGTGCTCGCACACAGGCCCCTTGGTGGCGGCAGCAGCAGCCTTAGCGTCTCCCGCCCGTCTCTGGGGTCCGCGGTTTTAGCCGCGGCTCGCGCCAGTCTCTGGGGTTTGCGCTTTCAGCCGCGGCTCGCGCCCGTCTCGGGGGCTCGCGCCCTCAGCCGCGGCTCGCGCCCGTCTCTGGGGTTCGCGCTTTTAGCCGCGGCTCGCGCCCGTCTCTGGAGTTCCTTTAAGCAGCGCTCTTAAACCCCTCTCCTCGCGCACCAGGAAACAAAGAGGGAAGAAAAAGTCTCTTGCCTCTTCGGCCGGTGCAGGCTTTTCCCCGAACTCCCTCCCGGCTAGTCGTGGTGCACTAACCCCTTCAGGCTATGTTCAAGCCGCCAACCCCAGTCCTCTCCCTGAGCTCCGTCCAAAACCAAAACCCGAGCCTCAGCTCGCAGCCCCGCCCGCCCCGGCGGGTGAGCAGACAAGCCACTCGGGCTGGTGAGTGCCGGTCAGCACCGATCGTCTGTGCAGGAATCTCCCCGCTTTGCCCTCCGCACCCGTCGCTGTGCACTACTCCGTGGTCCCGAAACTCCCCCCTCTGCCTCCCGCAGTCTCCGCCCGCGGAGGGGCTTCCTAGTGTGTGGAAACTTTTCCTCCTTCACAGCTCCCTCCCACTGGTGCAGGTGCCGTCCTTATTCTTTTGTCTCTGTTTTTTCTTTTGCCCTACCCAGTTACGTGGGGAGTTTCTTGCCTTTTGGGAGGTCTGAGGTCTTCTGCCAGCCTTCAGTAGGAGTTCTGTAGGAGTTGTTCCACGTGTGGATGTATTTCTGGTGTATCCGTGGGGAGGAAGGCGATCTCCGCGTCTTACTCTTCCGCCATCTTCAAGGTCCCCCCTGTTGTTTTGTTTTGTTTTGCGGTATGTGGGCCTCTCACTGTTGTGGCCTCTCCCGTTGCGGAGCACAGGCTCCGGACGCGCAGGCTCAGCGGCCATGGCTCACGGGCCCAGCCACTCTGCGGCATGTGGGATCTTCCCAGACTGGGGCATGAACCCCTGTCCCCTGCATCGGCAGGAGGACTCTCAACCACTGCGCCACCAGGGAAGCCCTATGCTATATTTTAAATTAGACTGAGAATTAAGTACTATGCTTAAATGACTCTAGTCTGTCAGTAACCAACTATGTTATTTTCTGTGCCTGCACTATCCACAGATCTTTATAAAAGTGTTTGAATTATTTATTGCTGCATAGACAAACGACCTCAAATCTTAGTGGCTTAAAATTTGTTATTTCTTACTATTCTGCAATCTGAGCTGGGCTTAGGTGGGTGGTTCTTCTGTTCCAAATGGTGACTACTGTTGCTTGAATATCCAGAATGGCTTCTTTACTCATGTCTCACTCCTTAGCTGTGATGGATGGAATAACTAGGGATTGGCTGGATATTTCTCTTTATCACATGGTCTATCTATCAGGGAAGCTGGATCTCTTTAAGTAGTAGCTCAGCGTTTCAAGAGAGAGCATTACAGTGCAAACCCCAATATGCCAGCCTTTATTAAGCCTCTGCTTGTATTTAGTTTGTTAATGTTCCATTGGTCAAAGATAGTTAAATGGCCAACCCCTGAGTCAATGTCAAAAAGAACTAAATGAGGGCATATATACCAGAAGGGCTGGTGCATTAGTGGGCCACCAATGTGACAGCTACCACAGGTGTCCCTCTGGCCTCTGATGATTCATATTCCCCTAACATGAAAAATATATTCAGCCCTTCCTAAGATCCGCAATGTCATTCCATGACAGCCTCAGACACAGGCTTGAAACTTAGGCTTAATGTTCAGAATATCATCTACTAAACTGAGTCCAAGTATGGCTGAGGCTCCTGGTGTGACATCCCTCAGATAACTTTTTTTTTTTTTTTTTTTTTTTTTTTTTTGCTGTACGCGGGTCTCTCACCGCTGTGGCCTCTCCCGCCGCAGAGCACAGGCTCCGGACGCGCAGGCCCAGCGACCATGGCCCACAGGCCCAACCGCTCCGCGGCACGTGGGATCCTCCCGGACCGGGGCACGAACCCGTGCCCCCTGCATCGGCAGGCGGACTCTCAACCAATGTGCCACCAGGGCCTCAGATAACTTTTTAAGTGCCTTATCTTGATTACAGAGCACTGTAAACTAAAAATTATCTGCTCCCTCCACCCACCCCAACCCCAACGCAAACATACAATCATGAGATAGGAGCAGGATAATTTAATTTAATACTTCTATTCAAGGGTGGTGGTGGTGTGTGTACAGCATAGCAGTCATTTGTTCATAGCAATTCTGAAATCCACCTGGGCAAATATTTTCAGTTCCCCCTCCTCTGAGATTTAGAGGAAAATCTACTCTCATATCCAAGGAAGAAATCCCATTTAGCTTCTGATGAACACATGTAATGTTTAAATCAGTGGTGGTCTGCATTGCATGTGAGTTCAGTAGAACACTCAAGAATTTCTCCAGCACACAATACCTAAGTAAATGGCTATAGGATAATTTGGACAAGGACTAGGGGAATCGTTACCATGAAAACTTGATTTGATGATACAGGGTTCTTCTTTCTAGGTATCTCTTTCATTCAGTGGTTTCCAAATCTGTGAAATGGCTCAGGTCTGAAAGCTAGTTTTCTTCAGTATAGTTTGAGCAATCTATAGATTGAACAGTATCTTTGTTGGCTGCCATGTTTTTTCGTCCCAGGAGCTCTATGTTCTATTAGTCATCTCCATAGGTCTCTGAAGGTCAGGCTCCCCCATTTGTCATGCCAGTCTTGCTGCTAATTACATGTATTGTGTCCATTTTGTTTCTGGTGGTTAAAATATTGGATTGATTATTTTGGGATTTTTATTATCCCCTTTACTTCCTGGGATCCTCCTTATGCAAAAGCCCTGGCCTTTGGAGGACAACTGCTACTAAGCTTCTTAACAATTCTGGTTCCCCCCTCAGTAACGCATTCTTTATCACTTTGATAAACAGAGTGTCCCTTGGGCCTCTCTATAAAACATAGTCCTCTCATGAGTTTTTGTCTACTGTAATATATTCTCTCTAGCAAGCCTATCTGAACTTTTAAGCCCCTTGTTCTACCATTTGCCATAGCAGTTCTGCTTCATGTAACAAGAGCCATCAATTTTTCCAAGCTTCAAAGTTCCAACTAAGCAGTGTAGTAGCACCATCTCCATCTCCCGAGGCTTTCCAGCATGTTAAATCCTATATCACAAGAAGATGAACCCATATTGAAACACTCTCCATTATCCAGCTTTATGTTTCACTTGACTTCATTCATCTCCTTTAGGATCCAGTCCTGAATCTTGCTGGTATATGTTGGCTAGGTCTTCCAACTCCTTTGACTTACAGACCCTTTCTTCCTTTAGGGGGCCCACCTCTCCCTTTACCTGGTTATGTTGTAGCTAGACCCTGCTTATTAATATGGTGGCCAAGAGAGGAGTGGAGATGAAACATGAGAAGGGATCTTACCTTTTAAGGCACAAGCTTGTGTATTATTGTCAAGCAAGGAGGAAGTGCTGTACTTCTCTGGGCACAGAGAGTTCAGAGGAATCCAGAGATTAAAATTTTCTAGATGCATCAACCCAGGGACTCAGCTATCACCATCTCAAGTTTCAGGGTCCATTCCTTCCCAATTAGAGCCCTGATCTTGGCATAGCAGACTTGTTGGGATTGAGAATTCAACCTTCTCTGGAGTTCTGCTACTCATAAAATCAAGTGTTGGCCCTGATCCTAAGCCTTCTCTGACCTTCAGGTACAGCAGATGAGAATCTCTTTATTCTTTATATGCTGCCTGGGAGGCCGTCTGTCTTTCACAATTTGTTTTATATTGGTGATCAATCAGCCTCAGCCTTCGTTTTCTTCCTTCAATGCACCAATGGCTCTTTCTACAGCTATCCAATTCCATAGTCCTTATCATTACTATTTTTTCCAAACCTCTCATGTGCCTGAGGTATTGTACTCATCAACTCATCCTTTCCACTGGCATCCTGTCCCAGTTCACTGAAAACAAAAATTAGCAATTACATTGAAACCACATGCCAGGAGCTCTCGGTGCCAGTGATGATGTCCTCAGGCCTGGAGTGAGATCCAGCTCCAAATTTTACTTTTAGGTCTGCTTCCTAGGGCCATTCCTGGTACCAACTGTCACAGGTTCTCTGGGGAATACATTGTGATATTTACATGCAGGAGGTTTTTGAGAAATAGTCTTAGGAACAATACATGCAAGTGGTAAGGGAAGTACGACTGGGCAAAAGAAGAAGCTGAACAAAGAAGCAGTTGCAGCAGAGACCTCAGGCCATACTTCGGGGAGTTCTCATGCTAGATGACCGTCCAAAGTTTTCCCACTTGGGTAAGGAGTCCAGCCCTTGCACTTCCACATTGAACTTCCACCGGAGCTATTGTACTCCTGGATACAGGTTGTCTTGTAGGCAAGATGAGTAACCTTGAGCAAGGCAACTTCTTTTTGCCAAGGGCAGTTTCTGGAGAGAGCACAGTTGTGAGTTGTCCTTAGCCCATACTCCCAGAGGTTGAGCGGTGAGTGCCACAGAATTAAGAAGTGTATGCCACCGCATGCAGTAACTGGGCCAACTGCTAAAGTCACTAGGTTTTTCAAGCTGATCTTTTATAGTAGACATTTATTTTTTAATCTACCCACATCCCTTCTTTCCTCCTTCTGGGAATAATGTCTACCTTTTCCTGGGAAATGGTTTTTTCTAATCCAACCATGTGCTCTGAATTTGTGTGACCCTCTTTTAACATATCCTAACTCCTCCTCCAACTATTGTTGATGATCTCAAGCACCTGACCTCAGGAAGCTGACTCAGCACGCTCCACATCTCCCTCCCTAACTGCAAAGATTAGCTCTGGAATTAATTTAGGTCTGGAATAAATTTAATTCAATTAAAGCCCTTCTTTATGAATTTTTTATAATAGGTTTATTGAGATACAATTCACATACCATAAAATTCACCCTTTTGAAGAGTATAATCCAGTCATTATTAGTATATTCACAGAGTCCCACAATCACTTCCAATATCTAATTTTAGGATAATTTACGTCACCCTGAAAAAAAACCCCTGGGCTCAGCGTTCACTCTCCATCTGCCCCTAACCCCAGCCCCTTGGCAATCACTAATCTACTTTTTGTCCCTAAGGACTTGCCTATTCTGGACATTCCATATAAATAGAATGATAACAGCATGTGGTCTTTGGCGAGTGGCTTCTTTAACTTGACATAATGATTCCCTGTTATAGTATGTATGAGTACTTCATTCTTTATATTGCAGGGTAATATTCCATTGTATGTTATACCACCTTTTTCTAATCCATTCATCAGTTGATGGACATTTGGATTGTTTCCACTTTTTGACTCTTATGGATAATGCTGCTGTGAACATTTGATCATGATTTTCTAAACTTGATACCAGAGAGCAACTCTCAAGCCTACTCATTTTGCCTCAGCTGAGCAGGTTTTCAGCATTTCGAGGCAGCTATTCTACAATAAGAGAAAAGAAGTAGAGGGAGAGAGAACAGTCCCTTATTTCAGTTTTCCGCAAGGCCCAGGTACACCACTCCTCTTCCCACAGTTTGGTCACATGATCTGTTAAAATGTCCCATTTTACATAACCTGATTTGGGCTGGGATTCTATCACGTGCATACAAAAGAGTTCAGGCTAATACATGACTTCCGATAAAACCTTAAACCGTGCTACCAGCAGTGAAGCTGTTTAAATAATAAAAGTCCAAAGTTTAGAAATAACTCACAGCTGCTCCCTCATTGTACCTCTCTCATCTCTTTGTGGAAATAAGCTGCCTGTGGAAATAAACCCCAATCTTACTGCGCCAAACCCCAAAACTTGCTTTGCTCAGAAGTCTCCCTAATGATATTTAACCACCTCTTCCATTTCGGGCTTAAACAATTTGTTTGCAGCTTTATTTAGGGCTTACTTCTTTGTGAATTAAATTATCATTAGTTTACATATCTGCCTTCTTCATTAGGCTGTAAGCTCTTTGAGACCTGGGACCCTTCTTGTTCAACTGTGTGTTTCGAATAGTTCTCACAGTAATTAATTCAGCAAACACATTAATTTTTATATCATCAGTCACCTATTCTATGCTTAGAACTATGATAGCCCTAGGGATGGAAAAATGAATAAGATCCTTTGAGGGGCTTACATTTTATTATAGGAAGGCTCTATTAAAATCAGTAAGAATAAACTGTATAAGTGTTTTTATGGTAAAAATGAGAATAAGCACAGGGGACAGCAAGTCACAGGAAGGTGTAGTCCATTCTGTCAGATCATATAATCAGGTTTATAGGCGAATCCACTCTTAA
The DNA here is from genome assembly GCF_008692025.1 of Phocoena sinus. Lineage (NCBI taxonomy): Eukaryota > Metazoa > Chordata > Mammalia > Artiodactyla > Phocoenidae > Phocoena > Phocoena sinus. The sequence continues at coordinate 120,535,233 of NC_045767.1, read as the reverse complement.
GCCCAAGGAGGGAATCCCCTTTAGCTTCTGACAGACAGGTGTAATGGTTAAATCAGGGTTAATCTGTACCGTAGGTGAGTTCACTAAGGAGCCTATTTCAGAGTCACGAAGTGGCCACAAGTCTTTGACTGATCTGTATTGTGATTTCTAGTTCGCTGGGACACATATCAGACAGTGGATCTCTTCTCCCCTTGTGTGTGAATAGGAATTAGGTAGCTAGGTCTCCTCCAGGGAATAGAAAGCATCCTAAGAGACTCCTACTAGACCATTCTCAGTGGTTTTCTTGTGTGGGAGGGAACCACCATACCCTTGTGTAATATGTACTTCTGCAAAGGGTGAAAACAAATAACACGCCTACCTCATATGTAGCTTCACTCTTTCTTCTTTAAGGCAGTATTTTTGATGAAAAAAGAACTTGGTGGCAAGATAAATTGCATTCTACCAGTTAGTCACTGAAATCAGATCCCATTTTACTAAGTATGAAAGGTATAAAAGAGGCAACTATCAACACTGCTGGTACCTGTCCACTTCATTCAGAGTTTCAAGAGAAGACTGAAAAAAATTTACCACTTGCTAAAGGTATTATAATAATGAATAAGTTACAGTAGATTTAGAAAAAAAGTGACATATTTAGCTCTATGGTACAGTAGCTTTACTGATCTATTATAATTTTTTGTTTGTTTTGGTGTAGGTTGGAATTCACTTGTGAAAATAGTTTCAGTGCACCAAGGAGCCCTTGCCTTTTCCTGAATTGAGCTTACCTTTGAGATTATATTTTAATTATTTTAAATTGGTCAGGCCTGGGGATAATTGATCCTCAGGGAGAGTTTTACTCACTGTAAGGCTAAGCTAACCTTCCTATGCATGCCCTAATCTTCTAAATATCCCAAATAACCCAGTGCCTGCTCTATAATAATATATCTTCTCTGTTATAATGTTGGAATACTCTATACTTTATTACAATTTCTATTATTTGTCTTATGAAACACACTCTAAGAATAGAAATTATGACACATAGTAGGTAACTCAATATATAGTTGCTGACTGACTGGATAATCATCATAATTATTTTGAATATTCACTTTTTTTTCAAATTCCTAAGTGCTATTTCATGACAAGTATTCATTGTGCCTATAAAACAAAAATCTTTTATTTTTAAGTTGAATTTTTGTTAACTTAATTATTATACTATTAGGATACTTTTATGAATTATATACTTTAGCATATGAAATGTCCATCATTTATATATCATTATTAGAATATTATACACATAGAAAATGCTCAGTATGTATTTATAGAGTAAAAAATAACTTTTATTTTTAATCTTAAATTTTTAAATTTATTTTCTTCTATTTGAGTTACTTGCAGTGTTACTTTCAGTAATTTCCAAAATAAAAGGCAGTTTTTTTTTCAGTAGGAAACAAATGTAAGAAAACTTATGCAAAATATTTGCAGTGGCACAAGACTAAATATATTTCTTAGATCCCTCTGCAAAAGTTTTCAAAGTGCTCTCCCATTCACATCTCTAGCCATTAGACAAATCTATCATACCCCTAACTTCCTCTGTTTCTGTGGCTATTCAAGCAGCCTCCAGGGAGGTAGCTATATCCGTGACTTAAACTCTTATCTATCTTCTCTCAATATAGTTTTCAACATCCCTCTCCTATGTATATTTGACCTAGAGTCAAAGAAATCACCCCTTCATAATGTCTTCTCTTCCCTTCAAAAGCATACATGATGTTTTTGATTCCAGGAGATCTTAATGAAGAAATATTTTTCATTGATCCCAATAATGATGGCCTGAGATTTCCCATAGCTATTCTCAAAGGCTTGGGATCCATGAACTCTACTTGAGGTCTAGCAAGAGAATGTAGAGCCTGTGACATTGAGAGCCCTCTGTCCTGAAATCTCAGATGACTCATGAGGGCAGAAGTCCTCCATGGCTGTCCTCTTAAAAAGATGAATTGGGACCACACAGCTGGTCTCTCGGGAGGTGGGGAATGCACTAGCCACAGGAAAGGAGCAAAATGAACTCTCAGAAGACCTACAATTCTCTTGGTATTGGTTTCATGGCACCAACATTTCTGTTATTTGCTTTTGGAAAATGAAAACTCAATTTTTTAGTGAGAATTCTCACCATAAAATGCCATTTTCTGTTCTGATATCCCTTTTTAGCTCTTTGTAGAGTCAGTTATGTTAACTGCTTTTTCTTCTCTGAATGAGTGTTTCAGACATTGATTGCAATGACTTGCTTTTCACATCATAATCCAAGATGATAGGGACTTTAGCAGGAAACTTACTTCACTTCCCTCAAATAACTGTCTGCATTATCTTCTTTTCTAAACTGTTAACAGGCTATTCACTGCCTTTTGAAATTGTGTGGTAGATGTGGGAAATACCTTCTATATGCTCTTCTAATTTTTGGACGGTGTCAAGGGGCACAATTATTAGAACCTGCCCTAAGCACACTAATAACTAGTTACACCATTGGCTGAAACATTATCTTTGCTTCTCTTCCTGTTGAAATTTGCTTCCAAACCACTTCCTGTTGTTGTCTTCTAGTTCCAAACTCCCAAATTCAATGTTTCTTTACTATGATTTATTTATAATGGAAACTGCCCCAATAATCACATTGCTTACAAGAATATCCTTGACCCATCCAGTTGTCCAAAGTTATTTTTCAATTACTATAGAACCATTTAGTATTACTTTATCTGATACAACTCTCCACAAAAACTGAAGCACAATATCTAGAAGGCAGAGTTTTTGGAAGCAAGGGCTGTATCTTTTCATCAGTGTATGTCCAGTGTCCAGCACTGTATCTTGGATATGATAAGCACTTACAAAAATCTCTTTGAATGACTTAATAAATGAATAAATAAGTGAATAATGAAAATGTGAAGAGCAGTGTCTCCTTTTATCGATCCTGTAGATTGAAGCTAACAGATTCAGCTATTGAGAGACCTGTGGTGAGTTAGGTGCTAAGGAAAACATTATAAGTAGGGTATGGAGTGGGACTGAAAACCTTATCTAATCAATAATTATAGGGTAAATACAGAAGCAAATTATCAGAGTTCTCAAAGAAAGCCAAAACAAGCAAAAAGAGAAATAGAGAATTTTAGATTTTTTTACATTTAAACATTTTATAGTATTGTTTCTTAAAACTCAGATATAGTAATCAAGCTCCGTTCCAGCAAACTCACTTTCACTTGTTAGCACAGGCAGGGGTGAGGATGGGTGGCAGTGGGTGTGGTGGTATCAGCTATGGTACAAGCAGAAAACAACTTGATTAGTTCCACAAGGCATCCTCAATTGAACAGAAAAGTGAAGATTCAGCACATCTACACAACCAAGAGAAGAACCAAGTACATGATGCAAACAGCCCTGCAGGAAGGCATATCAAAGAGCTACCACATCCACCAATTAACAGTGAAATATTATTCCATAGGGACTTAGCAAATTAATGCTAAAGGGAATTGTATATTCTTTAATATGTGTTCATTTAGAAGAATGTAAAATTTTTTCCTTATTAATGAATGTCTCCAAACACTCAATTTATCGCCGTAGGTTGGTGTCAGCTTTCTGTTGCTACTCTAACAAACTACCAAAAACTTAGTAGCTTAAAACAACACTAATTTATTATCCCACAGTTTGGGAGGTCAGAAGTTCAAAATCCGTCTCACTGGGCTCAAAGACAGGTGTCAGCAGAGCTGGTTCCTTTTGGAGTCTCTGTAGGGGAATCTATTTCCTTGTCTTTTCCAGCTTCTGGAGGAGACCTACATTCCTTGGCTTGTGGCCCCTTCCTCACGTTATTCAAAGCATATTTTACTCCAATCTCTGCTTCCTCATCCTGTCTCTTCTCTGACTTTCCTGCTTCCATCTTATAAGTGCTCGTGTAATTACATTGGCTCACCTGGGTAATCCAGGCTACTCTTCCCATCTCAATGTCCTTAACTTAATTCCACCTTCCATGGAATGTAAGGTAATAAATACACAGGTTCTGGGGATTCATATGTGGACATCTTTAGGGGGCCCATCACACAATTAGATTAGTATGAAAGAAGTCAGTTAAATGTGAGGAAGGATAAGAAAATGAAGAAAGCCTCCCAGCAGCAACAACAAAGAAAGTATTATTGCTAAGAAATTCCTTCGTACCTTCCTAGTATTTGATCTAGTTTTGAACTAGAAAATAAGATGTATAATAACACTCTATAAGAATAATATAATTCAGTGTCTAAAGATCTGGACATGTCCTTCGAGAGGAAAATTCTCCAATAGTAAATAGCCATGAAGAAGCAAAGTACTCTTTCACTTTTACAATAGTTTGCTGCATTAGGAAAGAACCTGTTTTGTTCTTTAAAGGGATCCAGAATCTAAAAGTAGAAATAAAACCAGCAGAATTAGCAAAAGCATCCAGTCTGCAAGGGCACAAGAAATCAGCCACTGCAATTGCAACAGGGCAACAGTCAAAACAGCCTCAGACATCCAGTTACTGGAACATAGCGTCAGTGTGAGACCCTTATAATTTCTTCCGAGTAGAGTAATAATACTGAGGCTGTCAATATGCTGCTAGAGAAAAAGAATGCAAGGGAAGAAAATCAATAGATCCAAGAGTTTGATATATTGAGAAACTAGAAACCAACTGTGGCTAGCATTTTTTGTCATTGTATAATAGAGGAAAAATCAGAAACCTGCTATTATACACTGCTGGTAGCATTCTGCCTGAAAAAGCATCTCAGTGTGAGAATTACTAAGTGCCTCTTCCCTGAGAACAAGTGTGAACCAAGAGATAACCCAGCATTTCAGACAGTATCATTTCCTTAGGGGAGAAAGTAGGGGGAAAATAAAGTCAACTGTGACTAAAGTTGTGTTTGACACTAAGAAACAAGACCAAAATGAGTGAAAACATTTCTAAAATATCTTTTTGTAAATGCACAAGCAAAGTTAGAATACATGTAAGACTTAGGTCACGGCCTCTGTGTGTGTCATCTCCACACATTTTCTTTTCTTTGTGAAAACAATGTCTACATAGTCTCAACCAATAGTGCCAATGTTGTAATGAATTATGAGTACGGTTCATGCCTATTTTTAAGGAGATAGATGCTCATTTCTATGAGATTTTTGCTCTGTGGGAAAGTGAGTAGGAAAACAAAAGCAATTTTTTGATATGTATATGTATAACCTTGCCTATGATGTCCATGTAATTTTTAGCAATAACTTTATGTGACCTTAAAAGGAAGAGAAGGCTTCTAACTAAGAGGGAAGGCTATAGGGTCAGATCTGGGATTGAATTCCAGCTCTGCCACTTAAAACTTTTAAAACCCAGATTCCTCATTTGTAAAATATAGTTAATACCACATTGTTTTGAGAACCAAATGACAGGAACACTGTGAAATGCTTACATAGTGCTTGGCACATAGAATACTTAAAACAAAACAGAGTAGCTGTTAACAGCAACATTAATAAAACAAGAGTGAACGAATAAGTAAAGGGGCTAAACTGTTACCTCATAACCTTTGAACAAGAGCTATGTTCTCATTCCGTACCTGAAACAAAAACAAACCTAGAATAATTTTTGAACTTTAGTAGATTTTTAAAGATTTTCTAGCACAAAGTCTTAACCAATGAAGTAGTTTTAAAAAACAGCCCATAATTTTAAACACATTTTTGTTTTTATTTTACCAGGATCATATGGGTATAAATTGTGGAAGTGAGCATCTGAAAACATACTTAATTATCCTATGTACTGTAAGTCTTCTATGTGTATCAGAGGAGACAGCGTCATAAAATTGTATAGCTGGCAGAGACTCAAATATAATTATTCCAATTTCCTCATTTAGCTGAGATTATGCAAGGCTCACAAATATTGAGAATTGCCCCGGTTGCCCAGATAGTGAGGTGGAGAGTCAAGATGGCATCCGCAGCCTTCTGACTTCCAGTCCGGGGTTCTTCAGACATGTGACAGATACAGTTTGCTATCTAAAGACTATCCTTCTTTGCAAATCTTTGTGTGCTGGGGGGGAATGAGCATTGTGTATTTCTGTAGAACAAACTGGGATGCCTTTGAAGATGTGGACACTTAACAGGGGAGCGGGAGCTGGAATGTGTATATCACTTTCTCCTCAAAATCTTTGTCAGGGCTTCCCTGGTGGCGCAGTGGTTGAGAGTCCGCCTGCCGACGCAGGGGACATGGGTTTGTGTCCCGGTCTGGGAAGATCCCACGTGTTGCGGAGCGGCTGGGCCCGTGAGCCATGGCCGCTGAGCCTGCGCGTCCGGAGCCTGTGCTCTGCAATGGGAGAGGCCGCAACCGCAAAAAAAACCAAAACAAAACAAAACAAAAATCTTTGTCACAGTATCTTTTGTGGAGAAGATACATCACTTAGGGCATTGTCTCCCCAATGGATTGGTTTAAGAAGACTTAGCTTTCCTGAGAACTGAATTCCTGGAACTCTTGACCAAGAGTTTATACGCACCCTGCAATCCAAACCCTCTGTCTTTACCTTATTGTAATGCAGTCTGTTGGTAAACAGGCGTTTGTAGAAGACAGTAAACTTGTCAATATGATATTATTTCATAAATTAGATAATATCTTTTGCTCCATTATTTCAAATACAGGAAATCAACTTAAAGTTAATAATGAGGTTAAAGGAACAATTGGAAAGCGGATAAAGATACCTATAATAGTTTTCAAAATTTGCTGACATTTCTCCAAGTTTACTTCATTATGGTATAAAATGTAAAAAAGTACAGTTATGTGAAAGAAAAGTTTAACATTTTGATACTTTGACAGTTGATTTTCTAAAAAAGACTTTGTGAGATAAATAATTGCTACACAAGCCTCCCTCCTAGGTTTTTTTTCCTAAAAAGAGGGAGAGGGACATTTAGGCGTGAACGATTACCAAAACTTCAAATTGATCTTCAAAAATATTTTTAACATCAGAACGTAAATTAGTAATTTAGAGATCCTTTAGAGAACAAGGGACATTTATTTTAAGGCTCTGGGGGAAACTCTTGAGTATTTCACAGTCTTTAAAGCAAACAAACAAACAAAGGACCTATTTAGATCCATAACTTATTATTTTTTTTACTAGGCCCGGTTCTGACTGGGAGCAGGAATAGGAAATAATTTTTTAGGATTTAAAAATCATTTTATAATTTATGGCTCTAGCTTAAAATTTCTGGGCAAAATGCAATATCAGAAACAAACAGTGAACCAACCCAAAAAACCCTCCAAACAAACAAAAAAACCAACTATATATATCTGCATCTACATCTTTATACCTTTACTGATACATCCATATCTGTATGTCTATATCTCTTAGTCCCCTTTTCCAGCAAGTGTCTACTTCTAGTATCCCTGTTCCTGGAAGTGGAAGCATCGTGGAAGCCCTTGAATGGGACAAGAAGGGCTACAGGAACAGGTAACCTAGCTCAAAAAATGTCCTGAGTGAAAAGATGAGGCGGGAACAGGACCAGAGAGTGTTAGGAGAAACCAAAGCGTCCTAAAAAGGAGGCCCGAGCAAGCCCTTGAGCAGTTTCACTTCCGCGGGGCGCCCAGCGTGGCGAGCCCTCGCCCTGAGGCCCGCGCCCCGGGGCTGCGTTTCCGGGACCTCGGCCGCAGCCGCCGCGGTGGGAAGCGGGCTGAGGACGGTTGGGGGCCTGAGACCAGCTCGCGGAGAACCTCAGACCGGGAGAGGCCGGGCTCGGCGGGCACCGTCCAGGCGCCCGGGCTTCAGCAGCCGCGATGCTGCCAGCAGCGCCGGGCCGGGCGGGCGGGAGTCGGGAATGGCCCGCAGGCGGCCCAGCGCCCCGAGGTGGGTGTGCGCGCGGCCGGGCGGCTGGAAGGAGGCCAGCCCGCCCCGGGGTCCCGCGGAGACTGTGCGCCTCGAGGCCGCGGGACCACGGCTGCCGCTCCGCCACGCAGCCGGCTTCTGTCGGGGGCTCCTTGCCGGGGGAATTGGGACGCGACGCGGTGGGAGCGCTCCTTGAGTCTGGGCGGCGTGCCACCGCCGGTGCCGCAGCTTCTGAGTAGCTGGAACTTTCCCGAGCACCCGGGACAGGCTCCTCTAGTTTCTAAAATCAGCTTGGAACGTGTTTTATAGTTATGCATCAGCCTAAAACTTTTGTCAACATGACAAACCTGCCCTTTGGTAGCATCGCCCGTTTACCTGCCGGGTCTCCCAAAATCCAATCCGGTAAATTTGGCCTGTGCCCTACTAATCAGACAGGTTACTTTCTGTAAAAACTCCTAGAAACACAGATTTTCTTAACTTGTTGAAAGGAAAAGCAGTCCGTTTGGTTGAATACATAAATGCATTTACGGGTCAAACATAAGTTAAGGCACTTATTTTCATTCCTTTTTGAAGTATGTCAAATGCATTTGTGAATTGTACACTGATTATAAAAAGTGTTCAGTTTTGAAAATGAAAAAGAAAAGGCTTCACTTGGATATTAAGATTCCTGGAGATGTTCACACTGAGATGTGCGATAAGAAAATCTGAGTGAAATTCTATTAATTTGCTGAATGGAGTTTCTCATAGCTTATTAGCATTTTGTTAAGTAATGAAATTATGGCTTTAGCTGTTTCTCTTGGCAAGTGTTTTTTTTCATATATAAATTTTAAAAGACTGCTTTTCAGTTAAAATGGGGGTATTTGTGGCAATGGAAATGGCAAGAAAGGAATTATATCTTAATACGTTAACTTTCTAAATGTTAAACATTATTCTGAAAACTGGTCTGATCGACTGCATCTGTGCTTGGTTCAGTAAATAAACCAGCCTTGTCTTTTGAACCTTGAGTAGGTTAGCTCTTTTGTAATTTCAACTGAACAATTTAGTTAAATAGAATCAGCTACAATTTGTTTCAAACTTCTAGATGGAGCACTTTAGCCAGAACATGACTATTATTTCACTTAATACTCAAGTAATACTTTGAGGTATTTGCTATTGTGAATAATGCTGGAGTGATGTGAACCAACTTTTGTCTCATCCTGAGTATTCCTGTTCCTCCCATGCGTTTCCCCCCATCTCCTTTGGTCCTTCCAATATGGTATTTATTACTTGCTTCATTTGTCTCCTCATTTGGCTCAGGTAATGACACTTTTCTTATACTGAGCTATCTTTTTGTTATTAACCCATGTCATTCCTAGATATGAAAAGTATTCTAAAAGAACTATTTCTGATTAATCCTTTTTTAAAAAATGGATACCTTTCCGTGTGACCTCTGTCTCTGCTTTGGGCAAGTGTCTCCACAGCATCTTAGACTTTGGCTTAATGTGACACATTAAGGGTCAGTTAGTCCAACTGCCTCATTTTAGACATGAGAAAACTGAGACTCAGGGAGTGATTTGCCCACAGTCCCATAACCAATAACTATTTGAAGATCCTGTTCATCATTTCACCAACAATCTTTACCTGCCCACCCCCAAGACTTGTGTAGTGATATGAGTGTAAAATGGGCAAACACAGTTTAAAGTGGTAAATACAGTTTCATGCCTATGAAGATTATATGTCTAGCATTAGGTGTATTGTGTATTTGTAATGACAATATCTTGTGTTTACTGCCATCAGAGAAATCTTTGAGTGTCCAACTTGTCCTTTAATGGAAGCAGAAAAGATATGATGCCCAGAACTAAGACAGTGTGAAAATGGTGCACAGTGGTGAAAATTCCACTTAGACTTTATTTTCTGGCTTTATGTTTAACTAGATACTGTCCACTAATGTCCAAAAGAGAAGTTCCTTCCTTGTTTTATTCCAAAACTAATGATTGTTTAAATTTAAACTGCTACCTTCAATAAGGACTGTTTATTAAAGCACAGATTGCTCCCTACCTCGTAGTTTTTGTTTTTTTTTTTTTTTTTTTTTTAAATTTTTATTTATTTATGGCTGTGTTGGGTCTTCGTTTCTGTGCGAGGGCTTTCTCTAGTTGCGGCAAGTGGGGGCCACTCCTCATCGCGGTGCGCGGGCCTCTCACTATTGCGGCCTCTCTTGCTGCAGAGCACAGGCTCCAGACGCGCAGGCTCAGTAATTGTGGCTCACGGAGCCAGTTGCTCCACGGCATGTGGGATCTTCCCAGACCAGGGCTTGAACCCATGTCCCCTGCATTGGCAGGCAGACTCTCAACCACTGTGCCACCAGGGAAGCCCTGTATTTTTTATTAATATTATTTGATGCCTCTGATGAAGAGAGAGATCAGTTGTTAGGTTAAAAGCAGAAAGCATCTGTCGTCTCACATCTTAATATGTTAACTTTCTAAATGTTGAACATTAACATTCTGAAAACTGTGGTCTGATGGACTGCATCTTTGCTTGTGAGAAACATGGTTTGTCTAGGTCTTTCCTTTGTGTCCTAAAGTTCTTGAAGATTTGAAGCTCTTTACTCTAACTACAGTCTTCCAACATAGCCAACAAGGTATATTTCTCCTACCAGGGAAATACCCTATTTAACTCTAGTGGCTGGTAAAACTTGCTTTCTTCAGACCAGCGAGAAAGGTTCTGAGATAAGCTTACTTATGCTGAGATTTTAAAGAGAGGTAGCTCTCTCAGGGCCTTTTTACTTTAATATGGGATAATTCTGTAATATTTACTTGCTTAGGATTTCAGGCGTACACAACAGCCTACTGGGCATCGTACTTGGGGTAGCAGAGGGACCTTTCTTGCCACATGTATCTGAACATGTGCTTTAGGTGATCATACCCTACTTATGATGGCCTCTGGGCTCAGACTGCTTCAGTCCAGCTTCATTGCATATCTGCTTTGCGATCTTGGATAAATCAATCAATCTGTCATTATCCCAACTGGTCCATTAAAAAAGCAAAAGTGGGTACAAAGCAACATTTATTTGAAAGAATGTTTTTGAGGATTAAAGGAGAAAATGCATGTGAAGTGCTTTTCAGGGTGCCATAGCAAAGAGTAATTGCTTGATACGTGTTAGTTTTACTTCCTTGGTCATTGGTCAGTAGTGTCATATTTACATGTAAAAGATAGAGTTCTTATTGAGAAGCTGCCTCATGGTGACTTGGGGAAAAACTTAAAAGAATGAAGCCATCAAACTCCCACACTAAAAAAATTTGGGAGTGTGACTTCTGTAGTAAGATATTGTCATAATCTTGGGGAAATAGTGTGGTTAATAGTTCTGAGAGGAGAAAAAGAAGGAATCCACAATGAGAATAACTAAGGATAGATGGATTAAAAGGGTTTAAACTAGGGCAGTTACAGGAAAGAATAAAGCGGGAATTTAAGAGGACAAAATGAGAGTGTGTTTTATTTCCCCATATCACAGAGTACCAATTGTGACCCAATTAAAAAAAATAAATGTATATGAAAAAAATAAGCATCAAACATAAAATTGTGGGATACTTCATCAAATTATAAGAAGATGGAAGATCTATTTTGCCAAAATATTTACTGTTGGGTTAAAAAAAAATCCAATGTAAAGAATATCATTCCTGCCAAATATAAATCACATGTTTTGAGAATTTAAATGGCTTTTACCCGATCATCTAAGTTACAGCTGCTATTTTATTACTTTCTTTATAAATTATAGAATATCTTATAGTAATTTTGGAGACAACTATGAAATAAGAATAGGAAGGACAAACATTCTGGAAGTTATTATTTAAAAATAAGTTATTATATGGCCTTGTAATTCTTTCCTGTTTTAAATGTAAAGAATGGTATCTAAGTTTTACTGCAGACACTGAAATAGTCCAGGTGGTGAAAATAACAGATATTGTATGGACTTATACCCTCCTGTATTTATTTTTGACTCAGAGAAAAATAATGAGCCTTTTAGACCTTTACCACTGAACAGAAATATCATTGTTGCTTCCAAGTGCTCCAAATTGAGATAATCCAGAAAGACCACTTCCCTTTGTAATCATGAGAAGTAATTCATCATTGCCTTGTGGTCTTTTATAAGATTTTCTTTGCTCCAGTTTATTAAAATAAGTTTTGTTTTATCATATTAACCATGTGCCATATTTTCCTTTCTTTTAAGCTCCTGTACCTCTTTTCCATATTAGTAATTCTCATTGCTTCATGATTTATGTGTTCCATTTTATAAGGAAGACATACTGAAAAGTGTAAGAACAGTTCCTGACTTGGAATTTCATTTGCCTGATTTCGTTTGGTCATGATCTACGCTGAGGTGTAAACTTCATCCTTTGGTCGGGATCAATATCCTCATTCCCTTTTTGTTTGAATTTATCCTTAGGATCATGTCTAACTTTCAGAAGAAAACATAGTGTCAGACCACTTGAAATTTTGGCCTTCTTTTAATAGCTACCATTTATTACGTTTCTACTTTGAATTCATAATATATGGATATCACATTACCTTGATAGTTGAGAGCATCAGAGGATTAGCACCTACTTTGGACAGGAAGTTATATTGTTCCATATAATCATATGAAAACATTTAATAATTCATTGTGTTCTTTCATTTCCTAAAAAAACGTGTAATTTTTGTTTTAGGGTTTGGGGTGGAGGGTGAAGCACCAACATCAAAGATATGGAGAAACAAATCATATCAAAGTGGTAGGATTCTATAAAATCATGGAACTGGAATGACACATTGTAGAGCAGGGCTCCCCAACCCCCAGGCCGTGGACCGTTAGTGGTCTGCAGCCTGTTAGGAACTGGGCCGCACAGCAGGAGGGGAGCAAGGGGACACTTCACTGCCGCTCCCCATCGCTCGCATTACCGCCTGGACCACCCTGCCCCCCACCCAGCCAGCAGAAAAATTGCCTTCCACGAAACCGGTCGCTGGTGCCAAAAAGTTTGGGGGAACCACTGTTGTAGAGTATTTCTTGTGGCTGTGTGAAGAATCCCTAAAATTTATATATTTTCTACATTGGCCAATCACATTTTATTTAGATTTAGTAGACCCATGTAATTAAAAAATCTCAGGAGACAACTACAGTTTTAATACAATTCGTGAACTATTGGATCACAGTTGGGAAAGTGAGTGAGATAAAACTGAAGCAAAAATCTACTTTGATTTCAATTAAGGAGATAATTTCCTTAATTTCCTCATTACTTTTCAGTAAGAGTTTAGAACTTTCACTACTCCAGGCACTTCTCTGTAGACCAGAGGACCCTTCCTTTATCATATCCTGTCCATCCATACCTATGTAAAATGGGTAGAACCGTGGACAGCCCAGATTCCAGAAACAGTTACTTTGGCCAAGAATAGGCACTTGATTCAAAGGCAGCCAGTCCATGGACTGCTGAATGACCGGTGATGTGTGTTGTCTGGCACACACATTTAAAGGTTTGTTGGGCTCAACCAAGCCCTTCTTTCAAACAAGAGATAATGAGACTGTTGTCGGTGGAAGGTCGATGTTTGATGATATACAGTAGAGGCTGACAGCTAGTTGACTCATGTGCAAGGTGGATAATTAGAAAGAAGATGAGAAGAGAGAATTAAGGAGCACTGAAAGACAAAGGGAAGAGTTTTAGTTTCTGACTTCCCATTTCCAGACCAAGTAAGACCCAGCTGCACTTGTTCTGATATTGTCTGTTCATGAAATGCCTGTGGCGTCCTTGCAATGACCTTCTCTTTACATGGACTAATTTGAATGAGCTTCTCTTCTTTGGAGGAAAAAAAAGAGTTTGGGTTAGAATAACTTTATTTCTCAAACACTGCCACTCCTGTTCACATAAGCTTCTTCTCTTTTAGAAAGTTGTTATTATTGTTAAAGTGATGTCTTCTATGCATCTTCCATTGAAAGTTAAACAATCTGAGAATTAGGTCTATTCCTTTTATGTGCTGAAAGTAGGGTGCCTTATGAGTAAGTCTTGTGTTCCTCTAGATAAGAATATTTGGAGTTTTCTGGCTTTATTGTTGATATTTGAAGAAACTGCATGCAGCTATTTTTGTCTCTAAACTTGAAGTCTCTATAGTTGGTAAGGAAATACTTCATTCAAAGGTTAATATTATAAGAATTAAGCACTGTTAAGAAGTCTAGAGTTTTGCATTACGTACTATAGTTACAGAATTATGTTAATTATAAAATTTAGCAATAGACTTTTTGTTTTGTTATTTCTGTTTTTATTTATCTGAAAAATTTACAGCATACTGTTTCTGACAAATTTTTAAAATGTATTGAAATTGAGGCACACAGAGAGGATGCTTATGACATTTATCTTGGTAAAAAAGGAAGAGAAGATACAAAAGCAGCATAATTTACTGACTATTATCGCAATCCCCCGGCATTTGATGAAAAATAGCATCACTGACAGGCAATTGTGAAAACTTTATACACACTGTCAGTGGATTAATATCAATCTGGAGCAGTGTAATCAGCATTGTACTTCAGAGATTGGTCCTTGATTAAGATATTTTTTTAGTAATAGAGTAGAAAGTTTAGTATCCTCATTAGGTTACAGATGATATGTTAATAATGGGGTTAATGATCATCTTGGAAAACAAGATTAAATTCAGTGTGCTCTTACCAAACTGGGGAGATAGGCACAAATTAATGAAGTTCAGGTGTGATCAATTAAGTATAGTGATGTAGATGAAGGAATTAGGCTCACAATGATAAAAGATTTTCAAGTTTTGACAAGGGTACATTCACAGTCTTATAATGAGCCACGGGGAGAGTTGCAGAAGAAGAAGCTGGAAAAGTAAACGGAAACTAAATTACATAAATCTGTGAGCAAAGTCCCCTAAGTAAATATAATGAGTAGCTATTGAAGAGTTTTAAAACAGAAGCATGACATCACTAGATTTTGGTTTTTAGAAGATCACATGAAAGGCTATTCTTCTTCTGAATCACCTTCTAAATCAATGAAGGTGAAAATAAAAAGAGAATTTATAACCTAAAAAAAAAAGATCATGTAACCTGCTTTTGGTACAACAAATTGGAAGAGGTCGACAATGGAAAGGTTTTGAACAATTAGGAGTTTATCAACCAGTAAAATATAGGGAGAAGTGGACATGTTTATTAAGAACTATTACTTACATACTTTTTGTGGTATAGTAGGAGATATAGAACCTGAGGGGGAAAGAGATGTGAAGAATCAATCTTAGGTTTGTGGCATGGAAAACTTGGAGGGTCATAAAGCTGTCGTTTACTCCAATGGAAAAGATGGAAAGAGCAGGAGGAAACGGTAAGGGCATGAGAACATCCAATTTCAATTTTGCGTATATTATATTTGGGATATCTGGGAAATATTCAAGTAGCGATGTCAAGTAAACATTTGATATTATGATCTGGAGCTCAGAAAGGCAGTTCAGGCTGGAGATATAAAGTTGGGGAAAATACAGTCTTTAAAACTGCATCAGTAATAAGATAACAGAAAAAAAAAGAGTTTAGAGTAGAAAGAAAAGATGACCCAGGATAAAGAACCACGTAAAGCAAACATTTAAAGCGTTGATAGAGCGAGAGGAGTTACCCAATATGATTGAGGAGAGGCTAAAGAGAAAAGGAGGAAAATAAGAGTAAAACGGCAAGAATTCAAGAATAAAATGTTTGGGGAAGGCAAGAATGGTGAACTGACTCAGATTCTTTGAATAGGTCAGGTAAATTGAGGACTGAAATTTAGCCAATGGATCTGGCACCATGAAACTTAAGATGACCTTAGAGAGAGAAGTAAGTAGCCTTAGTAGAGGGGATGAGAGTTGAAGGGTGAAGGTAGATGAGGATGTGCACGCCATGTAGACAACTTTTTAAAGCGTGGCTGCCAGAGTGTAGAAAGGAAGTAGCCACTGCAGGAGATGTGGGCCAAGGAAAGAATTTTATTTATGTATTTATTTTTTTGTTTTAAGATCTGTGCTGCTATAATGATTTATTTGTACTCAAAAGCTAATAGCACTACACCAAAGGGGATTTTTTCCTGTGAAAACTTTCAAAGACAAGTTCCATAAATTCCATTAGGAACACATTTTAATGTATAGATTTTCTTATGTGTTTAAATATTCTGTTTCATTTTTTCTCTTACTTCTTTCCTTCTCTTTTTCCATGTTTCCAGAGTGCTTCTTCCTCCTCCTCTCCTCCCCTTCCTTCTCCTCCTTCATTCCTTTTCCCTCTCCCCACCTCCTTCTCTCCCTAAGCATCAATGTTAATGGAAAATAACATATTTCTTTAGAAACTTTGTTTCTAAAACTTTTCATATTTCATAGAAACTTTGTTTCAATGCTAGATTATTCCATAGCTTTATTTTTTGTTGATCATCCCGTCCTTTTTATCCAAATTGGAATCAATGCATCACTATTACAATCATATCTTTGCATATGCTTCAACTCTCACCCACCTCTTTTTGTCATACCTGCTTGATAAAACAGCAACCCTACATAAGTCTATCCAATTGTATTCTTCCTGTCCGAATCCACATAACTGAATGTTGCTAAATAAAAGCACATTCAAGCAGGTTGGTATAGTTATAAATTTTGACAGTTCTTGTTACATGTTAGTTGTGTCATAGAAGATTTTGATAATAAATGACAGTGAGCTCAAAATTGCATTCCCTGACAAGGGTGTAGAATGCAGATTTGTTCTATGATGTCAGATCAGTGAAATCTTACATACCTTCTGTCTGCTGATGGGCAAAAAACACTGAACCATGCTGCCTAACACTGTATACACTAGATAAGGTGGCTCTTGAGCACTTGAAATACAGCTGGTTCAAACTGAGGTATGCTGGAAATCTAAAAACACACACTAAAAAAAAAAAAAAAAGAGGGCTTCCCTGGTTGCGCAGTGGTTGAGAGTCCGCCTGCCGATGCAGGGGACGCAGGTTCGTGCTCCTGTCCAGGAAGATCCCACATGCCGCGGAGCGGCTGGGCCCGTGAGCCATGGCCGCTGAGCCTGCGCGTCCAGAGCCTGTGCTTCGCAACGGGAGAGGCCACAACAGTGAGAGGCCTGCGTACCGCAAAAAACAAACACACGCACACTAGTTTTCAAAGATTTAGTACAAAAAAGTAGAATATAAAATCTCTCAGTCATTTTTATATGGATTACATTTTATATGGATTACATTTTATATGGATTAAATATATTGCACTTACTGGATTAAATTAAATATATTACTATAATTAATTTTACCTGTTTTTATTTTTGAAATGTAGCTGTTACAAAATTAAAATTACATATGTGGTTAGCATTTGTGACTTGTATTTTCTGTTGGATAGCAGTGCTCTCAGCTTTCAAAAAAAACCCCAGTTAAATCCATTAAAGGTTTGATTTCTCCCTTATAAAATATTGTTATATAAATATTACCAGATAACTGTCATAAAAATGGTAACGTAATTCACAGTCCCTCCAGCAGTTTAAAGAGACCCTCTTCCCATTCATGCCCACCCACAGAAGGTATTTTAATAGTGACATTTCATTATTATTTTAATGCTAGGTAAAATTTAACTAGCATTTTTTCATATCATTTACTCATATTTCTATTATGTCTTCTGTCTTAATAATTTGTAAGAGCACATTATAAGATCATACTGTAAGAACATATCATATACTTTATCTTATGGATCACAGATACTTTTCTTTATCTTAGTCTTTCTAAATGATTTAGATTATGGTGTTTGTTGCCACTGAATATATTTTAATGCTCATTGGTTCAAATATGCTTATATTTTCTTTCCTAGTTCTGTTTCCTGTCTTGGCTGGAGGAGTCTTATAAACCCCTAAATGACCAATGTCACTTTCTACATTTTTTTTCTAGGATTTAACTTTTTATAGTTGCATGTAGTATGCTTGGGATTTATTTTTGTTTATAGCATGAGGCTGAAATCCAACTTTAAGTTTTTCTTTTTTTAAAAAAGTAAGGGCAGCCAATTGAGAAATCAACATTTATTAAAGGAACCCTACTCTTCCAAATGAATTGAAATACCACCATTGCCATACAGCAAATTTTCGTATATCCTGGAATTTGCATTCGGAGTGTTCTATTCTACTAATGTATTTGTTTATTCCCAAGCCAATATCTGCTAAGGAAAGTTCTCCCAAGAAATCTCCTTTTCCTTTATTTTCTTGGCTATTAATAGATATTTATTCTTCTGTTTTTCCACTTGCATTTAAAGATTATTTTGTCCACTTCTCCTTCCCATGAAACAGTTGGGATGCTGTGTAACACGTAGTTTAGAAGCATTTAATAGAAAATAATCTAGCAATTTTAAGCAGAAAGAACTTTAAGATAGGGAATTGAGTTTTTACATAATTGATGTAAGGAGTTTGGAAATAGGCTGGGACAGTTTTCCTAAGTGTCCCGCTTGGGTCGGGGGCTGGAGCAGGGGGTAGGGGCAAATGGGGTGGTGACTGCTTTCTTATCACCATCAGGAAGCTAGGGAATCTGGAAGGCACTGAACCAGATGTTGGCATCTGAAACACACTGGCGTCAGGACCCTAAGTATTTCTGGCTTATAAGCCATCTCCTGTTTGCTGGATCTGCACTAACAAAAACAGATGCCTTTCATTTCTTTGGAATTGCATTATATGTATATACCAATTTGGGGAGAATCAACTTTAAATTCTATTAAGTATTCTATTGGATTAACTTGGGAAGAAAATTCTGTGTGAAAAAGGTCCTAGGTTTCAGAAGTATATAGTAACTTGGGTTACTTAAATCAATTGACAAAGTTGGAAACTTTCCACTCACTCATGTTACAACCACATGAAGGTTGAACTTTCCTGATGTGCTTCTGTGAACGAATGTAACAAGACATTACTTTCTGTATTTGAAATGTCTTTCCAGGGAATATTTTATCACAAAATTAGTTCCTTGAATCATTAATTGTAAAAATGTGACCTCTGCATTGAAATTATGAGAAGGAAAATATCTGAAATTTTATTAGTATCAAACTGTATAAGATATTAAAATAAAAGACACACAATGCCTTTTTAAAAGGAATTTAAGGTAGATCTTTGGATATGCCTATAGAATATTAGTTTACAATTTATCAAAAATTTTATTTGTATTATAGAGGAAACTAATTTCCTAATCTCTCACCTGTTTCCTATACATTTTTCCAATTTAACATTGATAAATGTTACTTTACATGATAACTAAGGCTACAAGTTGTGTTCACCTTTGTGAGTTGATTATCTGTACTGATATCTATGTCTTATCTATATCAACTCAGATATGGGATCTGTCACTTACTTGTGTGACTTTGAACAGATTACTTATCTAGGCTCCAATTCTTTTATATCTGGAATGGGTAATACCCTATTTTATAGGATCATGATGATTAAACATAATTCTGTGTGTAAAGTGCCTGGAGCATTCATAACAGGTGCTTAGCAAAAGGCAAATATTATTACATTCAGCATAAGCTGGTATTCAGCTTTCACTTTTATTGGAAGAATTGTGTTTACATGGCTCATTCCCTGCACTTCTGGTGTCACATACATATGAATCTCAGGATTGAGAGCCTCATATAAATGTTCTTTCAGTTCTCCTGTTTAATTTTTCTCAACACTACATTAAACACTGTAATATCTCAAACACATGATTCTCTGGGGATTCACTACAAGCTGAACTTGATGAAACCTGTGATCTGTTATGAAAACAAATGCTGTGGTTCTATATGTGAATTGTGCGTTGTCTTGAGGAAAAATAGTTAATGGGTAAAGAACATTTTTCTCATTTTGAGAATTTAATTCTGTTTAAGCATTATATTTTCAAAAATAAAAATGTAGTTAATGTTCATTGCTTTATCCTTGGAGGAGACTTGGTCCACAACTGTATCATAGATTATACACCCCCCTCCCCGGCCCCATGAAGAAAAAACAACACACAGAAAAACTGGATCATAGTGTAGTTGACTCATAATGTCGTTGACTCAGATCATAGTGTAGTTGACTCTTAACTTTTGTGATAAAGGCATTTCTAATATCATCATATAGTTAAATAATAGTTGATATAGTTGTATAGGTAAAGCTTTAGTGATATATTTGAAATTGTTTAAATTATGTCTGAGCAGTGTATTCCTTATAGGGTATAAATCTATACAGTGTCTCACCTAGACCTCTAAGGGTGAGGAGAATAACAGAAAGGGGCCCCTAAGCAAATTTCTAGTTTTAAGTAACCTACAGTTCCTATAATTATGGAGAGAAAGGGACAGCTTTTCTATTTTTTTTTATGAGAGCCAGCCTTCCAAGAAGTTAGCAATTAACACACATTTCATTTCTGCCTCTCCTTGGGAAAATATAGAAGATTCGTTAGAAAGTACGCTCATATGTAGTACTTTATTATATGACCTCTGAGAATAATTTTCTGATCTGGTGCATATGAAAATCTAGGCTTAGGTTCCTCATTCTGAGTTTAAAGCCTACCTGAATCACCTAGTAGTTAGTCATATGACCTTAGGTAACTGTTACAGGACCTCTCTGCACCTCACCAAGAAATGAGGAAAGAACACTTAGTAATACTTGCAGCAGAGCAGGTGCTCTGTAATTGATGGCCGTCATGGCTGCTGCGAGGTGAGTAGGTGAGTGGCCATGTGAGACATTATGAAGGGTGACTCATACTTCTCTTACCTGATGGTCAGTACCTCAAAAGCCTGAGTTCATACTTCCACGGCTTTATTCCTTTAATACTGTGTTGCCCATATTGCTCTATAGCATATATATTCCTTGGAAAAAAGTTTTCTATGGAGGAAAAAGTTTTGAATATACATATTAGAACATTAAAATGGCCTGAGAAATTCTGCAATAAACAATGTCTCTTCAATCTCCTTGAAGCTATTGTTTCACAAATATATTTAACCGTGGGATGCTTTGTCATCTCAACACTGGTAGAGAAGTAAGTCCTTCTGCACAAAGTTATCATCCCTGTTAAATGGCAGTGAGTTCTTGAGAGGATGGCTCTTTCAACCAGAGACTGGTTGCACTCCTTTTAGCTGTTTTCCTCGGTCTCTTCATTCCATTATGTAAATAAAGTTCTGACCCTTTGCTGATGACCACATTTTGAAAGAGTGGGAGGGAGGCTTATAATAGAAATAAAAGCAGAAGGAGCTATACAGTAGGAAAATGACATTGGTAGACTGAGTAGGGCACACACAATTGGCCAATTTCTTTCATTCTCTTATTTTTAATTCTGACCATTCAGGTGGGACCTTTGATTACGGGATGTGCTAGAGAAAATGGGAGGAAAATCAGAAGGTGATTCTCTGTTAGGGAAAGGAAAGTGTATGAATGAAATGGAACTGGGAAAGTACACAGGGAATTCTAACATAATATTTTGGAATGTATTTTATGAGGTTGATATTTAAATAACATGTGTATCTTAACTGAGCAAATGATTTTACAGATATTTTCACGTGTTATATCTGTAAACCTACCACTATCTCAGTAATCATGTAAGCTATGTAGATGCCTTCACATTGTTTAACTATTGGGATTTCATTCATCAGAACATTATAAAATTAAGAGCATCTTGACTACATGGCCATAAACAGATTACTTCATGTTAGAAATGTCTGTCAATGAAACACATGTTTGATGCAAACGTATGGGCTATTAAGAGTCACCCAAATAAATTTCTGTTGAAATATTTTTCAACGTAAAACAACAGAAACCGATATAAATGCAAATAATTTAGACAGAGGATGAATTTTATGTCTTGGAGATTGACCAACTTAACAGCCCACATAGAAAACATTGTTAATATGACAATGACTTTTATTACTGAAATAGATTGGTTGCTATCTAAAGGAAGGGGTAACCTCTGGCATCCATTCAGCAGAGAAAAACACATTAATAGATGCTTCCTGATTTGCTAGTACAAAGTGTGACATTAGAGTAGCCAATTCAGTTTATGAAAAAGGATAAATAAAGGTGAAGCCATTTCTGAATGCCCTGTTTCTGAATATCCTCGGAGTCCTATATCTACCCTTAGATAACCACCCTGGTTTCCAAATTCTTTCTCAATTGTTTGGTTTGCATATGAGCTGCCTTTGATCGTGAAAAAAAGTCTTAAAAATTCACAGAACTATGTTTTTATTTTTTATAAATTTTTCAATTAAAAAAATTTTTTTTGACTGCATTGGGTCTGCATTGCTGCACGCGGGCTTTCTCTAGTTGCGGCGAGCAGGGGCTACTCTTCGTTGTGGTGTGCGGGCTTCTCATTGCGGTGGCTTCTTGTTGCGGAGCACAGGCTCTAGGGCGCGCAGGCTTCAGTAGTTGTGGCACGCGGACTCGGTTGTTGTGGCTCATGGGCTCTAGAGCGCAGGCTCAGTAGTTGTGGTGCACGGGCTTAGTTGCTTTGCGGCATGTGGGCTCTTCCTGGACCAGGGCTCGAACCTGTGTCCCCTGCATTGGCAGGTGGATTCTTAACCACTGTGCCACCAGGGAAGTCCTCACAGAATTTTTTACACAAAGATAATTTTAAGGCATTTCTCAATATTAACTTTATAAATCTGGTAACTAATAGTTTAGTATTTTTACTAAGATTTCTATAACCGTTTAATATAACTAAGAATATTTAATTAAAATATATTCTGGGGCAAATAGAAAGAGTATGATTATGGTTTAAAAGTAAATGAAATTTAATATCCTCCGTGTATGTCTAGAAGATTAAATCATTGTGCTTCATTATTTTTTCTAAAATAATACATGCACATAATTGAAAATATGTAACAAAGACTGAAAAAGTAGAAAAAAGCAGTGTATGTACTTCTAGTTTTTATTTTTCTATGCTTACTTTTAATAGTTTTACTCGTTTAGCATTGTAGCTTTAATATATTTACTATTTGTATATGGACTTTAAAATTACATTTGTATAGCTGTTTGGTGCTATGACATTTGTAAATATGTCAGCTGTGCTCTCTCCTCAAATAAATCTGTTGCACAATGTTTTAAAACAAAAGAAAACAAAAGAAAAAGAAAATACACAATGATTTATTGGATAAAAGAATAGATCATTGTCCATACAAGATTATTTTAGTTAATTTAAAGAAAGACTGAGAAAGACAAAATTGGTATGATTTCACTTTTATGAAAAACAAAACAAACTAAGCAGCATAACAAAACCAAAACAGTCATAGGTACAGAGAACAAACAGGTGGTTGCCATAGAGAAGGAGGGTGAGGGGATGAGTGATTGGTGAGAGAGATTAAGAGGTACAGACTTTCAGTTACAAAATAAATGAGTCATAGGGGTGAAATGTACAGCAAGGGGAGTATAGTCAATAATATTGTAATAAGTTTGTATGGTGACAGATGGTAACTAGACTTATGGTGAT
This sequence comes from Phocoena sinus, assembly GCF_008692025.1. Taxonomy (NCBI): domain Eukaryota; kingdom Metazoa; phylum Chordata; class Mammalia; order Artiodactyla; family Phocoenidae; genus Phocoena; species Phocoena sinus. Next base: position 120,512,039 of record NC_045767.1, on the reverse strand, counting down.
CATTTTGTAATGTACAGAAATATCAAATCACTATGTTGTGCAACTGGAACTAACATAGTATTGTAGGTCAATTATATTTCAATCAAAAACTATGTATACTCTCTTAGTCAATTGTAAGTATACAATATGGTATTGTTCCCTGTAGTCACCATGTTACCTTTAGTCACCATGCTGTACATTGCTTAAGTTTTAACTCTCATTTAAATTATGATTATAAATGAGAATTATAATTTAACCTTCATTTAAATCATGATTCTCTTTCCCAGATGTTTTTCTTAGGATTTCTTAAGTTATATGGCCAGTGTTCTCAGACATTATCCAATGCTTATGTCACTTTAGTCCCTTGAATGTATCATGATACAGTGGAAAGAGCACAGTTTTAATATTTGGAAAAGGTTTTATAGCCAAGCATGTCCCTAGTGTTGTCAGCCATATTGTTTTTTAAACATTGACAATGTAAATTAACACTTTCAAGATGCTTATGGGCCCTGCAACAACAACAAAAAAATTTAACTTTATTAACTCTTCTAAGACATATTGGGGACGGTTTTGATTGTAGAAAATTTGGGAAATGTAAGGAAGAAACATAAAATCCCGTTTCAGTGTACTGCCCAGACTTCATCCTGTTTACATATTGGGACTTTTTTTTAACCTGTATGTATATAATATTTTTTAAAGAAAAATTGGACCTAAAAATAATAAATAAAACAATAGTTTTTAGGAACATAGGAAAAATTTTTTTTATAGCACTTGATTTGAAGTCAAATAAGCACAGGATCAAATCCTGGCTCTGTCACTGATGGACCTTCCTCTTTTGCAAGCTATGCAACCTCTCCGATGCCCAGGAGGCATTATATATATTGATGATAACATTAGTTATTCAGGAGAATGATTGGCTCATAACAGTAATTCAATTAGTATCGCTTATCTTAAAAGAAAAACACTACAGAAATTAAAGTTGGTTTCTCTTGGCACTTGGGAGTGAGGATATTTGTCAAGAGTGGACTAATGCCTCTATATTCTTGTGTAGGAGTAATTATCCTTCATTTATTCTGCATCTCCTGTGCTAGGGTCCAGGGATATACACAAAGTTGGCTCCAGCCCTCAGGGACTGTATTTAAGTGAAATAGGATGGGACAAGCTGAATAGCTCTATTTCTTTTTATTTTCACTGTAATTCAACATCAGGTGACTCAGAACCCCTCAGCCTGCATAGATCTGAATAATTCAGTCATGAGAACCAGTATGCGGGCCGAGCAACGGCTAAGAGTGTTTTCTCTGAGTATTCAGGGTGATTCCTAATGCATACCTGCTGTTCCAGAAAGTCACCACTCACTTTAGAATGCAATCATGAGTACGGTCTCTAGGGACAGAGTTTTGCAAATTTCAGTCATTCTCATAAGACCTTCCCCAATTTTTGGCTATACTACCAATCTTCTTCCCTTTTAAGAAAAAGCTTTTCTTTAGGCTAAATTTTTTTAGCTTAAATATGATATATTTTTTAAAATTATATCACTGCCGTAAATGAAATATCATCATCACTTGCCGTAAGTAGAAGGGGACCATACAAATAAACAGATTGAAAATCAAATAATTTTGAAAACACTGTAGCTAAGGATAAGCTCTGGGCACATGGGTCACTCTGTCTCTGATTGTGTTGGAGTTCATGAACTCACAGGAGCTCCAAACTGAGACATAGCCCTTGAAGGAGTCAGGACTGGAGAAGTACTCTAAAGGGAATGACTTTCCCTCTGTGACTTGCTGTCATAGTGTCCCAGGAGTTTGCATCCCACCCACTGGCAAATGCTGTCTCGAAAGACAGATTTCACTTTCCAGTAGATTGAAAGGAAGCTTTATTTAGAGCTGACAGGTGTCAGGCACTATGATAAATGCTCCACATACTTCATCTCATTTAATTCTCACAACAACCAGTTTCATAAGTGGTATTATCGAAATGTTACAAGTGGGGGAACCAAGCTCAGAGATGGTAGTTATTTGCCAAATTTGGACTCATGACAGCCTTACCCCAAAGCTTGGCCTCTTGACCCCTGTATGCCTCTCTGAAGTAAACTCATTTCATTCTCACACAAACCCATATATACATCCATGTCAGGCAGATATTCCTCCCATGTGAACATTTCCCATTTTTTAATCAATAAAGTAGCCATGTATATAGAAAGTCATCTTAATAGAAACATGTACAACATAGAAGATGATATCGTTACTTATTAGTAGATCCACTTAGAAACATTCTTTACAAGCGATAGAATAGACAACCACAGTTTCCAACCGATAATCATAAAAATTTAGAAAGTTTTGCTACTTTCAAGGTCCTTGGAGATGTATGAAGTAATAGGAAGTGAAATATCTACAATGAAATGCTAGAAAAAATGTCTTTAATGAAGGCCGTCAGGGTATTTAAAATAATGAAAGCTGTAATACATATGTGATTAAAATGTATTGTAAAATGCCTGCAGTAGAGAACTTTAAGAATGCAAGGCTAATAATTTGCATGTGCCTAATGCTTTGCATCCTCAAAGGGATTTTCAAACCCCTGCAATTGACTCTTAGAAAATTCTTCTAATGTATCATTTGCTTTGACTCAATAAGAAATTTAAACAGTGATCTTTTAAGCTTTTTAATCAAGGTTATCCTACAAACACTGTGTGAGGAGAAGCAGAACGTATACTTGCACGTATATCTATCTGTTTTACTTCAGAAGGCTTTGGGGAAGGAAGGGATAGAACCAGAGCTGAAAGCAGTGTTCAGATGTGGTGGTGGACAGAATAATGGCACCCCAAAGATATCTACATCCTAATCCTCGAACCTATGAATATGTTATTCACCTGGCAAAAAAGGATTACGATTGAAGATGAAGTTAAGATTACTAATCAGTTTACCTTGAGAGGGGGAGAGTATCATGGATTATCCACGTGGGTTCAGTATATTCACTAGGGTCCTTATACGTGAAGGAGCAAGGCAGCGTGTCTCTTGCTGCTGAAGACACGTACTGTATTCTGTAACATCTTATGGAAAAACCCGAACGAACTTTTTGGGCAACCCAATAGCATGGGAAGGACTCAGCCCAATGTCGCTGGCTTGAAGATGGAGGAATGGGGCGAGAGCCAAGAACTGTGGATTGCTTCTAGAAGCTGAAAAATGCAAAAGAATGGATTCTTCTCTGGGCCTCCAGAAGGAACATAGCCCTGCCTATGTCTTGATTTTAGCCTAGTGAGACCCATTTCAGACTTCTCACTTCCAGTACTGCAAGATAATAAATTTCTGTGGCTTTTAAGTCACTAAGTCTGTGGTAATTTTTTACAGCAACAATAGGAAACTAATACAGATTTCTAAACACAGGTGGACTCAACAGGAGCAAAGAATTGCATTCTTTGTGTGAATACCACAGATAAGACCCTATCCATCAAACATTCATACACCATCAGCCTAGTTAAAACACTGGATGTAACCATGAAAAAATAAGCTGTTATAAAACATGGTATCAGTGTGACCCTTTAGTAGTCATCCTTGGTAAGATAGATACTTATTCATTATTGAAACATCTCTCTGGAATTCACTGTTGTTTTAATAGAGAAACAGAAAAAGAAAGCTCCATTATTATTTGTTCCCATCCGATGGTTTTACCAGTTTAATAATCCTTGTTGTTAATGCTACTGGCTACTGCTGCTATTACAGTTTTTACTAGTACAGATAATGTGAACTTCTGCAAGGTGTTTACTTTTTCAGTGCCTCAGCCACCACAAGTGCAAAATGAGGTAAGAAGAGCACTTGTTCACTGGGGTGCAATGAGGTTAAAAGAAATCAGTGCTTGTAAAACACCAGAACAGTCATCGGCACATATTAGGCACTCACTACATTTTGGTAGCCTTAATTATAATTATCATCATCATCGTCATCATCCACTGCCATGCATATCAATGCTGGATGCCAGGCCTGAACCGGGCATTCAGATTTAGTATTTTATCTCTAGGAATTTGAGGTCAGTATCTCCACGTTTTCAGGTAAAGAAAGAGAAATAATTTAACCAAGAAAAAACCTAACCAGGTTGAAGAACTTCAAAATGATGGAGTGAGGACTGTTACTGAAATATTTGGCTAAACTTCTGCTAGGCTTGGTGCTAGATGCCTTCTGCTTTCAATACGTAAGGCTCTATTCCGTCTCAACTGCTCAGAGGACAAATATAGACTGAAAGACAACTGATTTAGATGGGCACTCCTTGTAAAAGGTCGCTAATGTTATTCTATGCTCCCACTTTGTTTTAATATCCGAGAACATGAACCGTTTTTTAACACTAGTAGGGAATTATTTTGATGCCATTTTCTCCTAATGATAAAAATTGGGTTGGTGTCAAGCTATTTTGCCATGAAAGGAACCGTATGGAATAGTTTTAGGGGTATTCTCTTGTAAAAGTAAATTGTAGAACATTTGAAAAATAGAGAATAAGATAAGAATAAAATTAGAGTATACCACAGCCCTTCACTAAGAAATAAGTATTGATAATATTTGCCTGGAATTGTAAGTTCATGTGTACATATGTGAAGGAGCTCACATTTTATGTATGGTTTTATACTGTTCACAGTGGTTTGCATGCTGATTCATGATACATTTTCAGATTTTTTTTTATGTCAAACAGAGACTTTGTAAAATTTAAATGTTGTTTTGGATGTATAAATTGTTCAACTCTGCATTTTATGATACTTAAGGAGTTATTGGCACTTTGTTTCCAAGACTGTGTTTCTAATTAACCCTAGGACAAATAAGATTCTTTAGCCACAGGTCTTAATGAAATACTAAAATTAACTACCTTGTATTGAGGTAACTTGTAAAGATCCATTTCCTTTTTTTAGTACATAAATCCCATTAAGGGTAGGAATTGTGCTTCATAATCTTTATATTTCTTAAAGTCTGAACAATTGTTTTTTATAATAATCATTAAATGATTTTTAAGTAAACATATAAAAAGTATAAATGATTAGGGAATTGATATTGAGGCATTTTAAATCAACATTATGGTACTTATGGATAATTGTGGTAAGTTATCTGTTGAATTTCAAAATAGCCGATCTGAAAATCCAAGTGATGAGAGAGAACTATAAAATGTTAGAGTGGTGAGAATCAGGATCATTGAAGGGTAAGGATGATGTCTTGTTAAATATGACTGTCCAGAGGTACTAAGAATTTCCAATGAAAGAACTGTATCCTCCAACTGTGTCTATATTTTCAAGTATCTGTTGCTGATTTTCAACTTTGCTTAGAATTTTAAGCTATATTAATATATAGGAATTCCTCAAGTTCAACTGGTAAAATTTTTAAATACTAATATTATTTTACTCTTACAAGCTCAGAGAAAAAAATATAAGGGAAAATTCAGTATTTGAATAGCTTTTTCTCTACACTATTTTTAAGTGTAAGTAATTAAGCAACCAGATTCAATACATAAAATAGATTACTAAAATTGTTTAAGAATAAATGTAAAACATTTATTTTCATATATTCTTTTTTATTTTTTTACGTCTTTATTGGAGTATAATTGCTTTACAATGGCGTGTTAGTTTCTGCTTTATAACAATGTGAATCAGCTATACATATGTTCACACATCTCTTCCCTCTTGCGTCTCCCTCCCTCCCACCCTCCCTATCCCACCCCTCCAGGTGGTCACAAAGCACCGAGCTGATCTCCCTGTGCTATGCGGCTGCTTCCCACTAGCTATCTACCTTATGTTTGGTAGTGTATATATGTCCATGCCTCTCTCTCCCTTTGTCACAGCTTACCCTTCTCCCTCCCCATATCCTCAAGTCCGTTCTGTAGTAGGTCTGTGTCTTTATTCCTGTCTTACCCCTAGGCTCTTCATGACATTTTTTTTTCTTAAATTCCATATATATGTGTTAGCATACGGTATTTGTCTTTCTCTTTCTGACTTACTTCACTCTGTATGACAGACTCTAGGTCCATCCACCTCATTACAAATAGCTCAATTTTGTTTCTCTTTATGGCTGAGTAATATTCCATTGTATATATGTGCCACATCTTCTTTATCCATTCATCCGATGATGGACACTTAGGTTGTTTTCATCTCCGGGCTATTGTAAATAGAGCTGCAATGAACATTTTGGTACATGACTCTTTTTGAATTATGGTTTTCTCAGGGTATATGCCCAGTAGTGGGATTGTTGGGTCATATGGTATGTTCTTGACATAGCTCTGTGTTTAAAACTTTTATATTATATAGAGCTTCAGTTTTTGATGGACAGTATCCTTATACATTTTAATAAGAGAGAAGGAATATAGAAAAAATTGTAATAATTCTTCCCAGTTCTTCATTTTCTAAAATCATCTTTCCTTGTCTAGTAGTTTACATTTTTATAAGAATTTATATATAGATCTTATTATGTTATACACTTCCAACTGTTGAATATTAATGAAAGCAGTTCCATCAGGAATTCTCAATGCTTCATTATTTCAGTTCAGAAAAGAGTTTAGAATTCAGTCTTGTACAAAATGTTAGCCATAGGTAAAGTAATTGAACATTAATTTTTTAAATGTTAGCTTTTGTAACCTGGTTAGTCCCTGAGTTCTAGGCTGTTAATTTTCCTAATATGACACCTGGTACATGAGAATTAATAACAGTAAAATAGCAATTTTTATAAAAGTATGAAGTAGAATACTCTTAAAATTGCTTTTACTTAACCACACATTATATTATAAAATCTGCCCCCATCACTATCTATATTACTTTTTATAGTTTTGGATAAACATCATAAACACAATGTTCATTTCAGAATTGCAATCTAAATTTTAGATACGTAATTTCAAATATTGTGTTCTTTGTTTGGAAATAAGTGATTTGGCCCTCATATGACAAACAAAAATCATTTTGGTAAAATAAGACAGATTTTGAGCAAACAAGTTAATGATTTTAGTGAATTGAATTACGGACATGCATTTAGTTCCTTAGTAAATAACATTATAAGCCACTTGGATTTTTTTTTTCCCTCATTAGGGAAGACTGAAATCTTCATTTTCTTTTTTTACATCAGCAAAACTTGAGTTGTAATTATCAAGTATGGTACTAGAAATACTAACAGCATAAAAATGACTCTAGAGCAGTTTTCAGACTCGAGTGGACATAAGAATTTTCCCAGTGTTTAGCTGCACAATGGATGATTCTTTCCTGGGTACCAGTCCCAGGAAATAATGATTTTATCAAACTCCCAAAGTGGTTCTGAGGCAAGTAGGCCCTTGACCACATGATGAGAAAAGAATGAAGTTGCAGTGGGGCAGTGTGGCTGTTATTAAGTGCTGTAACGGAGTTGAGGACTTTTATAGAGGCACCCAGTATTTTGATCACTTGCAATTGTTTGATCGCTACACAGAACTCATGTTTACTGTGAGCATGCCCCAGTAGACCTTGGATTGCTTCCACTAGTGGTAGGAGACATACTTTGCTCTGTCTGCTGTTTCCCTTCTGGTCAAGAACGGTCACAGGAGGATGCAGACATCAGGAAGGGGTGGGGGATTAGATGCTTGCTGGTATTGCTTTCAACGAATGAGCAGAAATTCATTCTCTTCTTCGTTTCAGTATGTCCATGTATTCTAGTTTTCTAGCCATTTCTAAGATATTTTACAATGGCCACAGAAAAATGTGAATTTTAAGATAAACTTTCCACAGAGGGTTTTGCTAAAGGTATGTTCTTACTCAGTTATATTCTTATATTGTGACCTCATATGTAATTCTGCACATAATAAAACTGTTGAAAGACATTAGTGTCTTTCTGATAAACACTTGCCAGTATAATTAAGTTGCACGATTCCACTAAAGATTGAGAACATGGAGTGTATGTACTGTGTCCTTGGTTTATATACTTCAGTAATAGTGACAAAAACGCATTCGTTTTCATGAAAGGAATTCAGAAAGAAAATTATAAACTATTTGGTCATTGCTCTCAAGCCATGATTAGCCATGGCTAATTAATCATGGCTCTTTTTTCCTACCATTGCCACCATCTTGTGTTTTGTAAAGAAGAGGTAGAGATGGGAAGTGAGGGAGACAAAGAAACAAGGAAATGCCAACACAGTTTTCTCCTGCTCAGAACTAGGACAGCAAAATTAGATTTGCCAGTGAAACTAAAGTCAATTCTCTTTTTAATCTGATCAACTGATCATGTGCTTCTGTCCACTGAAAAGCCCAAGGAAAGGACTGCAGTTTTATTTCATTTTCTCAGTAACATTGCCTGCAGTGTGGTTTGATACCCAAACCAGAGTAGGCAGTAGATGATGGGGATTTAAGCCCGCCTCTGTGACCTACCATTGGTGTGACCTTGGGCAACTCTCTCAAACTTTCTAACTTGTGTCTTCTCAAGTTTAAAATTTTGTTTTTGACTTATATTGAGTTAAAATACTTTTCTTAAAACTGTAACACTCTGAATAGCAAAAAACATATCGTAATATTCATGTGAATGCACTTTGTATATTATTACAATTGAATGGGATATCAGTGTATGTTACTTTGAAATGTGGCACATTTACAATCAAGTGTTGTTATCTGATTAGTTGCGAGGCTCCCCTGTAGCTGCATTGAAGCCCCTCTGGCTTGGGTCAGCGAATTCTTTCCTGCTCGGGTTCCAGCTGCCAATAACGAAACTGAGTTTGGTGCGAGCAGGACAAGCTTTTATTCAATGGCTTGAATGGGAATGGAGAAGGGAGGCTCATGCTCTAAAGGCACCTTCTTGCCTTTAGAGAGAGGGGAGGGGAGTCAGGGAATTTTAAGGGGTAGGAGGCAGACAGGTCATCAGGGCTTTAGAAAAGGGGCCAAGATTTCCTGGGGGTAGCTGGGGGCCGCTGGGCACGCACAGGCTTCCAAGTTACTTCCGTGTGTAAACACGGCATCCATTGTGCCTGGCAGAGCACAAATCCCTCCTTTGGGCAGAGATTGTAGCATGGTAATGAAGCAAAGGTAACTTTCAGACACCTTCAGGTTCCATCTGTGCAGGCGCGGCCCTGTGGTCAAGTCAGAGCTGGTTCCGGGCGGTTGACCACTGTATATCTCTCAAAGCATATATCTCTCAACGTACAGCTGCAAAACATCTCTGCCAAACACCAGGTACTTTTGAAACAAACACAGAGGTAAATCAGGGAAAGTGTCCTTTAGCTCTCAGGGGTTGGTATGGAAACACAGAGACAAATCAAGGCTAGGAAAGCAGTGACTTTCAGCCTGCTTTGCCCACTATATTGAATCTAGCCAGTTCAGTCTGGTTTTGTCACTGGTCTTTGTGGCATCCTGTTGATAAAACACAGCTCTGTATGGTTAAAAACAGTTTCTGTGCTTGGGGGCTGGGCTGCTTAGCATGGGTGACAAAGCCACTTTTCAGTAAAAAACGTCAGGGACTTGTATTGAGGATGGAGGTGGGGATGGAACAATAAATATCCTTCTTCAATGCTTAAGTTGTTACACAACTGAGAAATAAGACAAAAAGAATAAAGCAGAGGGGAAATCGAATATTGTCTTTATTATTGATAAAATTTGCATTGGCTAATGTGTATATCTAACTTGCTTTTGTATAAGCCACAAAGAATATAAGGATATCACTGCATGGAAAAAAAGTAACTTGTAGTCTCATGTTTCCAAGATATATTTTCTTACTTAGTAACCTAGTTAGGGTTAATGAAATGAGCATATTCTTTTCTGCTCTTTCTTCTTTTACTCAAAGTAGATCCATAGTTCAGGCCTTTTCTTCAAAGCAAGTGGACAGTTAGAGATACTGCCCAAAGTTCTGCCACCTGGGAGAATTTCCTTTCACCATTCTCTTCCAGGGACAACCATGGGTTCCAGGGTTGTAATGCAGCAACCATTCACTTTGGCCTAGTGCCAATATATTTTCAGACCCAAGGCACGTAGTATTTGGTTTCGTTTACTATTTTGGGGTTTAACAGTTCCAGAGACATATTTTTTCCCTTCCTCCCAAAATATCCTCATTCTCTGTAAGGATTCTGCCATTTGCTATGTATATGTATTGCCACATACATTCCAGGCTTTAAAAACCCACAGGATATCTCTATGGGCCCACTGGAACCATGATTAGATACACCCCCAAGGCAAGAAGTTATTTATCATTACACCTGACTTCCATAAATTCCCTTTTACCAATGTGCTATTGGGCATTTTGGGTCCACGAAAATGGTAGTATACATGGCTGCAGGACTCTGGGGAATGCTTGGGAAAAGATATGTTGTATACATGTTTAGCAGCACAGAAGAAGAAGAATCCTTTCTCAAAGGGACTTGGTCTTGCCTAAGTTAATGGGCTCTGAGTCTATAAGCCAGATAGGAGGCTGTGAATCTCCACTATTGTAACTTAAGTCAGTTTCTGCACTCAAACCTAGAATTGTTTTGTTTATAAAGGTGAAATCGAACCTTCATAGGCTATGCAGATATTTCATTCCAAAGGACCCTCAGATCAATTAGTTACCATAACAGATCCCTGCAGTGGAAAACATTTTGATTACTTAAATTGCCTGTGATAGTGAAGTGCTGCCATTTATCCTCTACCCACATAGACTCTTCATTATTCCCCCACTGACCTCAAAAAGTTCAATTTGGAGGTCCAGTTCTCATCATTGTCTCCAGGCTACAGAGGACAGACGGTACAGAGCTTCTCATGATTGAATTTCTTAATGCTTACTGAAGGGAATGTCGGAATACTCTAGGGCAAGGGTCAGCAAACTATAGCCAACAAGCAGAATCCAGCTGGTGGCATCTTTGTGTACAGCCTGTAAGCTAAGAATAGTTTTTACATTTTAAAGAGTTATAAGAAAAGAAAAAGAAGAGGAGGAGAAGAAAAGGAATGAAGAAAAGAAGGAAGGAAGAGAGGGAGAAAGATAGAGAGAAAAGGTGAGAGAAGAAAGAAAGAAAGGAAGGAAGAAAGAAAGAAAGGGAGAAAAAAAGAAAGGGACAAAGAAAGAAAGTGAAGATATCCTGTGTGGCCCACAAAGCCTAAAGTATTTATTATCTAGCCCTTTACAGAAAAAATTTGCCTCTTTGACCTCTTTTTACCATCATGGTAGGCAAGTTCTAGCATTGTAATCGCATTGATTGTAGGCCATTACAGAGTCCAAGCTTTAATTATACCTTCTATCGACTGTTAATGCCACTCAGGTACTTGAGATAACACATTACATTCTGACTCCTGTATGAATATAACCATATTGACGAGTTCAGTTGGATTCAATCCTCTGTTTTGCCCTCCTTGGTCTAATAACTCTTAAAATCCATGCCATACATACTTTCCAGACTCATGCTGATATATATTGGCAAGGCCCTGTAATAATTTCTGTGTTGGAAATAGTTTCTCTAGAATATTCGTTTCACTTATGGGATCTAACTTTAGTTATTGATAATAAAGGCAATCAGTGAGGGATGCTGGCATGGTTACCGAGAAAAGTTGACATAGCTTGTAAGGCAATTGCCTCAAGTGAAGTTCCTGAAAACTTTAAATTTTATTGTGTTTTTGTGTATTTGTTTTTACAAGGAGTACAGGTTCACTTGGTTAAAAAAGATCCAGGGACATTTGGAGGGTTTTGCCTGCTACTGGAATTGTAGCTCTGTCTGTGTGTGAATGCATGCTCTCTAGGACAGAGAAGCCAAATACCAACCCCCTCCATATCTGTAATCCCTGTTGCCACCACAGACACTCTATCTGCTAAAACTTTCCCCTCCATTGACACTCCATCCAATTATACCATTATGGTGCTTCTGCATGCCATACACTACCAGTGTACTGTTTTCCCTTGATGAGGGCTTGCTTGTGTTCTCCACAACTATGAGAGCAATCCAATTCCAAAATCCATCTTATAGAGTCTGTTTCCTGTGGTCACTCCTAGTACCTGTATTTATTAGGATCCCAGCAAGAAACAGTGCCACCATCAAAGATTTTTAACTGAAAAATTTTCATAAAGTGATTATTTATTAAGATGTGCAGGGCTGAAGAACCCAAAGAGGAATAGTGAAGCATTTGAAGAATAAGCAGGAGTCCTTTACGCTGCCAGTGAGGGAAGTGGAGGAAAGATGGTTGCCAGAGATGCATGAAAATTGGAACCACGGAAGAAAGGCCACAGAAGAGCCACAAAAGAAAATGGCCACTTCTAAAATTAGAATGGGGGAGTGAGTGACAGGACCGATAAATAACCCTGTCATTCGTTTCTCTCACCTTCCGGTGTTCTGATGGTGCTTTCCATTGGAGTGGGCATGGGAGCCTGGGTGATGTAATCCATAGGGAAGAAATCAGTCTGGAGAGATCACAAAAAATATTCAGGTCCTAAGGAGATCATTCTTTTTTTTTTCCAATATTTTTTAAAATAAATTTATTTATTTTTGGCTGCGTTGGGTCTTCGTTGCTGCATGCGGGCATTCTCCAGTTGCGGCGAGAGGGGCCCACTCTTCGCTGCGGTGCGTGGGCCTCTCATTGCGGTGGCTCCTCTTGTTGCGGAGCACGAGCTCTAGGAGCACGGGCCTCAGTAGTTGTGGCACGTGGGCTCAGCAGCTGTGGCTTGCGGGCTCCAGAGTGCAGGCTCAGCAGTTGTGGTGCACGGGCCTAGTTGTTCTGCGGCATGGGGGATCCTCCCGGACCAGGGCTCGAACCCGTGTCCCCTGTATTGGCAGGTGGATTCCTAACCACTGACCCACCAGGGAAGTCCCAGGAGATCATTCTTGAGTGTGAATTGGAGAAATGAGAAGCACCTAAGATACTGTGTGAGGATACTACTCCCATATTTAATTGATTCTGATAATGTTTTTTTGTTTTAGGCTAGTCAAATTCTCTGAAATCAGAATTCATCTTAAAATTTGTAATATGTCATAGTTTATTTGATCACAGTATTCTTTTCTTAGCCTGTCTTATGGTCAGTGTTGTCCAATTCAGTAATCTATAATGGCAATAAAAGGAGGGAGAGGGTATGGACATTGCAGAAATAGAATTCCATAAATTTGAACTAAGTAAGTTTGAAACATATTAAAACCTCCTTACAGATCTAGTAGCTTTTATGTTTATAATTCTTTAAATGAACTATTAACAATTTGTATTAGTGATGAAAAGTGATAGAGGTGGGAGCTGAACATTTGTAGTTTATATATGAAGGCGTAGGAGGTCTTCGCAAAATAATCCTGTAACAATTAACGCCATGCTTTCTTTGCAGAAAAGAAGAAAAAAAATTCTCTTTCAAGGTTCTGTGAAGCATAGAAGCATTTATTTGCATCTTAAAAGGAAAAAGAAAGGGGAAGGTCTGCATTTGTATAAAAATAATGTTTGCTGGTCGTTGTTCTTCACCGTAGCTGAAAAGTGTAATCTTAAAATGTGTTGGTACCTTCCTGTATTTGAAAAGAAGAACTAAGTTAATTAACATAAATGTTTATAGAGATTTCCCCTGAAGAAGACCCTAAGAAATGGACACGAGTACAAGCAGTTTATTTAAAGATGAGTCCATGAAGCACTAGTGAGAGAATTGGGAATGTGAGACAAGAAAGGGAGAAAAGCCAATGCTGTGTATATTAATAAGCAGAATAATGTGATGAGCAGTTATAATTCAATACCACTGGGAATCCTCTAATTACTGTGTAGAACAAACCTCAGAATTGTCCCACTGAGGGATGGGGAAGCTGACCTGTTTACACCTTGACTTCCATCCCTCATTGACTGAGCGTTGCCTCCCAGCCCTCCGTGCACTAAATCCCCAGCACTTCTGAGCTGCTAGGCAGGCACACGGGCTGAGGAGGCTCCCTCAGCTCCAGAGAAAGTCCTCAGGCAGCAGAGCAGAGGTTGGAAGTGGTCAGCGTGCTTAATAGCTGAGCATCAAGCTGAAGCTAGTGGGCCAGGAAGATGTGGGTTGTGTATCAGCAGTATCTGCTGCACAGAAATATACAGAAAACACCTGGTACTTTTTGCCACTGTGAATAAGTGAAATTAATCAACTTTCCTGGAGGAGAAATATGAGTTATAGTGTATTTTGCTACCTCAATACCTTTGGAAATTTTCCTCAGTTTTGTTCCCCTGTTGTACTAGTTAGAGTACAAATTAGAGTATAAGACCAATTCAGTTATATTTACTATATAATTTGAGTAATGATATATATTTGTGTGTGATTAGATCAAGATTAATGTTCATGTTATCACTACTGAGTCCATTATGGCTATAACTCATTTCTTTGTGATTTTGTTTCTTCTGCACTTTGGTTACCAGTTAGAAAAATATAATATTGAAAACGTGCATCATGCCATCTTTCTCCATTATGCACAAACATGGGTAAGAGGTGGGATCTTATTCAGAAAGAAGAAAATCTGCCATTTTGAGCTGTGCATATATAATAGGAAGGATTTGGATGTATGGCCAGTCTCATTCTTTTGGCAATATGTAGTATAATTCATTCTCATAGCAAAAACAATTATTGATATCAATTATTAACACACATTTTCTTCAAGCTTGGAGATTTGTTCAGTATTTTGTAAGATAAATAAATAAGGCATCATTATGGAATCTGAAAGAACACTTTATAGTAGTTAGATCTATTTTGCTCCTACCATTGTAGTATAAGCTGTCCTTTATGTTGCTAGACTTGAGATTTACATTTTAAATAATAATTTATTTGCAGACCTTAATGGCATCTTCAATAGCAATTTCCCTTTATCTTGATGACGCTTTCCAGGAATGAACATTTTGTGCTTCTATATTTCAGGTTCATCCTTTATTGTTTCATTTCACAGCCTATAAAATCTGGCCAACATTAGTGACAGTAACCCTCCTTAAACAAGCAGAATAATGATTTAGGTTTGATTTAGTTTAAGTGTATAAAACAAAGTGCATTGCAAGGCCAGTAGACTCCTCTTGAGAAATCATAGAGAACTGTTGTTGAGTCTACAATGTAACTGTTACTCAAGGACAAGCTATTTTCTAGAATAAGGCCCCTTTATTAACTTTTTGTATTTTGACCCAACATGCTTTCATACAAAAAGATTGGAAGGTAACATAAAGAACCAATTACTATCTTCATAACCGTGACAAGTTAATCAGTGTGATCATCAGTAAAATAAAAATAACAAGGCCAACTCCATACAGTTTTATGAATATTAAATGAAGTAATGCATGTTAAATGCTTAGGAACATACCTGGTCCATGGAACATCTCAATAAATAATACTTGAGAAAATTAAAAGAGTAAAAACCTGAGATCATTTAACCCATAGAAAAGAAAGGGGCTAACATTTAATGCTAGTCTTAGTTTCTGAAAACTGTCAAACAGAGTTTACTAAGTACAAGTCAAATATAAATTTTAAAGGAAGGCACAATTTCAGCACAAGAAAAAAATGGCCATAGAGTATGCGAGAGACTTCCTGTCTAATTTTCTTAGGAAGTTTGAAAGATAGGTTATGATTGTCTTTAGAATTGATTTCCTGTGGTAGTGTGATATGTACCGTATAATGTGGCAGTATTCATTCTGTACTTCAATACATCCTCATAGCCTAATGTATAATTTTATTGATTTAAGTTTTAGAGTCCGGAAGGAAGTTCTGTGAGTTCTTCATAGACAACGATACTCTTGGAGTATATGGTTTATTTCCTCTTTTTTCCCTGATGGGAAACCAGAGGAGCTTTCACATACCTTGCATACTTGATATTAACTCGTAGGCTGCTTCATAGAGACTAATCTAGTTCATATCACTGCAAAGAATCTATTTTAATCTTTTAGATAATGTTATTATGTCCTCTACTGTTAAAGGTTAAAAGTACAGACTGTAGGGTCAGACTGCCTGCATTGGAGTCCTAATTCCGGTACTGATTGTTTTCCCATCCGTAAAATAAGAGTAACATTAGTACCTGAAAAGGGTAGATTTTGAGAATTAAGTGAAATAACATGTATAAAACAACAAGAGTCCTAGTTTATTTTAAGCACTCAATAGTTTATTATTAGTTTTATATTTACTCTAATTATTTTATAACTAAACAGCAGCTTACTCTGGCTATATGTAATATAAGGAAAACTCTTCCTCTGCTGTTCCTCAAACATAAAAATACTGAATTATGACACTATGTTTGTGTTTGTTCAATAACTATTTAGTTAGCATTGAGGCTGGGTGAAACACTACATAGAGAATGGCAGAAGTATGCTGATGATTCCTACACAACTTGTGTATGATTCCCATATGTTTTCTGCCAGATATTTTTTCTCATTCTGTATATGTAAATCTATTTTTAAACTTTTGTTGAATATCTGTTCAAAAAATTGTGCTAGGCATTGTGTAGGAA
The DNA here is from genome assembly GCF_008692025.1 of Phocoena sinus. Lineage (NCBI taxonomy): Eukaryota > Metazoa > Chordata > Mammalia > Artiodactyla > Phocoenidae > Phocoena > Phocoena sinus. The sequence continues at coordinate 120,495,731 of NC_045767.1, read as the reverse complement.
TCAGTGAGTGGAAAGAGGAAGCATCTTCCTTGGGGATACTATTTATATCATGAGAAAAGATATAGATAATTCAATAAAAATGCAAAAGCTCTCAAAATCATTGTGGTGTTAATTGCTACATCAGTGGTATAGAAAATACATGCTCTATATCCAGAGTGAGAAAGGTAAGTGTGGAATATAAGAGTTTTGGTGTTTTGTTCTTTGTATTCATGATAATACCTTACAAACTAAATTGTTAAGAATGATTACTTTGTTTTATACAGTAATACAATTTTACAACAAAAATATAAGCTATATGGAAGAGTAAGAAAAAGGAAATCATACCTCTCTCAAAATTTTATCTCTCACATACAACTGTTGCTAACAGTCAATGGAACTATGGTGTATTTTGAGTAGATGGGCAGGATTATTTAAAAGTGAGAAATACTCTTATGTGCTCTTTTTTAAATAAAATAACTTATTTTAAAGTAAAACCAAAGGACGTTCATTTTCAGATAAAAATTTTTTACTCAGAATACTTTCCAAGTTTATTATTGCTTAAGAAGAATGATGATACAAAAAATAGTAGAAGAATTGAGTCACTTTTTATTCAAATTTAGGCAGTGTTAAATAGCTGTATTCTATGAAAGATGATGTTAGTGTTTTATACTTTCTCCTCCACAAATACTCAGTTTTCCCATTCTATGGATACTTTCATTTCATCAAGATTTTTAACATTTGCATTTTGTAGTGCCATCATAATCTCCTTGATACTTAGTCTTTGATCCGTATGTATATGTATTCAACTTACCATGTGTTCTTTTTTCCAAAGTTTTTACATTTTCATTTTGCTTACTTTGGTTCTTCTATTTGCTGACTGGGTTTTTTTCTTTATTTAAATTTTGATTATAGTTACACAGGCATATTGAACAATGATAAAACACCTATAATGAAAAGCAGCAGTTCTCTGCTCTCTCCCTCCCCAAACACAATTCCATTCCCTATGGGAACCTTAAGAACCTCATTATTTCAAATTTTGAAAGATATATTTATACTACTATTTCTTGATTTACTAATTGTATTACCTATTGTTTTCTGTAATATGCTGGATAAGGATTTCAATCTATTAGTCTATCAAACTCTTTCCTTATTCTCTAGTATATTTAAATCTCAACTTGTAGTTAAATCATTAGTCATATTTTATATTATTATGATTGCCTTAGTCCATTTAGGCTGCTTTAACAGGATACCATAGACTTGGTGGCCTAAACAATAAAATATTTATTTCTCACAGTTCTGGAAGCTGAGGTCACGGTGCCAGCAGGTCAAATTCTGGTGAGGTCCCTCTTCTGGGTTGCAGATTGCTGACTTCTTTCTGTGACCTCACGTAGCAGGAAGTGCAGGAGACCTCTCTGGAGCCTCTTTTATAGGGACACTAATTCCATTCACGAGGGCTCCACCTTTATGACCTCATCACCTCACATTGGCCCACCTCCTAATACCATCACACTGGAGGTTATGATTTCAGCATATGGGATTTTGGGGAGGACATAAATATCCAATCCCTACAATGATTATGTACACATTTACACTGTTGATCCAAATAGTATATAATGATCCTGCTTTTTTGTTTTGTTTTGTTTTGCTTTGTTTTTCTGCAATTAATTTTTCTTCTTTCTTTTGTATTTTACATGTAAAAGATTATAATGTACCTATCTTTAATTTTTTTCAAAATGTCCAGTCAGAACTGTCAAACTTCTGTTAGCATTTTTTCTCAAATTTTCAAATATATGATACAATCTTACGATTGTTTTATTTTCTTTGGATCTCCCTCCCAAAATACTCCATTCATCTATTATAAGTCCCTTTGCCTCTTGAATAGCTACCATCCTGAAACTTCCTTTTTCTTTTGATATTTTAATTTACTTTTTAATTGCCATATAATTTACATGCACAATCTAAGATATACAGATGAACAGATTTTTACATATGTATACTTCGTGTAACAACCACTCAGATCAAGATACAGAACATTTTCAGAACCTCAGCAGGCTCCCTTTTATCTGCTTCCATTCATTAATCCCACTCCCAAATATTCTGTTCTGTATCGCCATGAATTTTTTTTCTATTTTTGAACTTTTAATAAATACAATCCTTCAGTATATACTTTTTCTTCTTTCAGTCAACATTATATCTTTGGATTCATCCATGTTGCATGTAGCAGTGGTCCATTCTTTTTTATTGCTGTGCAATATTCTGTAGTACGAATACACTATAAAATTATTTTTGTAAGAGCTATTTTATAATTTATTATAATATGCCTTTGAAATTGCTCTGAAAAAATCTACCAACCTAATATTGTTCTCCTCTTGAATGACTTGCTTTTCTTTCCTAGATATATGAAGAGGTTTTATAATAATCGTTAAACCAAGTGAAATTTAATCAAGATGTTTTCTCTAACAGTTTTTCCATAGAATTGGTTCATTTTTCTTCCATATTTTAAGGATTTTAAAAAGTATATTTTAAAACTTGTAATGCATCTTTTGTTCTCTTCTACTTCAGGTTTGGGGATTATCTTTATATTGAATCTTTTCCTTTTTTGGCTCTTCCCCATATATATCAGATTTTTCACCAATTGCTTTAATTTTGTTCTCTCTTTTTGTGTTTACTATGAAAATATGAAGCTTTACTTTGAGGCCAGAAATGAAAATATTATCTGTGTCTAAGCTAGTCATTGATTTTTCTGATTTATTATCTGGGCAATGGTATTGCTTTGGCTCTCAACTTGTCTTTTTATCTATTTGTTATACCCTTTCAAATGATTCTTTTAAAAATATCAAATCAGTATGTCTTTAAACTTTGGTTTTATTTCATCAGTGGTTTTTTAATACTGTGAGGGACTTTTCTTGTGTTTTTCTTCCCTGCTTAGGATTCCTGCTAGTCTTTTCATGCTGTGTTACTTTCATTATTATGATGATCATATATATTATTATTGTTAATATTGTTGTCATCGTCTCTTTCAATAACTATGAATTTGTACTGCTAATCCTTTCATCTTGCTCAGGATTCTCTTAGCTCAGTCTAGGCTTTCTATTTGCTTAATATTGTGTGGGTAAATTATTCCTTAAATTCCCCTCCCTAATTGCTACTTTTTATTTCCCCTCCAAGCTATAGTTTGAGAGACAAAATCTACATTCCAGTCAGTTTTTATGGCCTGAGAGAAAAGAGGAGAAGAAGATCTGTCAGTGTGACTCTCAAGTTGGAGGTGGTGGGATGCTCTTGAGTTCCTGTGTAATTTGACTGGCTTTACTGACTCAGCTTTGAGCCTTGGCTTGTTTAGGATTCAGCCTTTCCTGCTTCTGCAGACACCCCCGATCAGTTTCCAGCTGGGGAAGAGATTCATGACCTGGTGGTTTTGGTGGTTTAAAAGTTTTTTCATCAGTGCTGGTTTAGGGTGTGAGATAGGTTTAGGATTAGTACTGCCTCACCAGAACCTCTGATTTATTTCATCAACAACAACTTTTTAGTTTGTGGCATGAGATATTACCCCCATTATTTGGTTTTTGCTATTGAATTTTTTTCTTTTAAACGATTTTTATTTTGTTGGTTTTCTGGGCATGGAGTTATGTAATCTGTCTTGATGTACCCATCTTTACCTGGAAGAAGGATTTTAAAGTCCTTTAATGTAAGTTGTCTTATTTCTTCTCAGAATAATCATTCATTAGGTAGGGCTTATTTTTTTTTTAACCTTCATTTAGTTGGTGAAGAAACATGGCTGAAAGGAATTAAATACCATAATCTAGGTAAAATTTTGTGGTTACTGGCAGAGCCACGCCTAGTAGCCCAGCATCCCTAATCCCACAGAATATTCTTTCCATTCTATCTCTTTTATTTCTGTTGAGCTTCCTAGATTAACATTTGTGGCAGTGAGTACAGTGTACCCTTGCTCAGAGCATGACTCTGTGTTGCTTCTGAAGGATTACTTTACTCCCATAGGATTCTGATGGGATAATATGAATTATATTATTGGTCTCTGGTATAAGCAAATTAATATATTCCCTAAAGAGTACATTTAATTCTTTGAAAAATAATAATATAACCTGCTGTTAGCATGTCAAATATAAGAAAATTAATTTATTATTTTCTCCTTTCCAGAAAATGCCAAAGACATCATCATGATCTATGAAGAAGATGCTGAAGAATGGGCTTTGTACTTGAGAGAAGTTTTTTCACATGTTGTGAAAAGGGAAGCAATCCTGTTATATCACTTGGAGAACTATTCTCTTCGGGATTTGAATTGCTAAGTTTAAACTCTTACAAGTGTAAACTTTTGATATTATCAAATAGCCTGCTTCAAAACCTATCTTCAAAGAAATGTCAGTTTCTAGAAAATGTACTGCATTCACCAGAAAGTGTGGTTACTCTGCTGTGTGGGATGAAGAGTTCAGATCCTCTTTACAAATTATTAAATATCTCTGGAGGCAGATGGGAGATCTCAACTGAGCAGGAGCCTGAAGACTACATCTCTGTAATCAAGAGTGTCATATTCACAGGTAGTGTTGCCAAACCTTATGTGTTTGTTTTTATTTACTTATTTTTATGATAAAAAAATCTGAAGTTTTTTTGAATCAATGAATATCTGATGTTGGGATTAAAAAAAAGAAAAATGAAAAGCCAACTTTACTTAATGGTATGTTACACTTTCCTCAAAATGCATGAAGGTTCTTAATTTTTAGCTTTATTCCAGTCAAGGCTTATCTGTTCAAAAAAATGGTTTAAAATTATATTTCTTAGGGCAGCCCATATGAGATCATACTTGGTAGAACAAATATGGAATGCTAGGTTATATGTCGGTTTGGTTCTGGAAGCTGATTTCTCGGTTAAGGAGTGAGACTTGAGTTAATGTCGTCTACCCTAGTATTGGTGCCATTCAGTAGCAGTCCAGGGTTTGAAGGTCTGAGTTATTATAGAACTGTAGAATTTCCCTTGTGCTGATAATTGTATGATATCATCACTGTGGTATGATATACTGTTATTTTCATTGATTTTAAATAACAAATTTAGTTTTAATCATTGAAGCATTGCGTTAAAGGGCGGAACACAGGGAACTGTTCATTAATTAATTACAGTTTCATGTAATAGTCAAAACTCTGAAGCTTCCTAGTGTTAGAGCTTCTCCCTCCCCCAGGGCTTCAGCCTTGGTGTGGGAGGGGTGCTGTGCTCAGCTGCTTGCCTGGTTTTCTCACCTTGCCTCTTGCCTTTAACTCCCAGTGTTCCAGCTATGGTTTCCTCTCCCACAGAAAAGAGGTGGGGTTCTTATCTTCTCCTGGCCACATCACATATTAAGTGCTGGTTCTTTTTCTTGGAGCATGTTTCTGGGCTCTGTGGAGATCCCCTCATTCCCGGGGGATGTCTCACCTGCAGTTCCTCAATGAGACAAACGTTTCCTCTCCTCTAAGTTCCTAGTTGTGGTGGTCCACCCCATATAGAGTCTTAATATTAATTTCTACAGCTTCTTTATAAGTCTCTTTTGGTCAAAGTCACTGAGATATCTCCCCGCTGGCCCTTTCTCACACCTGGCCTACATCTGTCTGTAAAATCATTCGTTTTTCTTCTGCCGTGACAAACTCTGGGCACACAAGCCATTCCCAATAGAGCCACCACCATCCTGCCCTCAGAGCAGCAATGCACCACAGCCTCTTACCTTTAGTCATTTCCAGGCATGGGTCTAGCCTGAGTCTTGGTGTCCTGTAAAGCCAGAGAACACCTGTCAGTCCCAAAGGCTCTGCTGGAAACCCTTGTCCCTCTGCTTGAAGATGATGATATCCCTCAGTCTTCCCTGTGGAGGATGGTGGGACTCACAGCACATCAGCGACTCTTTAAAAAATCCTCTCCCTATTCTCCAGCATTCCAGCCTCTTCAAATTCAATACTTCTTAAGCCTTGTTTTGGTTCTCTATTGTTGCATAACAAGTTACCTTAAACTTTAGCAACTTCAGACAATGATGCTATCACAGTGTCTATGGCTGAGGAATCTAGGAGCAGCTTAGCTGGGGGGTTCTGGATCAGGGTATCTCCAGAGGTCGCGGTCAAGCTGTCTGGAGCTATAATCCCCTGAAACTTCCAGTGATCACTTGGGGAGAATTTGTTTCCAACAGGAGCTTACATTGTTGTCGAGTTTGTTATTGTTTTTTAACAGACTCTCGGATGGAAGTCACCTCTAGTAGATTCCCGAGGAAAAGCAGTGTTTCTGAAATCTTACATCTCCCAAAGTGTTTGTCTCTTGTCTTATACTTGAAGTGCAGTTTGACCATGTTGCTCTTCTTCCTTCTAGCATTGTAGAATTTAGGGAATTCTTATTTGCCTGGCAGACTAAAGGATTCTTCATTTATATGTGAAGTCTAGTGACTTCACTAGAGTGTTATCCTCGTGCTGACTGTGTTGCCCAGGGATGTGTTACTTTTTGTCTTTATTTTCCTTTCATTTGGCGGGGGGGGGGGCTTTTCCCCAAGATGTAGATTCAATATTCTTTTATTTCAGGAACAATTTCTTGACTCATACCATTAAATGTTTGCTCTATCTTATTATTATGGTTTTCTTTTTCAGGGATTCCTTTTATATGTATGTTGGATTTATTTTTGCCTGTAATATACTCTACAATTTCTCTCTACTTCTTTTTGATTCTTTATCAGTATCCATTTACTTAGCTTGTATTTATCATTTCAATCCTTGCTACTTTCTTGTGCTTTCAGTACTCTCTCTTCCCCTGTATTATTTCAAATTTCTCCTTCATATTTATGTTGCTTTTACTTTTTTTGTCGTAACATTTGGTTGAGCCCTGGAAGCTTACAGTGCATTTCTTGTTCTTATCTTACCAACCTCACCTTGACACCCTGTATTTCTGCACTACATAATTGCTTCAAAAAGGTGATTGTAATTCATTACATTTTAAAACTTCACGGTGAAATGTTTGGTCACAATTTCCCACTTCTTTTATGGCAATACGTTTTTAGTATGTGATTCTTTATGTGTAATTGGTTTTCTCTCTTGTAGCATCTTTATATAGATCCTGTGCTGGTCCAGTTTTTCTTTTGTATCACTGAACAAAGCGAGTTTTTCTTGGTCTAGCTAAGGGAGATAGAAAATGTGGGTTTTGTTGTTCTTTTTTTTTTTCTCCCCCACACAAGGAAAGACTTTACTTCTCTGTTTGTTTTCACAGATATAGACTACTTACTACACATATGTCTTTTCTATATAGTTCCTCATTTAGCCTCACTTTTTCTGCTTTTTGGAACCAAACCACTTCCATAGATGCTTCTACCTGAAACTATTGCATCATGTCTACAATATAAAAAGGCATGGACCCTAGCCTTAGTGAAAGCTATGTTTGTTAGTTCTTTTTGAAATCTGATTTTGGAACCATTCTTTTGACCTGGAGGTCTAAGAGTTCACTGTTTACCATTTTCAATAAATAGGACATTTGCATAATTGTTTCTCATTCTCTATGTTTTGGGATGATTTGCAGGAATAAAACAGGGGAAATGTTGACTACACTATAATCTTCAAACTGGCAGTCGTCTAGTTTCCAATCATCTCTGTTATTTTTTATTTTTGTTTAGTATTCCACAGTACATTGAATTAGTTTTTTTGGTTACAAATGAAAAATGTTACAATTGGAAATTATAGACAATTTATTACAGTAAAATGCACATAAGGTACAAGTAATTTCATGTTAATTGTCTCCCCTGAAACAGAGAAGCACTAAAAATTTGTGGCAAAATTTTGAGTGATTCTCCACACCCATCATTTTTATTCCCTTGAAGAATTCAAATTTTATTGGCCATTTAAATTATGATATCACTATTGTGTAAAAATATTGAGGAAATACATTTTATCTTCAAATTGTATACCTATTGATATTTGATAGGAGACCTATTGATATTTGATAGGAGAAAATCTTATACTTTATGAACAATATAGGACTACATATGAAGACACTATTAGCTCTCATCTTCCCATATTCAATTTTTAGACTCTGATTTCTTATAATAACTTAGATGCACCTACAAAATAGAAAATATAACGGTGTTGTGTGGAAAAAAAATTCAAAGATGATAAATTTGTCTGAACTACAAGCATGCAACCAAAATGTAGACCTATAAGCAATTTGTAAGCCATGCATAAAATAACTTTTATGTGTCGGTTGTGTCCCTTGACAAAATTGGTATTAATTGCTGTGGTCTATGCAATAATAATTTGTTTTCGTAAACAGCTTAAATGTGCTACATTACTTTATGTTTCAAATTGCCATTTGTGTTGAATACATTAAGTCTGGGTTTTTAAAATAATGGGTGAATTAGTATGAAAGATGTGAAATTCAGTTTTACTGTCCTTTTTCTACTTCCCCTCTATCCCACAGAGAAATTATTCAAGGAAGAAAGGAAACTTATTATTCAGGAGCATTATATGATAAAGAGAATAATAAATAGGGATCTTCCCTCACCAGGGCTCAAACCCATGTCCCCTGCATTGGCAGGTGGATTCTTTTTTTTTTTTTTTTTTTTTTTTTTTTTTTTTTTGCGGTACGCGGGCCTCTCACTGTTGTGGCCTCTCCTGTTGCGGAGCACAGGCTCAGCAGCCATGGCTAATGGGCCCAGCTGCCCCACAGCATGTGGGATCTTCCTGGACCGGGGCACGAACCTGTGTCCCCTGCATCGGCAGGCGGACTCTCAACCACTTCGCCATCAGGGAAGCCCTGGCAGGTGGATTCTTAACCACTGCACCTCCAGGGAAGTCCCAGGCCATTTCTGTCATTACCATTAGTATAGGCATGTGCTGTACACTAGGGTAATTGCGTCACCTCCCATTGAACACAACCTCCCATTTCTGCCTTAATACCATTGTTCTTATGCTGCCTTCTTTATGTGGAGTACCTTTACCCATATTTTTAATTGAAATCCTGGCCATCCTTCAAGGTCAGTTGAAAATCTGCTTTATCAATGAATTCATCTCAGATCCTTTCTGCTTGAAAATATTCTCCTCATCTCTAATTCTATTAACCTTTTATTATCGCTTATTTATGACTCTCCTTATATTCTTTGTAATTATTTTTGACAATTTCTTTTCTCCTCATTACTTCTGTTTCAAAATTTAATGCTGGTAACTTTCTTTCTAAAATATTTCAGCACTTTAAACATCCAAAAAATAACAGAAGAGTACAAATTGTGCTTTTAAGTGCAGGTTTATAAATGTTTACTGGTGCAGTTGGGTTTTCACTTTGTTAATGATGCAAAGGTTTACTGTGGTATTCTTCTCAAGATTACATAATCTGAAATATAGGAGGGCTCAAGATAGCAGTGTAGGAATACCCTAAACTCATATTTCCCATGAACCCAACAAATCTACAACTATATATGGAATAATTCCATAAGAAAGGGACTTGAAAACTGGATGAACAGAGACTCTACAGCAAAGGGCAAAAGGACAGTACACTTGGCTCAACAGGGAATATGTCCAAGAAAACTATTGAACTGTAAACAGAAAACCTGCTCATAAAGGGCTCCCAAACAATGCACTCGACATGAAAACCAGTGCAAAAATACCAGATTGAAAAGCTCACTTACTAATGGAGAGGCCATTAGTGGAGTGGAGAAGTTACCCACTTACTAATCTTAAAGCATCTGAAGCATTTGCCAGAGAGGCAGGAACCAGTTTGGATGCTCCACAGAGACTAAGACACTGGCAGGAGCCTTTTTTTTTTTTTTTTTGATCTCAGGCTACCTTTCTAATGCTGGCACTGGTAGGTGCCATTTTTTAATTCTCCTGACCTGTTACCACCAGTGGGCACACCCTGCTGAGAGCCACACCTACCCCTGTGCCTCAGCTAGATCTTAAAGCCAGGCCAGGGCTAGCCCTGCCCACCAGTGTGCTGTAGCAGTGTGGCTCTGCCACAACAAGAAGGTACACAAAACCCACAAGGGGGCATCCCTTGAGCACCTGGCTCTCCTGGCAAAAAAAGACTATGTCTGAGCCCCACAGGATGTCTTCTCAGTAAGGCCACTCCTTCTAGACTGGGAGAGATAGCTAATTTACCTACTACATAGAAACACAGAGAATTAGGCAAAATGAGGAAAAAGAGGAGTATGTTCCAATCAAAAGGATGAGACAAACTTCAAAAAAAGATCTGAATGAGATGAAGATAAGCTATATTTGATAATGAGCTCAAAGTTATGGTCATAAAGATGCTTACTGAACTCAGGGGAAGATAGGATGAACACACTGAGAACTTCAACAAAGAAAGAGAAAATACAAGAAAGTACCAAACAGAAGTTATAACTGAACTGAAAAATAAACTGGAAGGGTTCAACAGTAGACTGGATGAGGTAGAAGAATGAATGAGCGAGCTGGAAGACAAAACAATGACACTCACCCAGGTAGGGCAGCAAAATGAAAAAAGAATTTTAAAAAGTGAAGATACCTTAAGGGACCTTTGGGACAACATCAAGAAGATTAATATTGATATTTGCATTATAGGAAACCCAGAAGGAGAAGAGAGAGAGAAAGGGCCCAAAAATTTATTTGAAGAAATGGTGGCTGAAACACTTCCCTAATCTGGAGAAGGAAACAGACAGCCAGGCCCAGGAAATCCAGAGAGTTTCAAATAAGGGAAATACAAAGGAACTCATACCAAAAGACACATTATAATTAAAATGGTAAAAATTAAGGGTAAAGAGAGAATTCTAAAGGCAGCAAGAGTGAGACAACTTGTTTCATACAAGGGAATCCCATAAGGCTATCAGCAGACTTTTCAGCACAAACTTTACAGGACAGAAGGGAGAATGGCATGACATTCAAAGTGCTGAAAGGAAAACACTCCCGTCCAGGAATTCTCTACCTAGAAACATTATCATTCAGAATGGAAGGAAAGATTAAGAGTTTCCCAGATAAACAAAAGCTAAAGGAGTTCTTCACCGCTAAATGAACCCTATAAGAAATATTAAAGAGACTTCTTTAGGCTGACAAGAAATGGCATTATTTAATAATAAGAAAACATACAAAAATAAAATTCTCACTGGAAAACATAAAATAAAGGTAGTGGATCAATCACATACAAAAAAAAGAATGAGGGTTAAAAGACAAAAGTAGGCAAATTAACTAAATTTAAAATAATCAGTTAAGGGATGCATAAAATAAAAAGATGTAAAATGTGTCATCAAAAGTATTAAGTGTGTTGGGATTTGGAAGGCCATTTTTCTTCCAATAATAAACCATTGTCTTGTCACAGTGGAAAAAAAAAGTATTAAGTGTGTGTTGGGGGGGTGGATAAAGAGATAAAGCTTTAGAATGTGCTCAAGTTGCAGTTGCTAGCAACTTAAAAAGGCAACTGCTTGCTTTGAATTTCATATGTGAACCTCACAGTAATAGCAAGGAAAAAACAGTAAGTACACAAAAGAAATGACAAATGAATCTAAGCGTAACACTAAAGAAAACTACCAAACACAAGGAAAGAGAGAAGGAGGAGAAGAAAGGAAGTTAGAGGAACTACACAAACATACAGAAAACAATGAACAAAATGGCAATAAGTACATGCCTATCAATAATTATTTTAAATGTAAATAGACTAAATTTGCCAATCAAAGACATAGAGTGCTTGAATGGATATAAAAACAAGATTCACCTATATGTTGCCTACAAGAGGCTCACTTCAGAAGAAAGGACACATACTAAAAGTGAAGGAATGGAATGAGATAATCCATGCAAATGGAAATGAAAAGAAAGCTGCAGTAGCTATATTCGTATCAGACAAAATAGACTTTAAAACAAAGACTGCAATATAAGATAAAGAAGGGCATTGCATAATGCTAAAGGCGTCAATCCAGCAAGAAGATATAACGTTTGTAAATGTATATGCATCCAACAGAGGAGTAACAAGATATATAAAGCAAATATTAATGGACTTAAAGAGAGAAATTGAAAGAAATACAGTAACAGTAGGGGACTTTCACACTGCACTTACATCAATGGATACATTATCTAGACAGAAAAAGAAATAAGGAAATGCTTTCCTTAAATGACCCATTAGACCAGATTGACTTAATAGATATATATTGAACATTCCATTCAAAAGCAGCAAAATTAACATTTCTTTTTAAGAGCACATGGAACATTCTCCAGGATGGATTACATGTTAGGTCACAAAATAAGTTTCAGTAAGTTCAAGAAGAATGAAACCATATCAAGCAGCTTCTCCAACCATAATAGTATGAAACTAGAAATCAATCACAAGAAAAAAAAATGAGAAAAAAACCCCCAAAACCTGGAGATTAAACAACATACTATTGAACAACCAATGGGTCATCAAAGAAATCAAAGGAGAAATAAAAAATACCTAGAGATAAATGAAAACAGAAATAGAATGTGTCAAAATCTGTGGGATACAGCAAAAATGCTTCTAAGAAGGAAGTTTATAGCAACATAGGCCTACATTAGGAAACAAGAAAAATACCCAATAAACAAGCTAACTTTACACCTAAAAGGAACTAGAAAAGGAGGAACAAATAAAGCCCAAAATTAGTAAAGGGAAGGCAATAATAAATATCAGAGAAATATATTAGAGACAAAAAACAATAGAAAAGATCAATGAAACTAAGAACTGTTCTTTGAAACAATAAAATCAAAAAATTTTAGGTAGACTAACCAAGAAAAAGAGAGAACTCAAATAAATAAGATCAGAAATGAAAGGGAAGTTACAGGTGATACCACAGAAATACAAAGGATCATGGGACTACCACGAAAAATTATATGCCAACAAATTGGACAACCTAAAAGAAATGGATAAATTCCTAGAAACATACACTCTTTCAAGACTAAGTCATAAAGAAATAGAAAATCTGAATAGACTGATTAGTAGTAAGGATATAGAAACTATTAAAAAAAAAAACAAAAAAAAAACCCAGGCAGGCAGCTCCACTGGTGAATTCTACAGAACATTCAAAGAAGATTTAATACCTATCCTTTTAAAGCTCTTACAAAAAATTATAGAAGTGAGAAACCTTCAAAACATATTTTACAAAGCCAGCATTATCCTGATACTAAAACCAGACAAGGACACCACAAAAAAAGAGAAAATTACAGGCCAATATCCTTGATGAACATAGATGCAAAAATTCTCAACAAAACGTTAGCAAGATTAATGCAACAATAAATTAAAAGGATGATACACCATGATCAAGAGGGATTTATTCTAGGAATGCAAGGATAGTCCAATATCTGCAAATTAGTCAGCATGGTACATCACATTAACAAAATGCAGGATAAAATTCATATGATCATTTCAATGCATACAGAAAAAAATTGACAAAATTCAAAATATATTTATGATAAAAACTCTAAACAAAGTGGGTAGAGAGAGAGCATACCTCAACATAATAAAGGCCATATATGATAAACTTGTAGCTAACATCATACTCAACAGTGAAAATCTGAAATCTTTTCCTCTAAGATTAGGAACAAGACAGATATGCCTCTTTTGCCACTTTTATTCAACATAGTACTGGAAATTCTAGCCAAATATTTGGGCAAGAAAAAGAAATAAAAGATATCCAAAGCAGAAAGGGAGAAGTAAAACTGTCACTATTTGCAGATGACATAATGCTATATATAGAAAACCCTAAAAATTCCACCAAAAAAATTCTAGAACTAATAAATTAATTCAGTAAATTTGCAGGATACTAAATCAATATACATAGATCTGTGGTGTTTCTATTCACTAATAAAGAAATATCAGAAATACAAAATTAAGAAAGCAATCCCATTTACAGTTGCATCAAAAAGAATAAAATTCCTAGTAATAAATTTAACCAAGAAGGTGAAATAGCTGTACACTGAAAACTATAAGACACTGATGAAAGAAATTGAGGAGGACACAAATATATGGAAAAATGTTCTGTACTCATGGATTGAAAGAATTAATATTGTAAAAATGTCCATACTACCCAAAGCAATCTACAGATTCATTGCCATCCCTATCAAAATACCAATGACATATTTCACAGAACTAGAACAAATAATTCGAAAATTTGAATGGAACAACCAAACATCCCAAATAGCTAAAACAATACTGAGAAAGAAGAACAAAGATAGAGGTATCACACTTCCTGATTTCAAGCTATACTACAAAGCTATAGTAATCAAACCAGTGTGATACTGGCCCAAAATAGGCACAGATCAATAAAACAGAATTGAGAGCTCAGAAATGAACCTACATATATATGGACAATTAACTTATGGTAAGGAGCAAAGAACATACAATGGAGAAAGATATTATCTTCAATAAATGGTGTTGGTAAAACTGGATAGCCACATGCAAAAGAATGAAACTATCAATAGATCACTATCTTACACCATACACAAAAGTTAAATAAAATGGATTGGAAACTTGAATATAAGACATGAAACCATAAAATTCCTAGAAGAAAAAACATAGGCAGTAACATCACTGACAACTGTCTAGGCAATGTTTTTTTTCCATTTTTTAAAAACAGCTTTATTGGAGTATAATTGCTTTACAATGTGTGTTAGTTTCTGCTGTATAACAAAGTGAATCAGCTATACGTATACATATATCCCCATATCCCCTCCCTCTTGCGTTTCCCTCCCACCTTCCCTATCCCACCCCTCTAGGTGGTCACAAAGCACCAAGCTGATCTCCCTGTGCCATGTGGGTGCTTCCCACTAGCTATGTTTTATGCATCTGACTCTAAAGGCAAGGGAAACAAAAGCAAAAATAAGTAGGATTACATGAAATTAAAACACTTCTGCACAGGGAAGGAAACCGTCATCAGAACCAAAAGGCAGCCTATTAAATGGGATAAGATAATTGTAAATTATATATCCAAAGAGCGATTACTATCCAAAATATATAAAGTAACCATACAAGTCAATAAAAATACAAATAACTCAATTAAAAATGGGGAGAGGATCTGGATAGACATTATTCCCAAAAAGACATACTGATGGCCAACAGGCACATGAAAAATTGTTCAGCATCCCTAACTATTTGGAAAATGCAAATAAAAAACACAATGATATATTACCTAACACCTGTTAGAATGTCTATTATCAAAAAGACAAGGAATAACAAATGTTGTAGAAGATGTGGAGAAAATGGAACTCTTGTACACTGTTAGTGGGACTGTTAATTGGTGCAGCCAGTATAAAAAACAGTATAGAGATTCCTCAAAAAGTTAACAATAGAACTGCATCTGACCCACCTGTTCCATTTCTGGATTTTTATCCAAAAAATACAAAAACACTAACTGAAAGATACCGTCACCCATATGTTCATTGCAGCATTTTTTACAATAGCTAAGATACGGAAACAACCTAAGTGTCCATCTGTGCATGAGTGGATAAAGAAGATGTGGTGTATTCACAATGGAATACTATTCAGCCATAAAAAGGAGTGAAATTCTGCCATTTCTAACAACATGGGTGGACTTGAAGGTATTAAGCTAAGTGAAATCAATCAAACAGAGAAAAACAAATACCACATGATCTCAATCATATGTGGAATCTAAAATAAAAACCTAATAAAATAAATCCAAAACAAACTTATAGACACAGAGATCAGATTAGTGGTTACCAAAGGGGAAGAGAGGGTGGGAGGTAGGTGAAATGACTGAAGGAAGTCAACTGTATGGTGGTGGATGGTAACTGGACTTGCTGTGGTGATCACTTTGTGGTGTATACACATCATGTTATAATGCTGTACACCCGGAACTTATATAATAATAAAAAAACTGAATCTAACCATAAAGGAAATATCCGACAAACTCAAACTAAAGGGAATTCCACAAGATTATTTCTTTGTACTCTTCAAAATATTAAGTTCAAGTACCTAGGAATAAACCTACTAAGGAGGCAAAGGCCTGTAGTAAGGAAAACTAATAAGATACTGATGAAAGAAATCAAAGATGACACAAACAGATGGAGAGATATACCATGTTCTTGGGTTGGAAGAATCAATATTGTCAAAATGATTATACTACCCAAAGTAATCTACAGAGTCAATGCAATCCTTATCTAATTACCAAAACCACTTTTCACAGAATTAGAACAAAAAATTTTACAATTAGTATGGAAACACGAAAGACCCCAAATAGCCAAAGCAATCTTGAGAAAGAAAAGTGGAGCTGGAGGAACCAGACTTCCTGACATTCAGACTATACTACAAAGCTACAGTAATCAAAACAGTATGGTAATAGCACAGAAAAGAGAAAATATAGATCAATGGAACAGGATAGAAAGTCCAGAGATAAACCCACGTAATTATGGTCACCTAACCTATGACAAAGGAGGCAAGAATATACAATGGAGAAAAGACAG
This sequence comes from Phocoena sinus, assembly GCF_008692025.1. NCBI lineage: Eukaryota > Metazoa > Chordata > Mammalia > Artiodactyla > Phocoenidae > Phocoena > Phocoena sinus. The sequence continues at coordinate 120,479,367 of NC_045767.1, read as the reverse complement.
TCTCTTCAATAAGTTGTGCTGAGAAAACTGGAGACCTACATGTTAAAGAATGAAATTAGACCATTCTCTAACACCGTACACAAAAATAAACTCAAAATGTATTAAAAGACCTAAATGTAAGACCAGACACCATAAAACTCTTAGAGGAAAACATAGGCAGAACATTTTCTGACAAAAATCGCAGCAAGATCTTTTTTGATCCACTTCCTAGAGTAATGAAAACAGAAACAAAAATAAACAAATGGGACCTAATTAAACTTGAAAAGCCTTTGCACAGCAAAGGAAACCATAAACAAAACGAAAAGACAGCCCTCAGAGTGGGAGAAAAATACTTGCAAATGAAACAACCAACAAGGGGTTAATCTCCAAAATATATAATGCAAAACAGCTAATGCAGCTCAGTATCAAAAAAAAAAAAAAAAAAAACCAACCCAATCAAAAAATGGGTGGAAGATTTAAATAGACATTTCTCCAAAGAAGACATACAGATGGCCAAAAAGCACATGAAAAGATGCTCAGTATCACTAATTATCAGAGAAATGCAAATCTAAACTACAATAGGTATCAGCTCACCTGAGTCAGGATGGCCATCATCAAAAAGTCTACAAACAAGTAAGTGTTGGAGAGAGTGTAGAGAAAGGGAACCCTCCTACACTGTTGGTGGGAATGTAAGTTGGTACAGCCACTATGGAGAACAGTATGGAGGTTCCTTAAAAAACTAAAACAGAGCTACCATATCATCCGGCAATCCCATTCCTGAGTGTATAGCTGGAGAAAACCATAATTCTTAAAAGATACTCCAAACATTGGGTGCATCCCCAATGTTCTTTGCAGCACTGTTTACAATATCCAAGACATGGAAGCAACCTAAATGTCCATCGACAGAGGAACGACTAAAGAAGATGTGGTACATATATACAATGGAATATTACTCAGCTATAAAAAATTAATGAAATAATGCCATTTGCAGTAACGTGGATGGACCTAGAGATTCTCTTAGTGAAGTAAGTGAGTCCAGACAGAGAAAGACAAATATCGTATCATATTGCTTATATGTGAAATCTAAAAAAAATGGTACAAATGAACTTATATACAAACAGAGATAGAGCCATAGATGTAGAAAACAAGCATGATTACCAAGGAGGGAAGAGGGGAGAGGGATAAATTGGGAGATTGGGACTGACATATACACACTACTATAAATAAAATAGGTAACTAATAAGAACCTACTGTATAGCATATGGAACTCTACTCAATACACTGTAATGACCTATATGGGAAAAGAATCTAATAAAGGGTGGATATATGTATATGTAAAACTGATTCACTTTGCTGTACACAGAAACTAACAAAGCATTGTAAATCAACCATTCTCCAATAAAAATGAATTTAAAAAACCTGAAGGATGAGTTATTGTTCCAGATGAAAGGAATCTAAAGTTGCATGAAAACTATATACAGTGAATAATCCTGACTTGAATGCCAAACTAGGAAATAAGGAAATTAATAAGACAATTGATGAAATTTTATTATGGACTATATATTAGATAGCAGCATTGCACAATGTTCAATTCTCAGAGTTTTAAATTGTTAGATGATATGCAAGAGAATATCCCTGTTTTTAGGAAATATACATTGAAATGTTTAGGAGTAATGGGGCGTGATGTCAACTGTCCATGCATACACACAACACACACATACATACACACATAGACAGAACCATCTATTTACAAAGACATGTATGTATACAAATGTGTGTGTATGATTATTGGCTAAATATCCTGAGTTATCTCCTACACATAACTGTAGTTCTAGAGATGAACAAGAAGCAAAGTAAGCACATTCTTGTGATATGTGCTGATAGTTGTGCATATTTGAGAGGTGGTGGCTTTTGAAGGAGGACATAGTTCAGTGCATGCACTGTGATGCTAGACCTAATTACCCTGTGGTTGGCATTCATGGGAGCCTGCAAATGTCTATTTTGTACGTAATAATATAGCCATTCTTACTGTGGGATGGGGGAGGGGGGTCATCTGGCATGAGAAGTCATGTTCACGTCTGTATTGTTTACTGATTTTTTTTCTTCTGCATAATATTCTAGCCCTTTATGTCAAGTACCATGTCTTATGTCTTATACTCTGGTTAATTTGTGTTTTGTTTCTTAGTTGAGTAGTTCAAAACCGTAAGATGATGATTAGGAATCATAAACTCATACTGAGTTTCTCTTCCAGATTTCCTGCGTTAGGGTGAATGTTTAAAAGGAAAAACTTATTATTTTTCTTTAAACAAATGTTAAATAAATATATTTCCCACAGAAACCCTATTATTTGCCTTTGAGCCTAGAATAATAGGCATAGCTAAGAGCTGACTTAATAATACTTTTCACCTGATATTATTGTGGATGATTTAATTATTTATATACATTTAAAGCACTTACCAAGAGTTTCCTCGCAGAGAATCCGTGCTCATAAATATAAGCTAGTTTTATTACTTTTCTGTCTATACATTAATTTAGAGGAAGGGAGGGAGAAATAGAGGGAGGGAGGAAGGACAAAAGAGGAGAAGGGAAATAAGGGAGGAGGAGGAGAGGGGAGGAAGCATCTGAGAGTGGGGGAGAGATGCAGAAGGAGAGAGACAGGTACTCTAGGACTGCAAAGAGAGGCCAAGGTGTTATTGATTGGGCAAGTAAGAGAAATCAGAGTTGTGAATGGAAAGCTCAAGGTTGGAAGAATATCAAGGAAAGAAGTGAGTCAAATACTAGGTAAACCATAAAAAATCTAGGAGAGGTTAGAGTTCAGGATACAGAAAACAGGTGGGAATTGAAGTAGGATGAAATAGGAAGAGGAGAATTGATTTAAGTCACCAAGGCTGATAACAAACAATAGCTTCACTTATTTTGGAATTTACACCTACTCCTTGGGTGGGCCCAAGCCAATCAGCAGGTGAGGGCCTGAAGCCTTTGGACCTGCTCAGAAACCTTCAGGGAGTAGGAAGGAGGAGATTGGAGAGAAATGATGTTTCTGTTTCTGTAACTGGTCAGTTAGATAACAGCTTGTTTTTCTCACTAGCTAGATGTGGTAAATATGGACAAAAGGATATATAAGTTAAAAGCAAGCAGGAAGTCTGTTTTCTAGTGGTTCTAGTTGTTCATTTTCACAATTTGATGTGTTTGGGCTTTCTGTAATAAGATGAACGGATTAGAACCACACTCCTCCTAGTTTATTGTTTGTAGTTTTCAAAGTTTAACTTTTTTTGGTAAGAACTTACAAATGTTAAATTGAGTGTACTGGTTTTATGAAGTAAAGGAAGTCTTCTCAAATTTTTGCGTTAAGTGAAGGGAGCCTTCCTACCTTGTTCCAACTTTGTGTACTAGCAAGAGAAATAAATACACATCATTATTCATTGTGTGGGTCTCTGTACATCTCCATCAGATTCTTCAGAGTAGTGGGGAGGGGGCTGGCCAAAACTTCAGATACCTGGCTCCCTCTAGTTCTATTAGTAAAACCTCTGGGAGTGAGTTGTGAAGAGCGAGTAGCAGAGGCCATGGAAATAAACAATAAATGAGTGCCCCTGTGGCTAGTGCACTCTGAAGCTTAAGAACCACTGATCTGGACTAATTGTCTCATGAATATAATCCTTGTTGATGGATAATTAATATCATTCAAAGAATTAGAAATAGTGGCTTTGTGCATTTAAAATCAGTATCTCTCCTCTGTTGTTTGAAATAGTTGGAATGCACCTCAATTTATGTATCAGTTTTATTATCCACATAAATTGTGACTACCTATAGAGGTTTTTGGTTTTGGTTTTGTTCAGTTAATATGATTGCAAGTGTTGTTCTGTGAACATTTTTTGCACAGGTGTTTATTTTGGGGGCATAGGTCCAGGAAGAAAGCTGTGGTCCACAGGGTTTGTGCATATAAAAGTTAATGCAAATTGGTCTCCCCAAGGCAGTTGTACCAAACTTACTTGGTAGCAGTATAAGTCCTCAATGCTTCCCAATCCTCTTCAATATTTGGTACGCTCAGAATTTTTAGTTTGCAATTAGTGGATGTGAAAGTGTATTTCATCATAGATTTAACTTGCATTTCCTGGTTACTAGTGAGCATTTTCTCATATATTTACACATTTATATTTTCAATACTTCAGTCTCTAATTTTGTTCTAATGAAATGCTTCCTCATGTCTTTTACTCACTTTGTCTTTTGGTTTATTGGATACTTTAAAAATATTTGGTTATATAGCTTACAAATATCTTCTCAGAGTTTGAGTTTGTGGTTTAAGTTTTTAACTTTAATAGTTTTGATAAACAAGTTCTTAATATAGTTAAGTGTATCAATATTTTTCTTTTAGCTTACTATTTATTATATCCTAAGAAATCTTTGCCTCTTAGATCATACAGATATCTTCTAAAAATTGGAAACTTTCGACATTCTCATTAAATCTGACATCCATCTCCATCTGGAATTAATTCTGTGTGCAATGTGAGGTTGGACTCCAGATTATTTTTTCCGTTGTGAATTAATTACCTGTTCTTTGAATGTTTCAGTTTAATATGTTTAAGAGTATTGCAGTCATTCAGGTTTTCTATTTGAGTCATTTTTGTTTTATTTTTCTAAGAATTTGCTGATTTCACTTGTTTTCACACTTTACCATTATAAAATTGTTCATAACATTCCTTTATTTTTACTGTCTTCTCTATATAAAAATTGTGTGCTCTCTTTATTTTAAGATCATTTATTTATTTCCTTTTGTTTTATATCAGTTAATCTTCCCAGAAGTTTGTCAATTTCATTTGTCCTTTCAAAGGACAACCTTTTAAATTTAAAATATTATTTTCTATTATATATTTTTCTATCTTAGCTAGTTTTTTGTATTATATTTAATATTTCTTTTTTCTACTTTCTCTCAATTTTTGGAATACTTATTAGCTCATGGATACGTAACCTTTTTGTTTTTCTGTGATAAACATTTAAGGCTATAATTTCTCTCCAAGTACTTCTTCATCTATACCCAACAAGTTCTTACAATGCTTTTCATTACTATTCAGTTCCATATGTTTTCTAATTTTATTTTGATTTATTCTTTAGAAGTATTATAAATAAAGAGAAGTACGAGCTTTAATTTATCTTGTCATTTATTTCTAAATTTTGTTGTGTGATCAGAGAATGTGGTCTCTATTATTCAGGTAGTTTGAAATTTATTGAGTTCTATATATGGCCTGGTTTTGACTAATTTTTTAAAAAATTCCATGTGTGTTTGAAAAGAATGCTTATCTCTATATTTGGTATGCACTGTAATTTATGGCCATTAGACCAAACTTGTTATCTATATGGTGTAGCTTCTTACATTCTTTTATTTTGTGCTATCTTTATATCTGTGCTCTGTCTTTATATATTAGGTGTATATTTTATAAATGATGCGTAGCTGGATTTTAAAAATTCAGTCTTAGAATCTTAGTCTTTTAATGTATAACAATAAATTTATATTTATTGTGATACCTGATGATATGGATTCAATTCTACCATCTTATTTATTGCTTTCTATTTGTTCCATTTTTTCATGTTTCTCTTTTCTTTCATCTTTTTTTGCCTTTTTTTGGCTTGAGTCCCTCCCCATTCCATCTGCATGCTACTTTATTCTTTCAGTGATATTCTAGAAATTTCAAGATGTATACTTTACAATTAAGTTATTTTTTTAAATTAATTTTTATTGGAGTATAGTTGCTTTACAGCGTTGTGTTAGTTTCTGCTGTACAGCAAAGTGAATCAACTATACGTATACATATAACCCCTCTTTTTTGGATTTCCTTCCCATTTAGGTCACCACAGAGAATTAAGTTATTATTAATAATTATTTTTAACTACTAACTATTGTCTTTATTATCTTTCCTTTCCACTGAAGAGTAAAAGCACCATTTGTAATGTTCTAACTGTAATCATCTCCATTTCCAGCTTTTCAGGATAATTATTCTTTCTTAGTTTTTTTCCACATTTTTGATGTGTATAGAATCAATATTTGTTTAACTTGAACCATCGATTTACAATTTTCTTTCTATACCATTATTTCTTGCATCTTAAACTATCTTCCTGGTATCATTTTTTCCCCCATAAAGTATATCTTTAAAACTTCTCTTTAGTGAGCTCTGTTGGCAGTAAACCATCTCAATTTCAATTTGCAAAAATGTCAGATTTGCATCATTATTGAAGATAGTCTCACTGGATATAAAAGTTCAGTTATTTTCTGTCAGTTCCTGAAAATATTATTCTACTCTCATTTCACATCCATTTTGCTGTTGAGAAGTTGGTTATCTAACAACTGTTCATCTGTAGGCAATCTATTTTTCTCAATAGCCAACTGTTAAAACCTTGTTGTATTTGGGTTTCTTCAGTTTTATACTGATGTGTCTAGATAATACCATTTTTATTTATCCTGTATGTAATTATTTGAGCTTCTTAGATCTGAGATTCCATGTCTCATCATAATCTGATAAAGCCTTGACACCTTCAAGTATCTTCCCTCTTCTCCATTCCTCCAGTTATCTTCTGCAACCTGATTAAGCACACGTATGACCTTCTCATTCTCTGTGTGTCTCTTCACCACCCTTTCACATCTGCCCTCACTCTGTTCCTCTTGTTTCATTCTACTTAATTTCTTCAAATTTATCTTTTGGATAACAGATTCTTCAGCTTTTTCTCATCTGCCTTTGAAAATCTTCATTGAGTTTTTAATTTCAGTTATTATATACCATTACATTTTTCATTTCTTAGAGTTCCATTTGGGTGTTTGATCACAGCCTGGCCCATATTGATAGTCTTTGATTTCTTTATAGTCTCATTTTCTTTTTAAAATTTCTTTTATTAACACTTTTTTTTTTTCCTGAAAATAGTAATATGTGGATTGCTGGCCTGGTTCCCTAAGACTTTTCTTCTTTAAATACTTTTTTCATTGTAATTGTTGTAACATGGAACTTTATCTATATAAATCCACTGAGCCCTGATTTTCATGTATTTTGCTAAAAAAAAAAAAGATTTATGTCTGTTTCTGCCAGGAAGTTGTATTTCCACCTGGGATTACTTTAAACTAAATTTTTGGCTTGCAGTTTTTTGGCAGTTTTTAAGGTAGACTCTATCCAGGTCCTAAACCCACGTGAATGCTGTTAGTTTGGAAAATCTCAAGAAACAATATTTCTACTTTTCTATTCCACCCAGGACCAAGGCTGAAAAAGAAAATTGAGTGTCTCAACTTATAAGCAGATTCCTGGTCTGACCTCTTTCTTTCCTCATGCCTTGACTTTGTCTCCTTTGCAATGAGTATGGTGTTCCTTAGAACACAGTACCGCAGGGATCGGCAGAAAAACTCAGAGAAAATATGGGTTCCTGTGTATTCCCTTAACACTATGAATTTGTGCCTATTTATTGTTTTGGCCTCTGAGAAATTTTCTTATCTTACATTCAGCCATTCATGAATGAAAGATTATTGTTATTATTAATATTATTATTTGAAGTAGGTTTGGCATACAGGGGTTGATAGAGATTGAATCTCTAATCTGTTATATCTCTGTAAACAGATTACTAGAAATACTATTTAAAATTGAAAAAAAAATTATCAGTTACAAGTATAACAAGTAGTGTGAACAATTAGAAATTTCAGCTAAGATTTCTGCCATGCATCTTGAGACATGGCCTCCAGGAGGCTTTGAACCAAACCCCTAAAACTGCCTTTTTTTCCTTGGTTTACCTTTACATGTTTCATTTTCATTGTCAGAATCCACCCATGAAATAAAAAATCTGTAAAGCTTCACTGGATAAATAATGAGAAAATTTTAGACATTCCAATTTAAGAGGAAAAACTTGTTCTTAGTGATTCTAAAAGGCTGTAAATAAAAATTATTTTTAAAAACTCCAGTGAAACAGGAAGTTATACTTAAATATGTGAGATAGGGATTCCTTAGAAACAGTTGAGATTTAATCAATTTTCAAAATATATGACTGTGTTCTACTTTTCCCATCATATGCCAGTTACCAAAGATAATAAGTAGGCACATATCATTATAGAAAAGATGTAATTTAATTAATTTTCATGTTTTGTTGGCATGTATGACCCTGGATTAGGTGTTTGAATTCAGAGTCATATCAAAGAAAAGACCAATTTTTTATAGTGGACTTCATGGGGTAAGAAAACTTACTGATTTATGTTTATAATAACAGCAAATAAGAAATAAGTTTGGTATGGCACATTAATTAAATTGAAACATTTGAATTATGGTTCCTTTGCAAATTCATACTCTGGGGATACCTTTTGTGGGAGCTTCTTTTATTAGAAACTATGCTGTTCTGTATTCCCAGTAATAAACCCCCTGGAAAAGATGTCCATTAGCTGTGCTTCTGTGTGCTGGCCTTTGGTCAGATGTGGTTAGGGAAAATGTGGCATAAAATCTACTTTTGGCTTTACTGGGTGTTCTTCCTTCTAATGCCTTCTCCTTCAATTTAGTGAGTCATAAAGGGGTTGGGACAGGAGAGGCCATGTTATGAAATAAAAGCATAGCCGAAAAAGAATGTTGTAGATAAATCCATCAACCTTAGATTATGTCAGTTACATAAGTAGTAACAATGAAGTTCATTACCTCAGTCCATTACAACTTTTCAGTCAATTGCAATGATCAGAAAATGTAAACCTTATATAGGGTGATTGTTTTTCAGCCATTTAATCACCCCATTCAGATAATTTCTGATCAGGTTTCTTGTTGCATAATTGCTTACTAGCTTAGAAAGAAAGCCTTTGAGTAACTCTTGTCTGGTCACATATTTATAATAATGTCTGTTACTCATAAATATAGGGTGATAAAAATGACTCGAGAAAAGCCCAGTTACTTGCTTTTATTTATTTAAACTCTTCCATTTGGGGAGTATGTGACAACATGGACAAGTACTGTGAGGCTAGTGAAAATCTATTTCACTGAGAAAACTCCATGTAGCTTTGAATGACAGTAATTCATGTGTCTGTGTTCTTGTGTAATGAGGCTGGAGAGATAGCCTGAGCTAGATGCAGTCTGAACGGCTTTCTCATGCTTCTGTGGAGTTTGAATTTTAACTGCTAGTAACTGTTTTCAAATCCCTTTCAAATGTGGATAAGGTATAACCAGACTAGGGTGTTAGAAGAACTATTTTGGCAATGTGGTATACAGATAATAGCTACAATGACTAGGCAAGAAGATACTGTAATGGTATAGGAGAGAAATGATGAGGGCTTGAATTAAGGAATTAATGGGGATATGGATCCGAGAGGACAAATTAAACGCTACTTAAAGGATAAAATAAAAAGGACAAATTGGATGTACAGACATTTGAGTGACAGTAGGAAGGTGAGAGTATTGCTCAGATTTCTGTCCTTGGCCCTTTTAGCTCTCCCCAAATGTGGCTTAAAACAGTTTCTCTAAGCTAAGGACATATATGTATGTATGTCCAAATATATATATATATATATATATATATATATATATATATGTATATATATATATATATATAAAATTCTAGGCTAGAGATTGTTAAACTTTTAGTTCTCAAGAAACTTTATATTCTTTGAGAACCCCAAAGAGCTTTTGTTTATGTAAGTTAAATTCATTGATTTTTATTAAGTCAGAAATTAAAATGTAGAATTAAGAATACAGATTCATTTTAAAATAATAAATTTATTACATGTTAACATAAATAACATTTCTATATAAAATATTTTGAAAAAAATTAATGCGAGAAGTGGCATTGCTTTACATTTTTGCAAAATTCTAATGTCTAGTTTAATAGAAGTCATCTAGATTATCATGCTGGCTTTGGCAACATGCTGTATTTGAAAAAAATTGTCTCACTCCAATTTTTAGTTAGAGAAGAGAGGAGTTATTATTCTTTAATACTACACTCAAACTTGACAAGTGATAGTTTCTTAAAGCTTAGTTGCAATGTGGAATCTAAAAATCTTATCAGTGGACTTTTGTACTCTGTTGAATGTACTCAGTTCTTTGGCCTGTCTTGCACCTTAAATGCCTCTTTTATCCATGCATGATTTTGTAACATTATACACCGGTCACGTAGAAAGTATTGATTTACTTAGCTATAGATCTTCTAAGTATTGGCGTACTTCATTATAAAGTATCCCTAAATCACATTCATTAATTGATCTAATCAGAAAAGTATTAAGTATTGGGAAGCTCTCAAGTTCATGGTGTGGATATAAGTTTTCTAATATTCTATTTTTGCTTGAAGTACAAATTTTTTGCTCGAAGTACAAATTTCTCATTGCCAACCATATTGTCAATGAGTTTTCCTTGAAGTGACAAGTTCACTTCGTTCACTTTCAAGAAAACGTCTGCTAGTGGTCAAGTCTGGATAACCATTGTTCGTCTGCTGGTTGTTCTTTCAAGTACAGTCGTTGTTTCATTGGGAAGAAGGGGGAGCCTATTGACTTTTTTAGCAGCAAATCGAATCACACCGACACTTTTCCTTGAGATAACTACTGAACTTCAATATGTAGCAGAAGTGCAGTATACATTTTGCCACACAGAATTTTAAAAAGACATGTACTGGACTTTCCCTTCTCACCAAATGGAGTAATTAGGATCCAGTATGGCTAAACAAAATGGACAACATATATGAAACAACCATTTTCAGATATTGGATGTGAGGCTGTTCCGGAATATCAATGCTGAGAGGGGAAACAGTAAGGTGAGTCCTATAATTGCTCCAGCTTACTACCTGGAGAAAGTTTCCAGGCCACAACAGGGGAAGGGGTAACCCAGGTGGAGTCATTGGTTTCCTAGAGTTCAGGAGATGGAGGTGGGGGTACAGGGAGGCTGAGGCATCTCGAGTTCACCAGGCAGAGTACTGAAGTGTAGAGAGATGTGCAGAGAGGAGCTTTGGAGAGCTGCAGAGACTGAAGCTGCTTGACTCTTCAGCTGAATACTAATCAGGCCATGCCTGCAAGGAAACTACTCAAGACTGAGAAAGAACCATCCTGAGGGAGCAGAGGAACCTCTCAGGAGTTCACTCAGATCTGGAAATTGCTTGTGTATCCACCACCAAGAGTGGCAAAACCTTGTAGTCCAAGAAACATCAGGGAGGACACTTAGCAAGGTATTGCCTGGCCAGTGAGGGCAAAACCAGCCCTAAATGAAAGACTGTTCTGGTCATGCCTGACAAAATGTAAAAGCAAATCTTAAAATATCAAACTTTTCAAGTAATGTAGCTGCATCCTAGAACAAAGTTCAAGTATATCTATAGGAATACAAGCACCCAAGAAGATAAAGTTCATAATATCAAATCAAAAATACTGATTTTTGATTAATTTGATTTTTAATTCCTATCAATATCAAAATATGGATATTCAACAGCAAATCAAAAATTTGCTGGCATGCAAGGAAGCAGGGGAGCTTTATGCGTAATCAGTAGATAATCATAAAGGACTTCTATCTAGAATATATAGAGAACTCTTAAAATACAGTAATAAGAATACAAACAATCCAATGAAAAAACCGGGCAAAAGATTTAAGTGGATACTTGACTAAAAGAGATATCGGGATTGCAAGCAAGCACACTAAAAGATGCTCAGTGTCATTAGTCATTGTGGCACAAACCACACAACCATTTTCCAAAGCGGTTGTACCATTTTATGTTCCCGCCAGCGGTGTTGAGGGTTCCAGTTGCTCACCACCCTTAACAACGCTTGGTCAGTCTTTTCCATTTCAGCCATTCTGATCGTTATGTTGCGGTATCTCACTGGGGTTTTTTTCTTATACAAAATTAACATTTATTTTAAGAACAAGTGCGTGGTTTAATAGCACAGTTTGGTGCCACTGCCTTTATTATTCATGCTTAGGCAAGAGTTGTCTTACTCTCCATTACTTTTGCACCATCTTAGGCAAACTGTATCTTAGTATTATTATGAAAATTGTTTTGACCTCATGGACCCCTTGAATCACGGTTCTAGTCTGCACTTTTCACCCAGACTTCACATTGTTAATATATGCTCCATCTTCAGATTTGCTAAAATCAATATTTTCTTCTGCCTTCTCAACAGCAACAAAAAATTGGGCCCTATTCATGTGTTTCCTATGCTAGTTAAAAGCATCACTACTACTCCTAACACTCCAGGCCTATCACAGAGCCCTCTCTTTCTCCCACATTCAGTGAACTTCTCTGCCTCAGAAATGTCTTTGCTTCCCCATTCTCCATCCCCATCGGCCTGGATGATCATCTTCTCTCTTACAGGCTGCTGCTGGCCTGTCTCCTCGCTATCTTTCTAGAATTCACACTTCATTATGGGGCTCTACATTGCCTATAGAATAAAGTCAGAATGCCTTAGAGTAGCTGACAAGGTTGCTCAAAATCCTATATTATGTAAATTTAAAAAAATTAGCAGCATGATTTAAAACACCGACACTGATTGGCCACCAATTTAGACAATAATTAATTCTAACTGTAAATGTGTAACGATAACAGTACGTTTAGGACAAAGGCCAGTAGAACTGTTTTTGTACTTCTAGAATGTATTAAAGTTTGAAAAATTATTAGCTGCCAACCTTTAGATTCAAGGATTGGATATCTGCTTTTTTCCTTTTCTAAGAAACTAATAGTTCATTATAACTTCAGAATTCCAATTAAAATGATGGATTGTTTGAAAAGTACACCACTCAAAAAGTCTGAATTATAAATGTGAGTTCAGGTATGTGATTCTTTACACAAGGGTTTTATTTTGTCCCAAAGAGCTTCTGTGACTTGCGTGATTTAATAAAGCAGCTCAAATTATCTCTGAGGCTGCAGAGACTAAGGTTTCAAAGTGTTTTCCTCAATTTATGATACATATTGAACTTCTCTTTGAAGAAGTTAATCTTTTTTAGTTTAATCAATTTATCTTTTTGAATTCTATTTTTCATTATTATATTATATTTTACTTTGTTTGCTAAATATCATTTTTTGTCATTCTTATACATATTGAAGAATGAACCTCAAACAGCAAATTGTTAGTAGAAGCTTATTAATCTTAGACCCTAGAGTGTAATTACAAGTTATTTATTGCTAATGAAATGAGATAAAGGCATTTGGTCAGGATATATTTAGTTGTACTGGTAATGGCATTTTGAGTAGCTTTTTACCGTATTCATATTATGAGTGTAATGCCCCCATTCCAGATTTTTGCCGTGTCCCTTTTTGTATCAAAACTAAGGTGTGCTCTTCCGTATTACTCAGGGTCATTATGCTGCCAACCACATAATAGCTAGCTTATGTCATTCCTTGCTGCTCCAAAATATCCCACCTACCCTTAGATGATTTTCTCTTCATTTTTGCTAAAAGCTGGTCTTCTTTTTCATGTTTCCGTTCCTCATGGGAAATGGTCATCTGCTGCATTGACAGCACCATTCGAAGGCATCTCTGAATGTTACTCTAGTGTTAAAAGGAAGAAACTATGTAAAGAGCCCGTGAAAAAGCAAAATACCACTGTGTCTCACTGAATAAAATATCTAGCTCTGAAATCTATGTCAATACAGTTAATATCCTGAAGCCTATGATTCTGAGGTCCATAGAACTCCATCCTCAAGTGATCTTCATCAAATTTGGAAGGAAATTACAGATGAGCTGTGTTTGACTTAAAAACCCCTCACTCTAGCTAGTAACCAAACGTTTCCTAGTCTCAATAATTATTTTTCTAGACAGACACTTTAAATTTTATTTTCTTAACATCAGTAACATTTCCTCATTCATACTTAGGTTTATGCTAGAAGATAAAAAAACATAAGATCATATCCGATCAACAAAGAGCTTGATACAAAATGATGCCTCTAACACTAATTTACCATGTTTATATTTCACATAGGGAATAGAGCAAGATGCCCATATATTTTAATTCTTAATTCTTCTCTGAGAAACACAATAGGCAGTTTAAATTATATGGAGAAATAAGTAAAGATTTAAAAAGTCAGACATTTTATGTTGCCTCAAATGGGAATTCACTTACATTCCTATATTTAGGATATATAATTTTCACTTTAAGTTTGCATAAGACATTTCGAATTACTTTTACTAGTGTCTTAATATTCTTAATATACTACTAATATACTAGTGTATTAATATATATTAATATATATTAATATTGGGAGAGTTGAATTTTTTTAAATCCCCATTTACAAATTGCATAATAGCAGAGTTGGAATTACATTTGTTCCCAGGAACTATATTTATTTGTTAAATTTTTATGATTGTTCTATTTACTAGGCAATTATGGTTTTCTCTTGAACTGTAATAGGAATGCCGGGAGCAGGTGGAAATTGACACAAGTTCATCTTGTATCTGTATTTTTTTTTTATTCTTAATAGTATCATAGTGCTATAAAATGTATTTGTAGGGATATAAATAATGCTCATCAATTTCTTTAGTAGCTTCCCATATGAAGAAGCTTAGCTTTTATTCAACTTTTTGTTAATTCAACTTTTCCTTTTATTCAGGTACCTCAACAGGAATTCTCTTTGAATAGTGTTATGGTAATGAGAACATTAAATTTTCGGCTCTACTAGAATGCCACCCAATACCCTAACAAATTGTCATTCCTTCCTCTAGTCTGGAGCTTCTTAAGCAAGGGGGATTTTCTCAATCATTGTTCCATTAGTCAAAATGACTAGAACCATACACAATAATTTTCTTATTCAGTTGGCCAAGTTCTTTACAACGCATTGAAATTCTTTTAAAATATGAGAAAATGTGGTTTATATCTAATCTGTAATTGTTTGTTAGTCTTTCAAAGATGTTTAGAAGTTAGGAAAAAGGAGCTATACAATTTTTTTTCCTACTTTCTTTCTTAAGAAAGATACTATATGATTTCAGATATTTAATTCTATAGATTATTTGATCTCAAATATATGAAACCAACTTTGAATTATGGATAAGAAATTTTAAATCCAATGAAAAATACTTTTTAAAGTAAAAATTTTCTCTAATTATGAAAATAAGATATGCTCATTATAAAACGTCTAAATTGTACAGAAAATATAAAAGAAGCCAGAAAGATATGTCACTCAGAATGACAATACCTGGAGGTAATCACTGTTGACATTTATTTTTCTTTTTGATTGCTTTTAAACTTAGATAGCATTTGAAATTGTAAAAATTTTTTTAAATTAATTTTTATTGGAGTATAGTTCCTTGACAATGTTGTGTTAGTTTCTACTGTACAGCAAAGTGAATCAGCCATACGTATACATATATCTCCTCTTTTTTGGATTTCCTTCCCATTTAGGTCACCACAGAGCACTGAGTTCCCTGAGCTATACAGTAGGTTCTCATTAGTTATCTATTTTATTGTTAACATTTTGACATTTTCATTCCAAAGATAAATTCTTATAAATGTAGAATACAGGCTGTTTAATAGTTGAGAGAGTACTTGCCAAATATGTATGTAGAATCACTTTAAAACAAAATCATAGTTTACGTTAGAGGAAAAGGCGAAGTGTAAGTGGCAAGTATCTGACTATACTGCTGAATGAATGTGGGAATAAAATTTCTTAAAACTCCGAAATGATAAGCCAGGATGTCAAATTTTGCCTTTGGCTCAGGAACGATATGTTAACAACTGTTCCATGAGAAAATGAAAATCTCGCCAAAATCAATGTCACACTCTAATGAAAGATTCTAGTATGGGCCAAATACCTCAAAACAATCACACAAAATATTAATATATGGAAGCATAGATTTAGATGGTAATGATAATCTTAGTTACACAGAATTGGGCAAAATATTGATGTAGGGAGAAGCAAAAATAAGCTATAAACAGATGAACTATTAGAAAAATGGAAGAAGATACAAATTTATAGTGAAGATTTTTCTGGTACTTCCTATAAAGAATTATTTTAAAAATCCTCTTTTATAAAGAAACCATAGACTAGTTCTAGAGTTAAAAATGGTCTCAATATCTTGTCCAGCATTGTTATTTGACAGATGATATAATTGAGACCTTGAGACATTACGTTGTTTATGTAGTACCCATAGTATGCAAGTGGGCAGGAGTCTGGGAGCATCTGTGCTGAGTCAGGGTGCTGACTCCTTCCCTCTGAATTCCAGTTCTCCAATGGCACTAGTGCTTGCACAGAAAGCATATTACTTCTCTTCCATTATTTGTTCATGACTGATCCAGTCCTTTACGCCTTACATTTTAAAAGTATTTATTTTCTAATATTCAGTGAATTTCTGTGAGTTATGGACTTCTGTGAGTCAAGCACTGTTATAAGAACTTTATGCACATTTTTAATTTAACCCACACAAAAACAGTGAGGTCTGGGTACTAGTACCATTCTGATTGTTAAGTAAAAATACAAACATGGGAGGGTAGGCAACTAGGAAATGACAGAGGTGGAATGTGGATCAGATACGTCCAGCACCGAATTTTAAATAACTACTGAACAAATTTCTGTTTGATTTGTAAAACTTATTTTTAGGGTCTTTTGGGGGTACCAGCCCATTTTTAACTTCTTAGATGGTTACATAGTCTCAAGTCTAATCAGTGTGTTCTTAAAATTGTCAAGGATTTTCTATTTCAGAGTCTGAGATGAAAACCTGAGGTAGCAATAATTGGAGTGAGCTTTGCTGAGGATAATGCTGCCACAGGCAGTGAATCCTCTTCTTCATCATCTATAGCTTCAGTTGTAGAAAGATTTTAGGCTTTCATAAAACACTTCCACATTCTAGATTTAACAGGAGGGTCACACTTGAACAGATTTTACATCTTAGGCCATGCGTCTTAATTTACATGTACAAACTTGCAATATATTTTATTTGAAGACGATATTATACAGTCTTTCCATTCCGTTACTTTCTCATGCTAAGTGAAATTCCAGAGTTTTCCTCTCTGGAATAGTATAGCAATACTTAAAAACTTAAAACTTTTAAAGTAAATAAGTTTCTGAGTTTTCCATTTGAAACATTTCCTTTTTTATCCAAAATATATTCTTTTTCATTTTGGGCATTGTACTGCAACCAAAAATCATTATTCTCTTGTCCTGATCTATCATCTTTCCAGTATGCATGCCTCTTTTATTGGAGTTTGTTTTCATGTTTCCTTGTCAATATTACCTCCCTATTTTGTGCTTTTTATGATAAATATTCTATGATATTAACCTTAATTTAATAACATAAAATGATACCCCATAGTGTCTTCTTCATCAGCATTTTAGTCATACCAGATTACTCTGATCTTCATGAATGTAGACACTTTTTTCATATTAGCCTTTTGATCACTAGGATATATTTTCACGTTGTTATTTGAAGCATTTTATCATTTTCCTCCTTTATGGTTACATTCAGATATTAGGAATGCTTTTTTTCCCCATAGTCCTGAAACATTTAGATATTAGGAGTGCTTTTTCCATGACTCCCCAAATTCATATACTCCCATAACCCCCCAAATTCATATACTCCATGTCTAATATGTTTCCCCAGTTCCCATGCTAGTTAGTGCCATATCTGTATAATTTAGTTTTCCTCGTTATTCAACTTTGCATAATTTTCTTTTGAAATATATGTATTGGCTATAAGGAACAGTTACCTTCCTTTGGAATACATGGTTTTTTCTTTATCTTAGTTCAGTTTCCACTAAATAATGGTTTTAGCCAACTGAGATTTATTGACCTTCTACTTTGCGGCAGGCTTAGAGTTGAGGTGGAAACAAAGATCATCAGCTTCTGCTATCAAGAGCTCACTATCTAATGAAAGAGAGAGGAAAACAAATAACTTGTAAATAATACAATCCATGTGACACTTTCTAATGAAGTATATAGTACATCCAAAAAGCTATGATCATAGGTAAGTTGGAAAAGGTCTTCCACCAGGAGCAACTGTATGATAGGAGTGTTGAAAATTAATTAGGAGGAGAAATGGGACTGGGCACAGCAGGCAAAGGAAAAGAGCATACATGAACGAATTTGAAAGACGATGGTTACGTTCAGGGGCTGGGAGATTGGAATGGCTACAGTGGGAGTAGAGCATCCTCACAGATGAAGCAAACAAAGTGAGTCATTAGCGCTCTTCTCCAGTCTTAACAGAAGTGGGTCTGCTGATGAGGCAAACTTGCTAGAACTTTTTGTGTGTGAGACTGGGGACCAGCGAGATGTCTGTGGACCAGCCAAAGGTCTTTTACCTTCAGTGAAAAGTATACCTCTGTGGCAGGAGCACAGGGTTTGGAGTTGGATACTCCTGGATTTGAGCCCAGCTCTGTGACCTATGGCAATTTAACTTTTTAAAAACTCCATTTCTTTATCAGTGAAATGAGAAAATAATAGTATGCATTTTAGGACAATTGTGAGGATTAAATGCGATTATGTGTAGAAATCTCTGCCTAGGGCACTTGAGACTTAATCTGAACTCAATACATACTACCTCTTATTTTTACCCCAACCCGAGAAGCTTCTTTTAGGGTCTTATCTATCAATAAGGCGAGCCCCAAGGCAAACTTTCCTAGGCTTAACTGCAGAGTCCTCTCATATTAGTAGATCTCACTGAATAAAAGGGGAAAAAAAACCCCACCCAAACCTACTTCGGCCCCAAAGGTGTACAGACTCAGTTTCTATAATTTTTATTCAAGTTGAAAAAAAGTTATGCTTATATACACTATTTCTGAGAGAGTGAAAGAAAATGAAAGTATTCTTTAAAAGGTTGCTTTTATATGGAAGCAGGCAATTTCAAAGTCATTTTGTCTAGCCACATGAAAATATGACACTAAAAACTGTAATACATACTAAAATTATTTACATTTTATTTAATTTGGAAATTAAAATCCTCACGTACAGGGTCCTTGGTATTTTATGGAAATAGTCTTGGATATCAGTTTAAGATGCTGATTACTATTTAAAATGTGTAAAACGCTGGTGGACATTTTTTTATAAAAACATACTGAAGAAAGTCTGCTGTCAAAGTTCATGTTCTACTCTAGATGACTGTAAAGACTTTGAAGACACTTGAAGGAAAAAAAAAAAAATCAGAACTGTATCTGCTCCTTCAAATCCAATTTGGAGAAGAATCATCATTACCTACTGATAATGATTGCACATGTTTGGCACTATAAAAAGAGTAATTTTCTCTGGCAGTGAGAGTCAATCCTACAACATACAGACCACCCCTGGGAATTCTTTGTAGTATAAAACATTCTTCTGAGATAGTTCAGTGAGCAACAAGACTGGTAAACATATACACTCACATATAAATTGCCCTTTCTATGTAAATTAAGGATCCTAACTAGAACATCAATTTAATGTCAAATGGAGTATAATCTTACACTATCATGAGAGTTAATGCCTTAGACATTTTCACTGGAGTTTTGGGCCATATGTTGTTTTTAACAGCTCTGAAAATTGTGTGTCTTTGATTCTATCAGATCATTCCCGTGATAAACTGACTGTCATATGCAGGGATTTAACTGTGGGTGGCGAAACAGTATAGTGTAGTGATTATGGGTCTTGGAAGTCTGACTAGCTATTCCTCTTTGACTTCAGCAATAACTAGCTGTGTGGCCTTGGAAGAGTTCATTTATTGCTCAGAGCCTTATTTTCCTCATTTAAAACATCACCTCCCTCCCTATCTCCCTGAACTCCCTACCAGCCTTCCTGGCTTTAATTACCTTCCCAGCACTTGCCAGCATTGCTACACTCCATATTTATACCTGTATTTTTTGCCTCCACCCCTTTAGCTTGCAAGTGCTTGGAAGGAAGGCTCACCTCAGCTCCCTGTATATCATCTGGCACTTAGTGGGTGCTTCATAAATATCTATTCAAAGAATAAATGAATTAATCTATAAAATGAGGATAATATTAGCACCTACCTCATGGAATCTTAGACATTAGAACACATCAATTGTGTGTTAATATATGCAAAGCACTAACAACAGTACTTAGCACTTAGTAAATGTTCAGTAGTTTTAGCTGTTATTAATTAATATTCCCGAGGAAGTTTGTTAATAAGTTTGTTAATAAAATCATGGGTATTCATTTCAGAACAAATCTGTATTTGAAATTCTTTTCCTTTTAGCCAATGAATTGATTATAGCATCCCTTTTCATTTGCTAAACTAGAAGACATCATCACTAAAAACTTCCCAGCTTCCTGATAGTAACTTGTGGCTGACTGCTACATTGGGAGTGGAAAGGTCAGGAGTTAGATCCACTTGTTAAAGTAATGTAGTCACTGAGGATTGAACAGAAACTCAAGTCCAGTGGCAAGGGCGAGGGATTTGAAGTGAAGGGTAGTCTTTCATGCTTTTATTATTTAATTAACTTATTCATTCACAGGAGTTTAAAAGCTATCCTATTGTTATTTAAATTTAGATAATTCAAACAGGAAGCCTCTTTTTCTTATTCTTTCCAAGGGCAGAGGTCTCTCATTAGGGATTCTGGGATCCTGCTCTCATCCTTCTAGTATCTTCCCTCCTTTCCTTTCAGCCTTGAGTCATTCACCAAGTCTAGCTACTCCATTAGCTGATGCCCTTCTCCACTGAGCCGTTGAGGAGATTAGATTAGACACATATGCCTTGTTCTTGCTTCCCTGTACTTACCACTCTGAATTCTCCTGAAACACTAGGATCTGTAGCCACGTCTAAGTTACCTGTACTGAGGGGAACACCAAAAACAGAAACTTTAAAATTGTCATTAATATGGATGGTTCCCTGAGTCTTAGAGGGAAGACAATTACAGTTTCTTTACAAAGAGAGGTTGTCACTTTGCCACTGTTAATCCACTTCCCCAATCACATTTCCTTCAAGCATCTCCAATTGAAATATATTAATTCATTCATTTTACAAATAAGTTTTGAGCACCTGTCATGTGTTCAACAATGAACTAGATAGTCAATTCCTCAGTCTCATGGAGATTGAAGAAAAGACTGGTCGAGCATTGTTTCCAATGACTAGAATGTTCTCTGTCTCTCCTCTTCACCATTTTACATTTAAAGCCCACTTCTGAGAAGGCCAACCTGAATGCCTGATCACAGTGGTCTTTATCTAACAACTAACCTGTGGTGTTGGTGTCAGTGTTCTTAGCTAGGTAATGGAGCTTTATATACACAAAGAAAGTAATGTCTCCCTAATTAAATTAAAGCTTCTTAGGAGGAAAATAAAATCCATTCATTTTCTAAACAATATTGAAATATTATTTTCTATCCAAGAACCAGAAATTCCTCATCATTTACTTTGCAAAATTTAAAATTTTGCTGTTGAATTTACTACTTAGGCTTCTACTATGTTATTCATTGGTTAACTGTATCTACATTTAATTTTTTTAACCTTGTTAGATAAAAAGTAATGTATTGTCTTCACAGCTTTGAAACACATTAGAAGAGGAATAGAAGATTCTATTTGGCTAAGCAATTTATGGGGGAGGAATAGAACCGACTCACAGAATTTTAAAACTATCTGCAAATGATTTTAAATGGTTGACAGAAATTCAGTAATCCAGCTTTGAAAAGGGATTATAATTTTAAGTGTGTATTCAAAGTAAAATACAGTGTATCTGAAAATCTTGATTGCAAATAGCCATTAGAATATAAAGCATTATTATTGCACCGAATAGTATAAATACATATAAGATTATCCCATTTTAGTTTTTTTCAAAAATACGCATTTGTATTCTTCAAACAAAGACTATAAGTTATGTCAAAAAGTTAGCTAGGGTTATCTCTAGGAAGTAATACTATAGGTGATTTTATTTTTTTCTTTTTCTTTATGTGTTCTAAATTATAATGAATATTTATTACTTATGTATAAATACATAAATTTGATTATGAAAAATGGAATTGCTGCTATCCTCTCACCCACTGAAAATGATGAATAATTTTTTGTTGATGTTCATTTTTGTCTGATTGGAAAAGTAATATTTATGGGTTGTTAAAAGTTTAGTTTATATTATAAAAAATGAAGGAAAAAATGTTGTAAATGACTTTTATTCCTACCTCTCAGAAATAATCACTGTTAACAATAATAGTAGTTTTTTTATCCCATTATATATACATATATACCAGTATATTTATAGATACATATGACTTACATATATGTATGATACATATATATGTGCATATATCTACACACATGTACATATATATGCTTTTTTATTCAGCTAACATTATAACAAAAATTGTCTCATTCATCTGGAACACTGCTCAAACCATACATTTCATGAATCTCTATTCAAATTAATCTATGCTTTTTCTTAATTGTATGAAAAGATTCACAAAAAGGCACTTGTAACTTGCTGAGTTTAGCTGGGTTGAGTGTACATTATCATGCTCTAGGTATTTCAATGGAATATTTTATAAGGCCACAAAAGTAATTTCCCTACCCCTGAATTATAGGTCCCATGAATAATTTAGCACTCAAACTTGGAATGATCAATTCATACACAAATTTTTGCTTGTAGCCTAGACTTTAAAAATACAGCAACCGGAACGGATTCAAAACTTTAGTGTCTTTCATTAAAGGGGTAATCAAAAGTCTGATGGTCAGTTTTTGTTTGCAATTTTATTCAATAGATATTGATTTTATTTCATTCTGGATAATCTGTTGAAAGTGATTATCATCGATACATCTTGAACTTCTTCAGAGGGGACGTAATTAGGGTTTGTTTCATTGAGTGACATTTCAGTTCTTTCCTCTAAGTGCTTTGTGTATGCAGTTGCAGGAGATAACTGTTGATGGCATAGGTAACGCTAATATTGCCTTAGCAACTCTCAGAAAAAGTAAACAATGAAAATGTGTAGGAGAGCAAGTGGCAAGCTTCGTGCTTTCTAATCTTTGGTGATTTTCTCTAGCTTTGTTCTTTGTTCTGTCTTTAGGGTTATACTGATTGAAGTACAGAGGTACTTCCTTAAGACAGTCAGGCAAAGACTGTGGTAGATAGAACAAATTACTGTCCTTCAGATACAAGCCACTCCTGCCCCCGCCAAAAAAAAGAAGCTGGGTATGGATTTATTCAATCCTTAAGTCAGGCAACAAACATTTACATCTGAGATGTATATGAATACACAACATATTATTATGTGTACTCACGTAAATATTGAGCATCTACTATGTTAAAAGCCCTGTTGTATGCATCAGAGATAGAGGGGGAAAAAAGAACTAATTACTTGACCTCAAAAACTTGCATTCTAGATGGATGGACAAGAAACAAGGAAATAGATAAATATTTACATGATATGCTTTCAGTTAATGACTTATGCTGTGATAATGTTATGGAAAGTTAATCACATCAAGGTACACATTGTTACTGCACACTGCTTCTCAAACTTCAGCATGTCTTCGAATCACTTGGGATCCTTTTAAAAAGCAGATTCTGATTCAGCGGGTCTAGCGTGGTGGCTAGGAGTGTGCATTTCTAATAAGCTGCTGGTCTGAAGACAACTTGAGTTGCAAGATATAGTACCATTTCTGTGTAGCAGGTCTGACTAAGAGGTTGGTAGGAAAAGGTAGCTTGAAGAGTGGGTAATGGGTGATGGAATAGAAGGGGAAAAGGTAGGAAAAAGGAGAAAATATAATAAACAGAATGGAAATGGAAATGCAGGTAAAAATGGAACACACAGCCCACCAAAAATAGCATCCCCTTACATATACTCTGCCTTGGAACTATTCCTGCATGTTATGAACTAAAATTAAAAGACTAAAGTACCAAGAGTAAAATATAAATATACATTGATGCTAACATTTGAGAGAACTTTAGCTGGTAGAGTTTGTGCAGTTACAGTGCCAGGATGAATGTGGGTGTTTCAAACAAAGAGGATTTATCTTATTATTGGAAAGCAACATTTGCTTGGCTATATTGAGTATGTTCATTTTTATATATATTTGTTAGGTAAGAAGTTTTATTATGACCATTATTATTTTTCTTTGGACATAGCCTTATTTTGTGCTCCTTATAATGTACCACAGACAACAAAGGTTGTTTAAGAAAGTTGAGGACTAGACTAAACGGTTGGTAAAAATTACATCTTTTTGTACAGTTTATTTGTTTTCTTTACCTCTTGGATAAATACATGTTTAACTTACCTGAGTGGTTCAGAGTGCTGTAGTCTTTGGTATGACATTAAAACTCCAAGAAAGCATGCTAGAATCTGTACTACCTTAAGCATACTTAATAAAATCAGCTACATTGTGATTATAGAATCATGTACTAAATTATAAATTTGAAAAATCAAAGATGTTCAGTGTTGAAATTCCAGGGGTATGTTGCAGTCCTTTCTGAATCATAGTTGGCTATACAAACTGAGAAAGATGGATTTGTGATCTTTTGAAAATAAAAAAACATTGCTTTTATTCAATTTGATATCAGAAATTAGAAAAGAGAAGGAAACTAATATTGAGTGCCTATCCTAGGCCTGACACGTTATACATATTATTAAATGTAATCAAAACAATCCAACAAGGAAGTCATATTTACCCCATTAAATAATTGAGGAGATGGAAGCTTAAAATGCACAGTACTTTTTCTAAGGTTGCATGAGAAGACAGGAAGTTTCTTTTTTAGCAGGAGACATGTATCTTCTAGATTATTGTTTGTCTATCTCTCTCTGTTTCCAATTCATTTATGATGAAAGCTGAAACCTGCTTTGTCTATTAACTATTGATAGGTTTGAAGGGTCATTGGGCATTGAGGAATAACTTCTTTTTTCATCAAATCACTAATGAAAGCAGTTCAAGTGTGATAGCAATAAAAGATTCTACCTTTTTTCAGTCTTCACCTAGTTTTGTTAATTATCAGAAAACCTGTTCTCATGCCAAATGAGGATTTACTCAGTTGAAAAACAAATAAAAACAAAGTGTAAAAAAATCTACACTAAAATTATATATTTTTGGAAAAACAGTATTAAAAAGTTTTGATTTTGAAAAGCATGTGCAATGCTTTAAAAATTAAACATATAACAGATTTTGCAACTTAATTCATAAAGGAAAATTTATTTTCTAATGCTTAACTATTTTATTATTTTACTCAGCTTACAATGTAATTTGATTGGTTGCTAAGAAAATTACAAAAAATTATCTTGCCTTAGGATATCTATGATTTTTTTTATATTTACTTTACAAGAGGAGAAACACCTTTATTCTGGGTGATATTTTTGGAGATTGCTTAGATCACCTGAACATGAGGTGATTTGTGATAAGCTGGTTTATTTCACATATTATCTGCAGAGCAGTGCTTCCTAACAATTTTTACATCATGATACATAAAGAAAATAATCTTTTCTGTAATTTCATTTGCATGTTGTAGAGGAGGGGTAAAGACACATGTGCTCAGTCTGTAAACTTGATCAATTCATTCCTCTATTTGAGAAATGTATATAGTTCAATCTGTAAAACAAATATATTTTCATTATAGAAAACCAGAATAAATATTATGTATATTATATATTAACAATAACTGATATTATTAGTAACACATATAGGTATAATAAAATTACTCATAACTCCACCAGCCAGAAATAACCACTCTTGCTATTTTGGGTTTATATAGCTAGTCTGTTCTTATGCATTCAGTAATGTGTCTTGAATTTCTACCACATAGTTCTGTATATGTATACTTTTTAAAAGACTGTTTTTTAGAGCAGTTTTAGGTTAACAGCAAAACTGAGAGGGAGATAACAGAGATTTCCCGTACACTCCCTCCCTCCCGCCCCCAACAGTATGTGTAGCCACCCCAACTATCAACATCACTCATCACAATGGTACATTTTTTTTTTTTTACCGTTTAAAAAAAAAAGTAGGATGAACCTACTTTGACACATCATAATGCCACAAAGTTCATAGTTTACCTTAGGGTACACTCTTGCTATTGTATAATCTATGGGTTTGGACAAATGTATAATGACATGTACCCATCATTAATGGTATCATACAGAGTATTTTCACTGCCCCCCAAATTATCTGTGCTCTGCCTTTCCATCCATCCCCCTTCCACCCCAGACCCCAGCTACACCAGATCTTTGCACTGTGTCTACAGTTTTGCCTTTTCCAGAATGTCATATAGTTGGAATCATACAATGTGTAGCCTTTTCAGATTGGCTTCTTTCACTTAGTAATATGCATTTAAGTTTTTTCCATGTCTTTTCATTGTTTAATATCTTATTGCATTTTAGTGCTGAATAATATTTCATTGTATAGATGTACCACAGTTTGTTCATTCACCTGCTGAAGGACATCTTGATTGCTCCCAAGTTTTTATGAATTATGAGTAAAGCTGCTCTAAATATCTATGTGTAGACTCTTGTGTGGACATAAGTTTTCAGCTCATTTGGATAAATACCAAGGAGTGCATTTGTTGGATTGAATGTTAAGAGTATGTTTAGTTTTGTCAGAAACCACTAAACTGTCTTCCAAAATAGCTGTACCATTTGTGTTTCCACCAGTAATTGATGAGAGTTCTTGTTGCTCCACATCCTTGGTAACATTCGGTATTGTCAGTGTTCCAGATTTTGGCCATTCTGATAGTTGTGTAGTGCTATTTCATTGTTGTTTTAATTTGCATTTCCCTGATAACATACAATGTGGAGCGTCTTTTCATATACCTGTTTGCTACCTGTATATCTTCTTTGGTGAGGTATTTGTTAAGAACTTTGGCTGACTTTTAAATTGATTTGGTCATTTTCTTATTGTTGAGTTTGAGTTCTTTATAAATGTTAGAAAACAGTCCTTTACTAAAAGTGTCTTTTGCATATATTTTCTCCCAATCTATGGCTTATCTTCTAATTCTCTAGATATTGTCTTTTGCATACGTAAGTTTTTGATTTTAATGAAGTCCAGCTTATCAGTTATTTCTTTCATGGATCATTACTTTGGTGTTGTGTCTAATAATGTATCATCATACCCAAGGTCATCTATGTTTTTCCCTTACATTATCTTCTAGGAGTTTTATAGTTTCATATTATACATTTAGGACTATGATCCATTTTCAGTTAATTTTTGTGATGGTTGTAAGGTTTTGTGGTGGTTGTAAGGTATCTGGATGCATTTTTTGCATGTGAATGTTTAGTTGTTCCATCACCATTTGTTGAAGAGACTGTTTTTGCCCCATTGTATTGTTTTTGCTCCTTGGTCAAAGATTAATTAACTATGTTTATGTGATTCTGTTTCTTGGCTCTTATTCTCTTCCATTGACCTATTTGATTATTCTTTTGCCAAGACCTCACTATCGTGATTACTGCAGCTTTATAGTAGGTATTAAAGTAGGGTAGTGTCAGTCCTCCAACTTAGTTCTTCACCTTTAATATTAAGCTGCCTACTGTGGGTCTCTTGCCTCTCAATATAAACTATAGAATCAGTTTGTCCATATCTGTAAAGTAACTTGCTGAGATTTTGATTGTGATTGCATTGAATCTATAGCTCAAGTTGGGAAGAACAGACTTCCTGACACTATTGAGTTTTTCTATCCATGAACATAGAATATCTTTCCATTTATTTAGTTCTTATTTGATTTTGTTTACCAGAGTTTTGTGGTTTTCATCATATAGATATTGTACATACTTTGTTAGATTTATACCTAAGTATTTCATTTTGAGGGGGTACTATTGTAAATGGAATTCCATTTTTAATTCCCAATTCCATGTATTTATTGTTAGTATATAGGAAAGCAGTTGCCTTTTGTATATTCACCTTATATCCTGCAATTTAGCTATAGTCACTTCCAGGAATTTCTTTGTTGATGCCTTTGGATTTACTAGACAGTCACATCATCCCAACAAAGTCAGGTTTATTTCTTCCTCCACTATGTGTAACTTTTCTTTTTCTTGCCTTAATTGCATTAATAAGGACTTCCAGTATGATAATGAAAAGGGATGGTAAGAGTTACATCCTCGCCTTGAACATGATCCTAGTGGGAAAGCTTTAAGTTTTTCACATTAAGAATGATGTTAGCTGAAGGGTTTTGGTAGATAGTGTTTATCAAGCTGAGAAAATTCCCCTTTATTCCTCGTTTACTAAGAGTTTTTATTATGACTTTGTGTTGGATTTTGTCAAATGCTTTTTCTGCATCTATTGATATGATGATATTATTGTTTTTATTCTTTTTTGGCTTTGATTTGCTAATATTTTGTGAGGATTTTTGCATCTATTTTTATGAGTGATACTGTTCTGTAGTTTTCTTGTAATGTCTTTGTCTGGATTTGGTATAAGGGTAACGCTGGCCTCATAGAATGAGTTAGGAAGTATTCCCTCTGCTTCTATCCTCTGAAAGAGATTATAGAGAATTGGTATAATTTCTTCCTTAAATGTTTGGTATAATTCACCAGTGAACCCATCTGAGTCTGGTGCTTTCTATTTTGGAAGGTTATTAATTCTTGATTCAATCTTTAATAGAAATAGGCTTTAGGCCTATTCATATTGTCTATTTCTTCCTGTGTGAGTTTTGGCAGATTGTGTCTTTCAAGGAATTGGTCCCTTTTATTTAGGTTATCAAATTTGTGGCATTGGCTTGTTCATAGTATTCCTTTATTATCCATTTAACATCCATGGGATCTAGATCTCTAGAGTGATGTCCCCCTCTTTCATTTCTCATGTTATTAATTTGTGTCTTCCGCTTGTTCACACGCTCGCTTGCTCTCTGTCTCTCTCCCTTTCTCTCTCTTCCCCTTCTGTTAGCTTGGCTAGAGGCTTATGAATTTTACTGATCATTTTGGAGAACCAACTTTTGGTTTCATTGTTTTTTTTCTTTTTTCTCCAATTTTCAATTTCATTGATTTCTGTTCTAATTCTTATTTCTTTTCTTCTGCTTACTTTGAATTTAATTGGCTCTTCATTTTTAGTTACCTAAGGTGGAAACTTAAATTTGGTTTTAGATCTTGCTTCTTTTCTAATACATGCACTCAATGCTAACAGTTTCCCTCTAAGCACTGCTTTTGCTGCATCTCACACATTTTGCTGTTATATTTTTATTTTCATTCAGTTCAAAATATTTTTTTAATTTCTTTTGAGATTTCTACTTTGACCCATGTATTATTTAGAAGTATGTTGTTTAATCTCCATATATTTGGGGATTTCTCAGTTATCTTTCTGTTATTGATTTCTAGTTTAATTTTATTGTGGTCTGAGAGCAGACATTGTTCAATTTCTATTCTTTTAAACTTGTTAAGGTGTGTTTTATGGCTCAGAATGAGTTCTATCTTAGTGAATGTTCCATGTGAGCTTGCAAAAAAATGTATATCCTGTTTTTGTTGGATGAAGCAGTCTATAAATGTCAATTATATGCAGTTTATTAATGGTGTTGTTGAGTTCAATTACGTCCTTATTGATTTTCTGCCTGCTCTTTCTGTCCATTTCTGAAACAGAGGTGTTGAGGTTTCTAACTGTAATAGTGGATTCATCTATTTATTTTTGAAGTTCTGTTAGTTTTTGCATCGCATAGTTTCACACTCTGTGGCTAGGTGTACGCACATTAAGAATTGTCATGTCTTCTTGGAGAATTCACCCCTTTATCATTATGTAATGTCCTTCTTTGTCCCTGATAACTTTTCTTACTTTAAAGTCTGCTCTGTCTGAAATTAATATAGCTACTGTTGCTTTCCTTTGTTTAGTATTAGCATGGTGTATTTTTCCATCCATTTACTTTTAATCATTATATATTTCTATATTTAAAGTGGGTTTCTTGTAAACAACATATAGGTGGGTCTTGTTATTTGATCCACTGTGATAATCTCTGTTTTTTAATTGGTGCATTTAGACCTTGACATTCAAAATGATTACTGATATAGTTGGATGAATATCTACCATATTCATTAGTAAGTTTTCTGTTTTGCTCCCCTTGTTCTTTATTCCTATTTTTGTCTTCTCTTTTTCTGCCATTTGTGATTTTAATTGAGCATTTTATATGATTCCATTTTTCTACTTTTTTAGCATATCGGTTATACTTAAAAAATAATTTTTTTTAGGGTTTATCCTAGAGTTTGCAATACGCATTTACAGCTAACGCAAGTCTACTTTCAAGTAACACTGTATCACTTCATAGGTAGTATTATTACCTTATAATAATAAAATGATTCTAATTCTTCCTTTCTATACTTTATATCTTTGCTTTCATTTATTTTATTTATATATAAACATACACAAGCATATATATGTAAATATTTATATAAGATATGTACATAAGCATACATTATTGGATATATTGTTGCTGTTATTATCGTGAACAAACTGTTATCTTCTAGATCAATCACAAATAAGAAAAATATTTATTTCACCTTCAGTTATTCCTTCTTCAGTGCTCTCCCTTCATTATGCAGATCTGAATTTCTGATCTATATTATTTTTCTTCTCACTAAAGAACTTCTTTTTTCTTTCAGGCAGGTCCACTGATAATAAATTATCTCAATATTTGTTTGTCTGAGAAAAGCTCTATTTTTCCTTCAGCTTTAAAAGATAATTTCACAGGGTGCAGAATTCTGGGTGGGTGGTTTATTTCTCTTATACTTTTAAGTATTTCACTCCACTCTCTTGCTTGCATGGTTTCTGAGGATAAGTCAGATATAATTCTTATCTTTGTTCCTCTATAGGTAAGGATTTTTTTCCTCTAGCTTTTTCTCAAATTTTGTTTTTTTTTTGATTTTCTGCAGTTTGAAGATGATATCCCTAGGTATATCCCATTTTTGGGGGGGATTTTCCTAGTTGGTGTTCTCTGAACTTCCTGGATCTGTGATTTAGTGTCTGACATTAATTTGGGGAAATTCTCAGTCATTATTTTTTGAAATACTTCTTCTGTTCCTTTCTCTCTTTCTTCTACTTCTGGTATTCCCATTATGCATATGTTACGCTTTTCACAGTTGTCCCACAGTCCTTGGATGTTCTATCAATTTTTTTTTTAGTCTTTGTTCTCTTTGCTCTTCAGTTTTCAAGGATTCTATTGATATATCCTCTAGCTCAGAGATTCTTTTCTCAGTTATGTCCAGTCTTTACTAATAAATCCATCAAAGACATTCTCTATTTCTGTTACAGTGTTTTTAATCTCTAGCACTTTCTTATGGCTCTTCTTAGGATTTCCATCTCTGTGCTTACATTGCCTATCTGTTCTTGCATTCTGTCTAATTTTTAATTTATTTTTATTATTATTATTATTTGCGGTACGCAGGCCTCTCACTGTTGTGGCCTCTCCCGTTGTGGAGCACAGGCTCCAGACGCACAGGCTCAGCAGCCATGGCTCACGGGCCCAGCTGCTCTGCGGCATATGGGATCTTCCCAGACCGGGGCACGAACCCGTGTCCCCTGCATCGGCAGACAGACTCCCAACCACTGCACCACCAGGGAAGCCCTAATTTTTTTTTTTAAACATCTTTATTGGAGTATAATTGCTTTACAATGGTGTGTTAGTTTCTGCTGTGTAACAAAGTGAATCAGCTATACATAAACATATATCCCCATATCTCCTCCCTCTTGCATCTCCCTCCCACCCTCCCTATCCCATCCCTCTAGGTGGACACAAAGCACCGACCTGATCTCCCTGTGCTATGCGGCTGCTTCCCACTAGCTATCTATTTTACATTTGGTAGTGTATATATGTCCATGCCACATTATAGCCCTTAGCATTCTAATCAGAGTTGGTTTAAATTCCCAGTCCGATAATTCCAACATCCCTGCCATGTCTGATTCTAGTGCTTTCTCTGGTCTCTTCAATTTGTATTTTCTACCTTTTGGTATGCCTTGTAATTTTTCTTGATAACTAGACAATAATATACTCTATAAAAAGAACTGCTGTAAATAAGCCTTTAGTAATGTGGTGTGGCGGAGAGGAGGCTTTCTAGAGTTCTGTGATTGGGTTTCAGTCCTTTAGTGAGCCTATGCCTCTGGACTGTGGACCTCACAAGAGTTCCTCAGTTTTTTTCCTCCCCTTTAGGTGAGAGAGGATTATTCCAGTGGGCTGCAGTTGGGTATTTCTCTTCCTCTGGTCGATTAGAATGTGGTAATACCCCAGTAGATTTGGCTCTGATGAACTAGTTTCCAACCAGGGCAGGCCTTGTTAAGAACAGAGTGTCCTGGAGTATTTAAAGATGTTTCCGGATCCATTGAAGCAGGAGGGCATGTTCCCCAGTATTTGCTGTGGGAATCTTATCAAGCTCCTAGAGGTAAATTTCAAAATACTGTGTTCCCCCCACCTTTTGGCTGAATTCCCCTGGAGTTTTTAACTCTCAGACTTGTCCTCATTGAGTGTCCAGCAATTCGTCAATTACGGTTCAGGTTTCTCTACCCTGGTTCTGGCTGCTGGGGCCGTTTCCACTCCTGAGTTTCTGCTCTGGTAAAGCTGAGACTCTCTATCCACCTGCCTGTCTCTCCAGCCACGCCTCTCTTAAGAATCCAAGAAAAGTTATTGATGTTTTAGTCTGTTCAACTTTTTGTTTGTTAGGTTGGAGGGGCAACTTCCAAAGCTCCTTAAATATGGAACCTGCAGGAAGTCCTATACTTCTTATTTTACTAAAATGGGAACCTACAAAATTGACAGTTTTGTAACTTGATTTTTTTTCACTTATATCATAAACTTGTTCCTTGTTGTTAAATATTGTTTGATGGAATTTTAATTAGTGACAGTGTCTTTTATCACATTACACATTTTTCATCTGGTCCCTTATTGCTTCAACTGCTCCCAGTTTTCTGCATTATAAACAGTGCTTCTGTGAACATTCATAGAGGTAAATCTTTGGTACGTCCGTAATTATGTTCTCAGGGTAAAGAAAATAGCTCTTCTTAACCTAATACCACAGATGAATTAGCAGAAAACATCCTAGATACTCCTGCAGTGGAACAACTTACCTTTTAAGATATATAAAATGAAATCAGTTTCCTTGTTCTTTCTTCAGTTCACAAAGTGATTGAGCCAGTTCTATACAACCTTTCACTAATTTGGTATATGTGTGTGTGTGTGTGTGTGTGTGTGTGTGTGTGTATGAGAGAAAAAGAGAGAGAGAGAGAATGAGACTGCTTATGGAAGTGTTTAAAATTGTTAGAGAAATAAAGGCTGTTTTTCATTTCATTTCAAGCAAGACTAGTACTGGGAGAATCTGGAAATCCCAGGTGCTTTTGTACTTTTATTCTGTAACTTTCGTAAGACAGAAAAAAAAAACCCAAAACAAAACTCTCTCCTTCTTAGATGTGGCATGGAGACAGCTCCTCTCCAGAGGACATCACTTTTGTTACTCTGCTTTTCTGTTAGAATTACCTGTATGAAACTGCTGACTTCACTTTCTGGATGCAATGAAACCAGAATTCTAGCCAACTTCATCTATATTGCCTTTGACTCTTCTTCCTTTTTATCCTGTCAATTCCCTTTTGCCAAAGACCAGTAGGACACACCTGTCCTTGAACTATTTTTTTTTTTGCTAGTTGGCAATGAAGAGAAGGCCACCATGGAGAACGATGGGACACCTCAGGAAGACTGTATTAAGAAAAGACTCACTGTAGGATTTAGGGTTGCATTAAATGATTTGAGGAAGGGTTCCTGGAAGCAGGGCTTTGCTATAGTTTGCTTGCTGTCAAAAAGCACACGTAATTTTATGGTTTCGTGTATTAACAGCTTATTGAGAAGCAGGGTAACCAGCTATACCAGTATACTTGAAACTGAGGGGGTTTCTGGGACACAGCGTTTTCAGTGCCCAAACCAAAAATATCCCAAGCAAACTGGGAGGAACTCGTTACCCTACCTGGAAGGTGAGAGAAGTGAAAAGAGGCTGAGGCTGGAATTGGTAAAGAAGCAACATCGCTCACAGGAGCCAGGATTCAGGATGTTTGGTTATTTTGTGGTTTGGACAGTGTTCATGTTTTTGCCCGGATTCAGACATGATTACAAAGTGGTCTGATCTCTGACTTAATCCATCATGGTGACAGGTGGCCTTGTCCAATGGGGATGTTCTGCAAAATTGTTGATGTTCCGTAGGAGAACAGGAGGCCACCTCCTAGCAACGCCAAGGCCTTCACACAGTATCAGGCCAGTATCTAGCTGTCAGGAGCTGTTTTCCTTTTCTCCAATTCCCTTCTTTGAGGATTTGAGAGATACATTTGAGGTTGGCCTAAGATGACAGTTGTGAGAGTCTCTAGTGGTGAGCGCCTTGGTTCCAGTCATATTGGCTCTGTGTCCTAATAAAATGCTCTGGGCTTTGAAACATTGAGTAATAAAAGTATTATCCATCTCTCTTAACACAGCTCTTCTTCAATAGAGAAAAGTGTCTTAATGATTGAGACGATGCTAAGTTGATAAATGTTAAATGTTTTAAAAATCAAATACTCTTTTCCCTTCTTTGAGATTCAAAATTCACATTAGCATATTTTAGTGTTCTTAGTAATACTGCCATAAAGAAACCCAACTTATTTAATTCAGGACACTTTTTTCACAGAACACATTAACATTTTGATGAACGCTAATATTTCACTATTAAACTAGTGTTTCATAGAAATACTAGTTTATTTAGTGATTGTCTCCTAGTTATGCTTTTTGTTTTTAAAATTAGAACTATATGTGAAGGGTAAATAATTGTTCTGATTTAAAATGAATAAATTTCCTTAATTATAGGCATTGAAAAGAAATAGCTTCATGTTTTTCAGATTTATTGTTTTAATATTAAGAGACAATATTAAATGGTGGTTGGATTTTTTGGGGGAAAATACTTAACTAGTATTTGATTTAGTTTAGTAGCTTATGGTTATAATACTAGTTAAATTATGAAGCATTATTTTAATTATTAACATTGGTTCATTTACTTTAGCTGTCTTAAACTCAGTTTGGTTGTCCCACATATTAATTGTTTAGCAATTATAAATAAATCGTTTAGCAATTAGTTTTTATAGCAATGGAGGAAATAATATGGCCTTAGCTATATTGTAATCTACATTCATGAACTTTCCTCTAGGTTCTGAGGACTACCTTGAGGTCATTATTCCAACAGACCTAAGAGTGGAACATTCTGGGCAAATAAGTGAGAGAAAGGAAATTGAAGAATTATCAGAAGCTTCAAGAAGCACCATATCACAGGCAGTGGTGCTTCCCGCTGAGATTCCATGTGAGGTCAGTAAAGACACCTTGTTATTTAAGTGACTGCATTATTTTAATGGATACTGCATTTCACTAGAATGTAACTAACACTAGAAGCTACAACATAGAGGCATTTTTGTCTACTCTGTTCACGGCAGTGTCCTCAGAACCCAGAACAATATCTGGTAATAGGCATTTGATACATATTTGTTGAATAATAAAGTATTTAAACATATATGAAAGCATCATTTTATTAAATGTTACTTGATGTGTTACAAACAGATTTACAATTGCTATATATATCAAGCTATTTAAAAGAAAGTTGGATTCATATTAACCAGATCAAGGATTTTATTTTCATAAAAGGAAATACATTCTTGAATAGAATTTGAAAATACTTATTTTTTATGGCCACTGATTTTTAAATTATAAAACATGTATCAAAGGCCTACATTATGAAGTGGAACTATCATAGAGCTAGAAGAGCTGGTCCTTTGGGGAATAAAAGTATAATGTTAGAGGGAGTGGATTTCTCAGGAGGTGACTGTATGAACACATGTTGCCAACATTTCTTCCTTCTAAGTTTTCATTGGACTGAGCCACTAAAATAAGCCT
Organism: Phocoena sinus; assembly: GCF_008692025.1. NCBI lineage: Eukaryota > Metazoa > Chordata > Mammalia > Artiodactyla > Phocoenidae > Phocoena > Phocoena sinus. Next base: position 120,443,756 of record NC_045767.1, on the reverse strand, counting down.
ACTGCTAGAGCTTGACCAAAACTGGGGCTTCCTGATCTCCAGACAATAAAAAGATGCTGGTCCTCGGTGTCTATGGTGTGCTTGACCAGGAAGAGCAAAAGATACAGGACGACCTTGAGAGCTGCATGAGAGGGTCCTTCAGGGGGATGCCAGTAGGTTAATGTAACAGGAGCTGCACTTGTCTGCTTACTGGGAGGCATATTTTGGAAGAGAATCGCCTGATCCTGATGATACCAGCAGCCCTGGGAGAAGCAGAACATTCTGTGCAGTTTGGGAAAGCTTAATTCCCTCACCTCCAGACCCCATCCCCAAACAGGAGAATTGCCATTTTATTATGTTATCAGTTCCAGAGGAACAAAAACTTCTTTGACACTCCCTTAAAGACCCCAGGAAATGAAACTGTACAGGTTTGAGGCAACTGAGATAGCGGATCAGGCAAAGAACAATTACAACCTACTTGAGGAAGGGAGATCAGGCCAAACAAGCAGAACCAGTGGCTCCTATTGAGTCAGAAATAATGGAAGAGACAGAAATAAACAGAAGAGACTATAAAATGGAAATTAGAACTGTTCTCAAGTAGGGAAAGTCAAAGCAAAAAAAGAAAAAAAAAAAACCCTCTGGAACTAAAAATTGCTCACGAGGAATTATGCAATGAGTCTAAATAGCTGCTTTCAAAAATATCTGCAAGAGTAAAATTTGAACAGTATAAAACCTTTCCATTATTAAATTGCAGAGAAATCAAAATCCAAAACTTAAACCCCACTGCCCTCTAAGCAGAGATAGCTCACTCAGATGGCTGAGTAGGATGAGGGTTCTTTCAGTAACAGAACTGTGGGCTTTTACTGACATGTATACAATTCTTTCAGACCCTCTGCAGTTAAATTATTTCAATTCCAAATCTCTCTTGGGTACCCCACTTTTTTTTTTTTTTTTTGGTGGTACGCGGGCCTCTCACTGTTGTGGCCTCTCCCGTTGCGGAGCACAGGCTCTGGGCACGCAGGCTCAGTGGTCATGGCTCACGGGCCCAGCCGCTCCGCGGCACGTGGGATCCTCCCGGGCCGGGGCACGAACCCACATCCCCTGCATCGGCAGGCGGACTCTCAACCAATGCGCCACCAGGGAAGCCCGGTACCCCACTTTTTAAACAGTCCTAAGAGTTGAAAGGTCATATAAGATTATTTTAGCATCAGACCTACACATTAAAAAATTGAAATAAACAAATCCCTGGACCAAAAATAGTCATCCCAGTCAAAACCTTGTGTTCTCAGAACCTAGATCTTAGTATAGTCTGAATCCAAGTCCCAATTTCCAAGCACCACAGGAAAGATTATTTGTATCCAAATGAGTGAAAATCATGTTTCAGATTTGCCAGGATAACGTTCAGTCTATGCCAATTGTCTGAAAGCACAACCTTTGAACATTTCTGAGAAGTCTTTGAATTAGTGGGTAAGTAGAGTCCACTTAAGGATACGACCTCCTTTCTCCGGAAGTGATATTTTGAGACTTCGCGGCCATTGTATAAAAATCTAGAAATTTACAAGACTATCCTTGCCAGTCACCAGGTCATATTTGAGATGTGCTTCTTTCCCACCCAGTATCTTCAAAATCTATGGATTTCCCCTTGTGGTTTTATGTTTCCAGCATGCTGGTGCTGAGTTGACTGGTTCAATCTAATGGCATCATCTTCATTCTCTCTGATGACCAGAGAATTAGTTTTAGTCTCACCTGTTGCCTCTTGCTGCAGAACTGCTTGGGTCTGTGGACCTGCTCCTGGGGAAGTGCTCTCCCTGTTCCCTCCTCTGCTCTGGAGAAGCAGCATAAGTAGATAGTTTAACTGAGGCAGCAGGTAAGGCTGCTGTTGCTTTTGACCCCAGGAGCCTGGCAGTATTGATCCCTCTGCTGAGTCATCTTTCCCAGCATTGTTCCTTTCCATGGATTTCAGACTTCCTGGACCTTGAAATTTTGTGCCCCTTCAAAAATAGCAGAAAAAAGTTTTTTTTCTTCAACAGTTTTTTTTCATGCACTAGTGAAGATGTGCCTGCAGTGTTCTATTTATGTAAGTTATTCCCTATCTTTTTAAGAAATACCTAAATGTTTTTTTTTTTTTTTTTTTTTCTATTTTTTTTTTTTTTTTTTTTAAACATCTTTATTGGGGTATAATTGCTTTACAATGGTGTGTTAGTTTCTGCTTTATAACAAAGTGAATCAGCTATACATACACACATGTTCCCATATGTCTTCCCTCTTGCGTCTCCCTCCCTCCCACTCTCCCCATCCCACCCTTCCAGGCTGTCACAAAGCACCGAGCTAATATCCCTGTGCCTTGCGGCTGCTTCCCCCCAGCTATCTACCTTACTACGTTTGTTAGTGTGTATATGTCCATGACTCTCTCTCGCCCTGTCAAAACTCACCCCTCCCCCTCCCCATACCCTCAAGTCCGTTCTCCAGTAGGTCTGCGTCTTTATTCCTATCTTACCCCTAGGTTCTTCATGACATTTTTTTCCCTTAAATTCCATATATATGTGTTAGCATACGGTATTTGTCTTTTTCTTTCTGACTTACTTCACTCTGTATGACAGACTCTAGGTCTATCCATCTCATTACAAATAGCTCAATTTCATTTCTTTTTAAGGCTGAGTAATATTCCATTGTGTATATGTGCCACATCTTCTTTATCCATTCATCCGATGATGGGCGCTTAGGTTGTTTCCATGTCCTGGCTATTGTAAATAGAGCTGCAATGAACATTTTGGTACATGACTCTTTTTGAATTTTGGTTTTCTCAGGGTATATGCCAAGTAGTGGGATTGCTGGGTCATATGGTAATTCTATTTGTAGTTTTTTAAGGAACCTCCATACTGTTCTCCACAGTGGCTGAACCAATTCACATTCCCACCAGCAGTGCAAGAGTGTCCCCTTTTCTCCACACCCTCTCCAGCATTTATTGTTTCTAGATTTTTTGATGATGGCCATTCTGACTGGTGTGAGATGATATCTCATTGTAGTTTTGATTTGCATTTCTCTAATGATTAATGATGTTGAGCATTCTTTCATGTGTTTGTTGGCATTCTGTATATCTTCTTTGGAGAAATGTCTATTTAGGTCTTCTGCCCATTTTTGGATGGGGTTGTTTGTTTTTTTGTTATTGAGCTGCATGAGCTGCTTGTAAATTTTGGAGATTAATCCTTTGTCAGTTGCTTCATTTGCAAATGTTTTCTCCCATTCTGAGGGTTGTCTTTTGGTCTTGGTTATGGTTTCCTTTGCTGTGCAAAAGCTTTGAAGTTTCATTAGGTCCCATTTGTTTATTTTTGTTTTTATTTCCATTACTCTAGGAGGTGGGTCAGAAAGGATCTTGCTGTGATTTATGTCATAGAGTGTTCTTCCTATGTTTTCTTCTAAGAGTTTGATAGTTTCTGGCCTTACATTTAGGTCTTTAATCCATTTTGAGCTTATTTTTGTGTATGGTGTTAGGGAGTGATCTAATCTCATACTTTTACATGTACCTGTCCAGTTTTCCCAGCACCATTTATTGAAGAGGCTGTCCTTTCTCCACTGTACATTCCTGCCTCCTTTATCAAAGATAAGGTGTCCATATGTGCGTGGGTTTATCTCTGGGCTTTCTATCCTGTTCCACTGATCTATCTTTCTGTTTTTGTGCCAGTACCATACTGTCTTGATTACTGTTGCTTTGTAATATAGTCTGAAGTCAGGGAGCCTTATTCCTCCAGCTCCTTTTTTCGTTCTCAAGATTGCTTTGGCTATTCGGGGTCTTTTGTGTTTCCATACAAATTGCGAAATTTTTTGTTCTAGTTCTGTGAAAAATGCCAGTGGTAGTTTGATAGGGATTGCATTGAATCTGTAGATTGCTTTGGGTAGTAGAGTCATTTTCACAATGTTGATTCTTCCCATCCAAGAACATGGTATATCTCTCCATCTATTTGTATCATCTTTAATTTCTTTCATCAGTGTCTTATAATTTTCTGCATACAGGTCTTTCGTATCCTTAGGTAGGTTTATTCCTAGATATTTTATTCTTTTTGTTGCAATGGTAAATGGGAGTGTTTTCTTGATTTCACTTTCAGATTTTTCATCATTAGTATATAGGAATGCCAGAGATTTCTGTGCATTAATTTTGTATCCTGCTACTTTACCAAATTCATTGATTAGCTCTAGTAGTTTTCTGGTAGCATCTTTAGGATTCTCTATGTATAGTATCATGTCATCTGCAAACAGTGACAACTTTACTTCTTCTTTTCCGATTTGGATTCCTTTTATTTCCTTTTCTTCTCTGATTGCTGTGGCTAAAACTTCCAAAACTATGTTGAATAAGAGTGGTGAGAGTGGGCAACCTTGTCTTGTTCCTGATCTTAGTGGAAATGCTTTCAGTTTTTCACCATTGAGGATGATGTTTGCTGTGGGCTTGTCATATATGGCTTTTATTATGTTTAGGAAAGTTCCCTCTATGCCTACTTTCTGGAGGGTTTTTATCATAAATGGGTGTTGAATTTTGTCGAAAGCTTTCTCTGCATCTATTGAGATGATCATATGGTTTTTCTCCTTCAATTTGTTAATATGGTTTATCACATTGATAGATTTGCGTATATTGAAGAATCCTTGCATTCCTGGAATAAACCCCACTTGATCATGGTGTATGATCCTTTTAATGTGCTGTTGGATTCTGTTTGCTAGTATTTTGTTGAGGATTTTTGCATCTATGTTCATCAGTGATATTGGCCTGTAGTTTTCTTTCTTTGTGACATCCTTGTCTGGTTTTGGTATCAAGGTGATGGTGGCTTCGTAGAAGGAATTTTGGGAGTGTTCCTCCCTCTGCTATATTTTGGAAGAGTTTGAGAAGGACAGGTGTTAGCTCTTCTCTAAACGTTTGATAGAATTCACCTGTGAAGCCATCTGGTCCTGGGCTTTTGTTTGTTGGAAGGTTTTTAATCACAGTTTCAATTTCAGTGCTTGTGATTGGTCTGTTCATATTTTCTATTTCTTCCTGATTCAGTCTTGGCAGGTTGTGCATTTCTAAGAATTTGTCCATTTCTTCCAGATTGTCCATTTTATTGGCATAGAGTTGCTTGTAGTAATCTCTCATGATTTTTTTTATTTCTGCAGTGTCAGTTGTTACTTCTCCTTTTTCATTTCTAATTCTATTGATTTGAGTCTTCTCCCTTTTTTTCTTGATGAGTCTGGCTAGTGGTTTATCTATTTTGTTTATCTTCTCAAAGAACCAGCTTTTAGTTTTATTGATCTTTGCTATTGTTTCCTTCATTTCTTTTTCATTTATTTCTGATCTGATTTTTATGATTTCTTTCCTTCTGCTAGCTTTGGGGTTTTTTTGTTCTTCTTTCTCTAATTGCTTGAGGTGCAAGGTTAGGTTGTTTATTCGAGATGTTTCCTGCTTCTTAAGGTGGGCTTGTATTGCTATAAACTTCCCCCTTAGAACTGCTTTTGCTGCATCCCATAGGTTTTGGGTCGTTGTGTCTCCATTGTCATTTGTTTCTAGGTATTTTTTGATTTCCTCTTTGATTTCTTCAGTGATCACTTCATTATTAAGTAGTGTATTGTTTAGCCTCCATGTGTTTGTATTTTTTAAAGATCTTTTCCTGTAATTGATATCTAGTCTCATGGCGTTGTGGTCGGAAAAGATACTTGATACAATTTCAGTTTTCTTAAATTTACCAAGGCTTGATTTGTGACCCAAGATATGATCTATCCTGGAGAATGTTCCATGAGCACTTGAGAAAATGTGTATTCTGTTGTTTTTGGATGGAGTGTCCTATAAATATCAATTAAGTCCATCTTGTTTAATGTATCATTTAAAGCTTGTGTTTCCTTATTTATTTTCATTTTGGATGATCTGTCCATGGGTGAAAGTGGGGTGTTAAAGTCCCCTACTATGAATGTGTTACTGTTGATCTCCCCTTTTATGGTTGTTAGTATTTGCCTTATGTATTGAGGTGCTCCTATGTTGGGTGCATAAATATTTACAATTGTTATATCTTCTTCTTGGATCGATCCCTTGATCATTATGTAGTGTCCTTCTTTGTCCCTTTTAATAGTCCCTTATTTTAAAGTCTATTTTGTCTGATATGAGAATTGCTACTCCAGCTTTCTTTTGGTTTCCATTTGCATGGAATATCTTTTTCCATCCCCTTACTTTCAGTCTGTATGTGTCTCTAGTTCTGAAGTGGGTCTCTTGTAGACAGCATATATAAGGGTCTTGTTTTTGTATCCATTCAGCCAATCTGTGTCTTTTGGTGGGAGCATTTAGTCCATTTACATTTAAGGTAATTATCGATATGTATGTTCCTATTTCCATTTTACATACTGTTTTGGGTTCGCTACTATAGGTCATTTCCTTCTCTTGTGTTTCGTGTCTAGAGAAGTTCCTTTAGCATTTGTTGTAAAGCTGGTTTGGTGGTGCTGAACTCTCTCAGCTTTTGCTTGTCTGTAAAGGTTTTAATTTCTCCATCAAATGTGAATGAGATCCTTGCTGGGTAGAGTAGTCTTGGTTGCAGGCTATTCTCCTTCATCACTTTCAGTATGTCCTGCCACTCCCTTCTGGCTTGTAGGGTTTCTGCTGAGAGATCAGCTGTTAACCTTATGGGGATTCCCTTGTGTGTTATTTGTTGTTTTTCCCTTGCTGCTTTTAATATGCTTTCTTTGTATTTAATTTTTGACAGTTTGATTATATGTGTCTTGGCGTGTTTCTCCTTGTATTTATCCTGTATGGGACCCTCTGTGCTTCCTGGACTTGATTAACTATTCCTTTCCCATATTAGGGAAGTTTTCAACTATAATCTCTTCAAATATTTTCTCAGTCCCTTTCTTTCTTTCTTCTTCTTCTGGAACCCCTATAATTCGAATGTTGGTGCGTTTCATGTTGTCCCAGAGGTCTCTGAGACTGTCCTCAGTTCTTTTCATTCTTTTTCTTTATTCTGCTCTGCAGTAGTTATTTCCACTACTTTATCTTCCAGGTCACTTATCCGTTCTTCTGCCTCAGTTATTCTGCTATTGATCCTATCTAGAGTGATTTTAATTTCATTTATTGCATTGTTCATCGTTGCTTGTTTCATCTTTAGTTCTTGTAGGTCCTTGTTAACTGTTTCTTGCATTTTGTCCATTCTACTTCCCAGATTTCGGATCATCCTTACTATCATTATTCTGAATTCTTTTTCAGGTAGATTGCCTATTTCCTCTTCATTTGTTAGGTCTGGTGGGTTTTTATCTTGCTCCTTCATCTGCTGTGTGTTTTTCTGTCTTCTCATTTTGCTTATCTTACTGTGTTTGGGGTCTCCTTTTTGCAGGCTGCAGGTTCGTAGTTCCCGTTGTTTTTGATGTCTGTCTCCAGTGGCTAAGGTTGTTTCAGTGGGTTGTGTAGGCTTCCTGGTGGAGGGGACTAGTGCCTGTGTTGTGCTGGATGAGGCTGGATCTTGTCTCTCTAGTGGGCAGGTTCACGTCTGGTGGTGTGTTTTGGGGTGTCTGTGGCCTTATTATGATTTTAGGCAGCCTCTCTGCTAATGGGTGGGGTTGTGTTCCTGTTTTGCTAGTTGTTTGGCATAGGTTGTCCAGCACTGTGGCTTGCTGGTCGTTGAGTGAAGCTGGGTGCTGGTGTTAAGATGGAGGTCTCTGGGAGATTTCCACCGTTTAATATTATGTGGAGCTGGGAGGTCTCTTGTTGACCAGTGTCCTGAAGTTGGCTCTCCTACCTCAGAGGCAGAGCCCTGACTCCTGGCTGGAGCACCAAGAGCCTTTCATCCACACAGCTCAGAATAAAAGGGAGAAAAAGTAGGGAGAATTAGTAGAAGTATGAGTAAAGAAAGAAGAAAAGGAGGAAAGGAAGGAAGGAAGAAAGAAGCAAAGAAGGAAAGAAAGGAGGGAGGGAGGGAGGGAGGGAGGAAGGAAGGAAGGAGGGAAAGAAGGAAAAAAGACAGAAAGAAAGATGATACAGTAAAAATAAAATAAAGTATAATATAGTTATTGAATTAAAAAATATTTAGAAAAAAAAAAAAAAAAGGGACAGATAGAACCTTAGGACAAATGTTGGAAGCAAAGCTATACAGAAAAAATCTTACACAGAAGCATACACATACACCTTCACAAAAAGAGGTAAAGGGGGAAAAATCATAAATCCTGCTCCCTGAGACCACCTCCTCAATTTGGGGTGATTCGTTGTCTAAAGGAGGGAAGGAAGGAAGGAAAGAAAGAACGAAGGTAAAGTATAATAAAGTTATTACAATTAAACTTAATTATTAAGAAAAAGAATTTTTAAAAAAAAGTCATGGACGGATAGAGCCCTAGGACAAATGGTGGAAGCAAGAGTATACAGACAGGATCTCACACAGAAGCATACACGTACACATTCACAAAAAGAGGAAAAGGGAAAAAAATCATAGATCTCGCTCCTAAATTCCACCTCTTCAATTTGGGATCATTCCTTGTCTATTCAGGTATTCCACAGATGCAGGGTATATCAAGTTGATTGTGGAGCTTTAATCCGCTGCTTCTGTGGCTGCTGGGAGAGATTTCCCTTTCTCTTCTTTGTTCTCACAGCTCACAGGAGCTCAGCTTTGGATTTGGCCCTGTCTCTGCGTGTAGGTCGCTGGAGGGCGTCTGTTTTTTCGCTCAGACAGGACGGGGTTAAAGGAGCCGCTGATTCGGGGCCTCCGGCTCACTCAGGCCCAATGAGTTTTAACAGTTTAATTCTGCTGCTTAATTTTGCCTCTTTTCTAGGATTAGCAATATTTGTTCTACTTTAGTATGTGTTAAGCTTTTTTTTTTTTGGTTGGTGTGGGCCAGGATATTTGCTTTTCTAGCATATTCTTCCTGATTTTGCCTTGTATAGGGTAATTGATCATGAGAGATATGAAATCAGTGAATTCTAAGCCTGCTAATAATAAGCACATCCATTGTTCAAATGAATCTTATCCAGTTTTTGTCCTTGATGAATAATCCACCTGGGAGGCGTTCTTCCATTGGAATAACATCTAAACCAGAACTGGACCTGGTCTATTATCTGCTAGCTTCTTTTCCCCTTGCTGTGTATTTACTCCAAAGTCCTAATTTTATTAATTTCTCAGGCAGATTCCCTCAGAGCAGTGGTTCTTATCTGGGACTGATTTGGCTGTCTCTCCCAAAGGGATATTTGGCAAAGTCTGCAGTCAGATTTGTTGTCATAACTGGGGGGTTGCTACTGGCATCTGGCGGGTAGAAGCCAGGGATGCTGCTAAACATCCTACAGTGCACAGGGCAGTCCCCACAGCAATGACTTCTCTGGTTCAAACATGTCAGTACTGCCAAGGATAAATCCTGCCCCAGAGGATAGGAAATACGTCCATGCCTCTTAATAATAGGTCACTTTCAAATCACCTAGTAATGGCATCAAGGAGGCAGTACTCTTCTTCAGAGACTTGTCTGCAGTCCTGCCAGTTGTTCTATGATCACTTGTTAGAGCTGCATCATCTCTAAAAAGTGATTCAGTCACTGGATTTCTTTTTAATGGATTTGACCTGAATCTTTAAGAGAGAGCCTATGAATGTTTTCCTCAATGGCCCTCTCGGAAGTACTGCAGTTTGCTCCCAGATGCCTCTTGCCTCTCCTGTGATTTCTCTGAGCCCCAGTCACGGGTCAGTAATGGCCTCTCTATTGCTTCTTCAGTAGCACCGTCCTAAAGAGCAGTCAAGAGTGAGCTTATTTTTTCTATCTTGTTTTACCTGTGTAGGCAGGACTTCAATGTCATTCTCCCTTCCTTTTGATAGAATCTGCTGCAATCACAGCTTTTCTCCACCCCAGACCTCTTTACTTCCTTTGGTATAATTAACTGATATTTCTTTATATTTATGTTATTCTCCCACTGCTACTGTTCCAATAAGACTGAAATATGCTTTTAAAAGTAGTCTGGTCTCTTGTTGATCTCTTGAGCAAATTTAGTTCTTCAAGTTATAGAATAACCAGAAAAGGCCTTTTAAGGGGCCTTATCAACGTTTGGATCTATATTAATTTCATTGAATCATTTTTCTATCTGAATTCTAGAACGTGGCGTATTCCCTAATAAAGACCTTCATTTTATTTGACCTTCACTGGTGTTTAGCTTTGTGGCTGCAACCATAATATGAGACTCCAAACCTAAATCTGTATAGACCACAGATCATGTAACCAGTGACTCTAGTGAAACTCTGAGAATATATAAAGGGGTGTGACTTGTAGAAGGGCCCACAGGAAAACTACAAAAACTTCAGAGATTAGCTCCTACCTGTTCACTCCTTGGCACTGAATCCAGTTTAAAACAATACACAGACGCTAACAGCACTGCCCACTTATTTCTGACACCAAGTTACACACTAGTCCTTGGTAGCCCACCTTAACTTAAAGTCAAGTCCTGTGATTTAATTGAAAAACACAGTTAAAGCAGCAAAATATTATTATGTGTATCAATGCCTAAAATGTCTATGTTGTGAAGTATTACCCCTTTTGAGGTAAGGTTTTACGATGACAAAAGATGTTTTTTCCCTGTAACTAAGTGGTTCTCAAACTAAGCAGCATAAAGAGATTACTAGGGGAGGTTTTAAAAAGTAATAATGTCTGGGCTTCCCTGGTGGTGTAGTGGTTGAGAGTCCGCCTGCCAATGCAGGGGACCCGGGTTTGTGCCCCAGTCTGGGAAGATCCCACATGCCGCAGAGCGGCTGGGCCCGTGAGCCATGGCCGCTGAGCCTGGGCGTCCAGAGCCTATGCTCCGCAACGGGAGAGGCCACAACAGTGAGAGGCCCGCGTACCACAAAAAAAAAAAAAAAAAGTAATAATGTCTGAATCCTACCCCCAGAGATTCAGATGTAAATGGTCTGAGTTATGGCCTGGAGATCGGGAGTTTTAAAAGCTTCCCAGGTGATTCTGAAGGTGAGAATTAACAGCCAAATTTGGAACCATTGCCATAACCTAATCCTTGCTCTGCTGTCACGGGTCAGATCAGGGTCAGCTGCAGGGACTTGCACAGTGCTGGCTTAATGAGGCCCATGCACCTGTGCTTGTAGAGCTAGTGCCTATTAATTATGAATATGAAAAGAGCCATTTGTCTATGTGCAAGTCATAGTAGTAAGCTGATATGATCCACTAAGATCAAAATCCTTTGTTACCGGTACTTAATGATTCATTAAAGCCTAAAGACACCCATCCTGACAGTCTAGAAACTCCACTACCTGTGTTATATTGTAGACAAAGTTCCAGCCCTTTTGGTGAAGTCTGAAGGGTTGTGACCATTGCATTGAATCTGTAGAGTCTGGAAGTGATCATTATTATAACTCTCTTTCTGAATGGTCAGAGCTAAATAAGGGATAAACAGAGAAGTCAGAAAGATTGAGAGCAAAATAACAGCTTCATAACTGATAACACGAAATTTATGACCATTTGAGTGTCCTCATATTTCCTCCATTGAATTAAATGTGCCCAAATAATTATATCTTTAATTAAGATGCCCATAATAATTAAGGACAGGGCTGGACGAGTGCAGGCCTTCCCTCCTCCGAAGCCCCCCTTCGTGCATGGAGATGCAGGAAGCAGATGAAGCTGTGAGTCCTGAGGGGGATAAGGAGTAGAGCTTGCTCGATATAAAAAAATGTCTTTTTTTTTTGCGGTACGTGGGCCTCTCACCGCTGTGGCCTCTCCCGTTGCGGAGCACAGGCTCCGGACGCGCAGGCTCAGCGGCCATGGCCCACGGGCCCAGCCGCTCTGCAGTATGTGGGATCTTCCCAGACCGGGGCACGAACCCGCATCCCCTGCATCGGCAGGAGGACTCTCAACCACTGTACCACCAGGGAAGCCCCCAAAATGTTATATTTTTATAGAGGTATTCTATCTGAATTGAAAAATATATACAGATTATCTTATGTACCTAATTCTTACAAGATGCCGCAACGATATGAAAAAATAAAAATAGCTTCGGGATGTTTAAAATCTATCTGGGAAGCCTAGACACAGGCATGAAAAGCGTATTAAGACCAGAGGGCATGGCTTAGAAAGGGTCAAATGAGGAGTACAGGTGCGAAATGTTTCATGATTCCTTTGGAAGTTGTGCGTTAAAGCTGAGTTGGACCTCGATGGAGAGGATACATATGGGGAGATGGAGGGAGACGAGGAACTCAAGGGCATGCCAACGTATGTACAAACAGGAACAGCTACCTAATTAGCAGGTCTCAGTGCAAAATGAAAAGGTAGGGACCTCTGTTCAAATTATTAAGCATTTCAAGCTGCAACAGCAGAACATTAAGACAAGTGCAGCGCTCTCCAAGTGCAGGACCTGTGAAGCTGCAGAGGTTACGTGCCCATGAAACTGGTCCCGGGTACAAATGAGGTGTCAGTGCCTCCTTGGGGGTGGTCTGTATGCTTGTCTTTTGTTGAGAACTCTTCTCTGGAAATGGTTGAAAGGTGGAGTCCTGCCCTCTATTAGGTAGAGAATCTGTTGCACAAGAAGCAGCCTGTGTGAGCCCTCGTGAATGAGAATGAGTTCTCTAGGTGAATAAACACTGGGAGAGGATGCTAAGCCTCACTAAGTTTGGAAAGCGAGAGGTCAAAGTTATACAAGAAGAGATGTACTAGGGAAGAGAACTCCGAAGAAGTTTGAAGCCGAGGATCTTGGGGATCTGAGCCAAAGTAAGTGGGAAGTCATTAAAGCTTCAGAGTAAGGAGTGAGATGTGAGCATTAGAGGAGCTGAAGAACTGCACTGGCAGTGAGGTCCTGTGAAGAGGAGGAAGCAGTGTGTGGGGGCACAAGCAAAGAAACAGAGAAGTGTTTCCAACATGCAGGGTGTGTGAGGCCAGAGCAATAGGTGGAATTATGGGATCTTTTCTCGATGAGCAATTTACTCGGTGTGGAGAAATTTAGTTCAAAATAATCTGTGGACAAATATTGGAGAGTGGTAGACTCTGATGGAGAAATGCCTGAAGTGGATGTGTATCAGCTGAAATGATTTTTTTTTTTTTTTTTTCGTTACGCGGGCCTCTCACTGCTGTGGCCTCTCCTGTTGCAGAGCACAGGCTCCAGACGCACAGGCTCAGCGGCCATGGCTCACGGGCCCAGCCGCTCTGAGGCATGTGGGATCTTCCCGGACCGGGGCACGAACCCATGTACCCTGCATTAGCAGGCGGACTCTCAACCACTGCGCCACCAGGGAAGCCCTGAAATGATTTTTTTTAACATCAACATATTTGTAGAAACTCTTTTTTTCAGAGCTTTAAAAATGTAAGTTTTATTGGTGGGATTTATGCTTAGGGAGATAATATTTAATAAGAGAACTTTGAAATTAATGACTTTTGGGTAAACACAATTTTATAAGAGCATGTAAATGAGGTTTCTGTTTATTTTGTGAAGGACTGAAATTTAGTTTGACTTTGAAGAAAGCCTTTGAAAGGTGATATCTGAGATAATCATAAAAATATATTTCATTTTTGTTATTTTGAAGGGTTAAACAGCAAGATGTAAAGAGTAGTACAGATTTTAAATTTAGATAGTTCTGGTTGATCTTCAGAATGTAACTCTCTGTATTAGTTACCCTATCTGTAAAAGAGAAAAATGATAGCCTTCCATTTTGGTTTTGGGGTATGTGTGTATGTTTGTGTGTATATGTATGTGTGTGTTTGTTTTGGTTAGGATTAAAGGAAATGGCTTTACATAAAAAGCATAATTCCTAGTATAAAATAGATGCTCAATAAGTGTTTATTCCTTCTTTTTTTCTATATTATTTCTAATCTTCTTATCCTTAATTTTCTTTCTGGATTGTTTTCAAAAGGTTTTCAGTAACCGTTTATATCTTATGTATATAGATTTAGCTTTTCCACCTTAATAAAATCTTGAAAATTTTTAGATTTATAACCGTTGTCAACTCAATAGCCTTCACTGATACTCATCGTAGAGAGTAACCAGAGAACCTCTATTAGGTAAGATTAAAACTACACTTGACCTTTGAACAACAGGGGTTTTGAACTGCATCTGTCCACTTAAACATGGATTTTTTTTTTTTTTCAACATCTTTGTTGGAGTATAATTGCTTTACAATGGTGTGTTAGTTTCTGCTTTATAACAAAGTGAAACAGCTATACATATACATAGATCCCCATATCTCCTCCCTCTTGCATCTCCCTCCCACCCTCCCTAGCCCACCCCTCTAGGTGTTCACAAAGCACTGAGCTGATCTCCCTGTGCTATGCAGCTGCTTCCCACTAGCTATCTGTTTTACATTTGGTAGTGTATATATGTCCATGCCACTCTCTTACTTCATCCCAGCTTACCCTTCCCCCTCCCCGTGTCCTCAAGTCCATTCTCTACGTCTGCATCTTTATTCCTGTCCTGCCCCTAGGTTCTTTAGAACCATTTTTTTTTTTTTTTTAGATTCCATATATATGTGTTAGCATACAGTATTTGTTTTGAACAGGGGTTTTGGACTTCATGGGTCCACTTAAACATGGAGTTTTCTCAATAGTAAATACCCCAGTACAACATGATCTGTAGTTGGTTGAATTGCAGAGGGTCTAATATCAATTATACATGGATTTTCCACTGTGCACAGGGTCGGTGCCCCTATGTTGTTCAAGCGTCAACCGTATTAGACATTTAAAACAATTCATCATAATTAAATTATAAGAGGTCTTAAAGCTAAACCTGTTCAGTCCTCTCATATATAGATAAGTACACCAAGTTCTGGAAAGGTAAAGGAAAGGGATTTGGAAAAAAAAAAGGATTTGGTTAGCAACTGAATTACATTCCTTGGAGGTCTGTGAACTGATGCTCATCACCCTCAGATAGAACCTCACACACAGGGATGAGGTGAGAGGAAAAGGGAGCAGCTCTGTCCTCACTGTCTTTCCAGTTGCAAAATCTGGTGTTGGGGGAAAAAAAATTGACTATTCAATAGACATCAAGTTGATACACTTAAAATGCTGTGAGAATCACCTTTATATATTTCATTTCTGAATATGGCTGAAACTACAGACACAATGGAGATATATAATTATCATGTGTGACCTTTATCATTAATAAATGCACTGGGTTCTTTGGTTAATGAAAACTTTTAAAAATGCCTAATTGGGTTATATTTTTCATCTTATAGAATCCTGGTGAAATATTTATTATTTTGAGAGATGAAGTAATTGGTGATTCTGTGGAGGTTGAATGTACGTCAAATAGTAAATGCGTTAGAACACGGCCAGCCCTCTGGAATAAGACAGTCTGGTGTATGAAAGCTTTAGGTAAGAAATTTTTTTTATGCTTTAATAAATATAAAACATCATTCTGAGTTTCTTTCAATAAATTTGTGGTAAGTGGTTTCAGTTCCCTACAGAAACTAATATTGTTCTGCAGGTGTTTCCTGTGTTTAGCTTTCACATACCCAAGGCTGTTATTATTAAACTGGATTCGCAAAAGCACGAACGTGTAAATTATGAGAACTTAGTTTGTGTACCATGTGGTAAAATGACAGCCAGTAACATCACATACTTTATGTCAGCAGAGAGCACTTTAATGTGTCAGCTATTAAATATGGAACTAAAATTATTTGCTTTATTGTAACAGGATTAGCAGACTTTTGGATTTTCATTCATGATTTTCTTTTTTCTTCTTTACTTTTTTTGCCATGCAAAAAAAGTATATTTTTTGAGTTTATTTTTGCTTTGGAAAGCATAGTTCTTTTTCACTATTTTATCATCATGGTACCATTTCTATATACAATCTTCCCTCTTTTCCTTATTTAAATTATGAACCTAACCATTTTATTATCCAACTTTGCTTCAGCATGATAAATTGCATTGGATTTAAAATTCCAGATGGAATAGACACACTTGCTGTGATAACTGTACTAAAATCAAAATTTAATATATTAATTTCTGAATGTTTTGATATAAATGTAGGACTACTTGGTTTTTGAATTTATGGTGTCCTGTTATAATTAGAGAATAAAATTACCTAACTTTATAAGTGTGAATTTCATAAAATATTTTAAAGTACAAAGATATTCAATCTTATTATAAAATTGGAAATGTAGTAAAAAATATTTAAAATTAAAGAGTATATCAGGGCTTCCCTGGTGGCGCAGTGGTTGAGAGTCCGCCTGCCGGTGCAGGGGACGCGGGTTCGTGCCCCGGTCCGGGAGGATCCCACATGCTGCGGAGCGGCTGGGCCCGTGAGCCATGGCCTCTGAGCCTGTGCGTCCGGAGCCTGTGCTCCGCAACGGGAGAGGCCACACGGTGAGAGGCCTGCGTACCGCAAAAAAAAAAAAAAAAAAAAAAAAGAGTATATCAAATGCATCCTGAGCTCTTTTGTTTTCTTTTTAGACTGTGGTATAATGAAACCCATTTACAGGGCATTTACAAATCTTTTCTGTTGTGTAAAGCATGTGTCCCCTCTATGGATTTCCTTGCACAGCGTAGGTCAGAATTGGATTATAGAAAGGAAAGACTTTACACCAACCATTTATAAACATCTTAGACACTGCTTCCTGTCATGGACAAGGATATGCAGAAGTGAGATGAGAAAGAATTCTTTCTGTTTCTTTGCCTTTTCTTCCAAAGCCCCTTACTTCCTTATGCCACATTTTTAAATGATTTAATGAGCAATAATTTCTAACTAATTAGTTTAGAAGTTAAACTAAATCTAGTTAGACTAAATCACTACAGAAAAATCAATATTACAAATTAAGAAGTACTTAGCTAGTACTTCCCAAATAGCAAATCAAAATGTCAAATAAAATTGTTCACATTAAGTTTTTATGTTCAGTTTACCTAGTAGCTAAGAGCAGCGCAAAGAATAAAATGTCAAAGTTCAGATGTTTTTCAGAAAAGGAGGAAACTGTAATTCCAAATTTTCTAGTATATACCAGCCCATAATATTATCCATGTGGTTGAACAGCAAATTTGTAGTAAAAATCAACCAACCAACCAACCATTATTTACCAGTTATGCTAATTAAACCTTTCCAACTCTTTTTTTCAACTGGTGTATTCTCTAAGTTAATGATAGATTATCTTACAAAACGTTGGCTGCTATGTAGCAATATACAGGATAGTTCCATGAATAATTACGGGAATACGTATGGGACATGGCTCAGCAGAAATGGTCCTTACTTTCTCTGCCTCAAGGCACAGTTTCTTGAAGTTTTTGAACCCTAGCAAGAACTACATTTACATTATGAACCCAGTACATATGTATGAAAACATAATGAAAACAAAAGTTTTAAAAGCAATACTTAGACTGATGGTTTCAGCCCTGACATGTAAAGAGCTTGGAAGTTGCCACTCCCATTCTTACAACAAGAAAAAAGCCGAACAAACTGAAAATCAGTGGCTTTTCTTGAAGTCATTGGAGAACTAAGGTTGTAGGGTAAACAACCATCCAAACTCTGAGAGAAAGGTAAATCAAGACTGACAGCTAAGATCTGCTTACCTGGAGCAGAAGTCACTGGAGCCGTAAACTGGTAGGAGCACTTAAATGGTAATTCTGATGAATTGCCAGGAAGCTGAGTGTGGACTAGCTTGAAAGTAAGAAGCTCCTGGGGGCTGTAGTCTTAAGAGGCAACCTATAATTTTGTGGAATTTACCACCAGGAACCCCATCAGGTTCACACAGTGAAGATCTGAGAAAGATCCCCTGAAGGGCTCTGCTAGATCAGAAGAAGACTAATGGTGAAATACTCCCCAGTAATGTTCTCCATAACAAAGGTCTACTTTTCAGGGGAAACCACTTTACCAGAGCCTCATCCCAGCTGAGGAAGGGCATCCATCCTGTTGTAACCCCCTCTAGCCCTCAGTCTCACTTAAGGTGGGGAAGGGAAAGCTATTCCACAGCAGAAACACTTGTGAAGGTCACAGCTGATAAGACCCAGGCCACTAAAAGACTGATTTAATCATAAGATTAGAACCGCTTCCCCTTCCCCCAACCTGACCATCACCACAGCAGGGTTCCAGCGTAATGGCAGTGGATTACAGTTGAAAGTATGCAAGATGCAGAATCTTTCTGAGGAGTACTTAGGGAAGCATAAGGTCAGGAGGGAAGACAAGGACAAGGACAGTAGAGGAATTTGCAGACTCTGGTACCCACAGCTACAGCAAACAGTAAATACAGCCTAACTCCTACACAGATTACTCTCAGTACACACTTACCTGTTTCATTTCTTACATCTGATACAGCATGTCTGGTTTTCAACAAAAAAGTTACAAAGCATGCCAAGAAGCCAGGAAAAAACATAGTCTAGAGAGATAAAACACACATCAGAACAGACAGATGTGACACAGATGTCGGAATTATCAGACAGGGAATTTTATATAACTATGATTAATATGTTAAGGGCTATAATGAAGAAGTAGACAACATGCAGGAACATTTGGGTAATATAAGTAGAGGGAAAGATATTTTATTTCTTTTCATTTTTTCAGTGTTAGAACCTACTAAGTTGATGTCGTGACGAATTAATGGGTCACAAACCACAGCTGGAGAAACTACTCTTTGGAACCGCACTGCCCAATATGATAGCCATTGGCCACATCTGGTTATTTAAACTTCATTATAATTCAATGAAATTTAAAATATAGTTACAGTATCCATATTTTAGGTGCTTCGTTAGAACATATCCAATGAACATATCTCAGGAAGTTTGATTGGACAGGACTGACCGTACAATAGAGTTCCTTTTGCTCTACACCAATTACGGAGTAAGAGGGAGTGCCCAGTGTGCTCTTCGAGGCTAGTGATCTGTGCAGAATCCACAGTGTAGTTAAGGAAACACTTAACTGGTGGCCAAGAGGGCTGGTTTTATTCTGTATTGAACCATTTACTGGGTAACTTTAGACAAGTCTCTTGATCTTTCTGTACCTCAGCTTTCTTATTGATAAAATAGATTCTCAACTTACATTTTAAGTCCTCCTTTATAGGCTGTTTGGAGATAAGGGAGACAATGTATAAGACAGCACTGAACATCCAACTGAGGAACAAAGTGTCAGTCTCTCCCTCTAGCAAATCCCTTAAACATGAGTGGCTTTTCTGGAATAACTCACATTCAGCTTCTGAATGGGGGGTGATAAACCATTTAAAAACTTCCTTCTCTTCCTTTTGGGGAAAAGAATTGAGGGGACCATCTTTCTCTATAAATACTATACTCCTCGTATTGCCCCCTCTCTCCTCCTAGTCTTCTCTTTACATCTCTTGATATAAAATTTGTCCCCTTTCATTCTTGGGCAGTCATGCTCATGAGCATTCCTAATTCTGTGTCATCTCATGTATATAGTCCCTGTACCCAATGGTGTCTTCCAGGACAGGAAATGATCTCAGTCAGT